>NC_139983.1:18786135-19188635 GCF_963993115.1 Abramis brama
CCCCCTATCAGCCCCACCTATTCTACTGGTATCATTCCCTCTCTGTCCTCCAATTCATTGTGGTTTGCATGTGTGTTCCACAGCTCTGCTACGTAGATGCTTTTACACGCCATCACTCTCTTTTTGTTAGTTCTCCTGTAGATATTTCGTTTTTCATACATGCATCTTACATTATTCTTGTATTTGCCTTCCTGTGAGACCTGCATTCGAGCAGGCACTAAATTAAGTGTCAGCATTTTGCTGTACAGTATTGGTTGGTAAGGAAAGTGTTTACACCCAAGTTATTGGGCAACAAGAATGATGCAGTCTCCATATATCCAATGCATTATTTCATATTTTTAAAATGTTTTGATTTTTTTGATTTTTATTTAGTGCTGCTTTGTGTGAAAAAGAATTACTCTCCTTGTTCATTTAAATCAAATTTAATGGCTTGATGGATGAACAGATGGACAGACAGATGGATAAATAATGATGCATGGATGGATGGATAGATAGGATGCACAAATGGATGGATGGATGGATGGGTGGACAGATGGACAGACAGATGGATAAATAGATGATACATGGGTAGATAGATAGATAGATAGATAGATAGATAGATAGATAGATAGATAGATAGATAGATAGATAGATAGATGAGGGACGGACGGATGGACGGACAGATGGATAGATAGATGATACATGGATAGATGGAAGGATGGATGGATGCACGGATGGATGGATGGATGGATGGACAGGCAGATAGATTGATAGATAGATAGGATGCACAAACGGATACAGATTGATGGAAGGATGGACAGGTGCTGTGAATATGTTGGTGAGTGTTTTTTTCTTTCTCTCTTAGCTGCGTTTAAAGACATTTGTCCTGGGGGTATGGGATACCATGTCACCACACCGTACATTTACAAGCCCAAACCGCCTAACGGGCACAGCCAGACAGATGGTCAGGGGCAGAGCAAGCCCATCATCACACACCAAGCGCCTGTGGACCCTCCCGTGCCCTTCCCCACCTTACAGCAGCCTGTGGAAGCTTTCGGCATCACAGAGAGGCAGCTACCTGGTGAGTTGCACAAGTTATAGCCACACAGGACAAAAACTATGAATTACTTTAAGCTGCTCTATTTCTAAAGGGCTTTATCCAACTGAATTATGTCTGTGAATATGCAGACATTGGGTTTTGTATGTTTTATTTACCTCATGCATAATATCACAAACATGTGTTAAGGAAATCTGCCAGAATTGGGTAGAAGTTTATTTACATGATGGCCTGCCTGTATGCGCTTTTATGAAGGAGAGACACATACACACAAAAGCTACGCCGGCAAGAACTCTTTCACCCTCTTCCCTGTCCTTCTTTTCTTCTCTTTTAAATGTCATCACATGTACACTTGGCACCAGCTAATTGAATGAGACTTGGCATTGGTCCGGAGAAGACTGAGATCCAAAATGTAGCCAAGCCTCTGTTGTTCCTATAGAAAGTGAACACAGAACTGTTCTTTCTTTGGCATGAGGGAAAGAGTCATTAGTATTGCTTCCACCTTGCAAAAACCAATGTCAAAGCTGATGAAGGATTCCAGAAGATCAGTGCATCACATCATATTTTCTCCTTTCACTTCTCTCGCACAAAATGAACTGCATAGATTTTTATAGCCTCTCTGCAAAAGCAGCCCATAAAAGCATTGCACTGCTGAAATGTGCGGTGGAGGTGGGCCAGGTTCAGAGAGAAAGAATTTGTCCTTGGGCTTTATTAAGTTTTGTCCTGTTGCTGGGAGACCGCTTCAAAGTCGCAACTAAAGTTGATCCACTGAAGTTTACCCTTTTACACACTACATGACCAAAAGTATGTGGATATTTTATTTTAATTTATTTTATTTATTTTTCTGAATTCAGAAGCATAGTTGCCAGCACTACTGTATTGAATTCACATAAATGGTATGACTGTTTGTTTCACAGCTTTGTGTGACAGTTTATTTTTGTGTTTTTATATGACGTAATGGTCTGCTGTACAGTTCCCACAGTTCCCCGGCAGGTAGGTTGGGTTTTATAAAGCAGTAAAAATCTGCTAAATATGCTGCACAGCTGATGCTGATGCTGATGCTTTCACGCACACGTCAAAGCAGCGCTACAAAATGGCAGCTAAAAACTTTCAAAAAAGACATTCAAAGCATGACATCATCATGTCATCACTACTGCATGACTGCTCTGTGCGCTCGGCATTCTGCGTGTATGTCATTATGTGTCCTTCGCTTTGTGTATGATTGATGTGACTGTGTTTTTAATGTTCATATTTGTCCAGCCAATGTTAACATTTAAAAGTTCAGGTTTAAGTTGTAGTTTTTAAGATTTTATAGTTTAAGTTTTATGATTTGGTTGTCTAAAGAAGAACATCTGTTAGAGAACATTTTCAAAATTGGTTTAGACATACAGTATTTAGTTGGTTTGCACCTAAATGTCTCTTCAATTTATTAAAGATAGAGTATTTATTTTATTTTTTTATTAATATTTCAAAAGGACATAAAAACTAAAAAGCACTCTTGATTGGAGTAATTAGGGAAGATCTTTCTATGTGGTCAGGTCTTTGAGACTCTTTAATAGCTCAGTTTAGGAAAGCATGGTTTTCAGGTGTGATGAGGAGGCTTATTTTAATGTTTCTGGTCTGTTTGTGAAAAAAAAAAAAACGCATTTCATTTCACCACCCAACAGCATATGATTTTAAAAATGTAAAGTACTTGGTTCCTTGGACTGCCACACTTGAGGAACCCTTTGAAGAACCTCTAGGCACCCTATCAAAAAGGCAGTTCTCTTAGAAATGAACAAAATGAAAAACATAAGCTCCTTCAAGAACTCCAAAGTCTGTCAATGGTTCCACCAGTAACCCTGTCAGGTTTTGTTACACTTGAAATGTATATTAATATTTGAGGATCCTTCAAAGGTGGTCCTGTGTGGTTTTCTGAAGGGTTCTGCCAGTGTGGCAATCTGAATCCGCAATACCTCAATTTTTTCAATTTAAGGGTCAGTTCTTATAACTAAATCGAGAGGGTTTCCATGTGTTTTGTGTGTGTTTTGTGTGTGTGTGTGTGTGTGTGTGTGTGTGTGTGAGAGAGAGCGAGAGAGAAGAGGGCATGGCTGCAGATCTGTGAGATTGCATATGGCTTTCTTCCACTTCACTGACTCTGTCCCAAATGCCACCCTAAGCACTTGCGGTCCATTTCCACACTTTGTTGACATAACTCTGCATAGACTGTGAGATAGTAGTTTACATCAGTGCGGCCTTGTCTCAAGGGAGCACTCTTGAGAACCTTTATGAAACTTAAAATTAGAAAGAGTATGCATCAAGTGTGCCATTTGGGACAGGGCCTAAGATATTTACAGCTCTGCCCACTTTAACACCCCATCCAGTCAGAGCAGAAGCAGCTTACCCATTTGCTTTAGTTGCCAATAAATTTGCTACAGTATATCTCTTTGTGGATCAGTCAATTACTGTGTGTGTCGTTTCTTATCTGTTTGAAGGAGTTTTTTACCCACATGAGTGTTGATAGTTCAGTAGTACAGCCTGGACAGGCCCAGCTGTCACCTGGGGTATCTACAATCAGGATGGAGCCTTCCCTCTCAGGTCTCAGTCCCACTTGTTGCACATGCATATCCCCATAAAGACCTCTTCACCTCTTTTAATGTTAAAGTCAACCCACTGGTTTATGCAAAGATTTCTGAAGTGCTGTTTAAATTGAGATTACACAATTCAATTCAAATGTGTAGAAGTGGCCTCAACTACCAAATCCAGATGATGACAACGATGGGTTGATCTGTGATCATCAGCTGCTGTGGTGCCAGATGTTGGACCTGTTCAGTTTTTGTTTATCATATTGAGAGATTAAGCAATTTTGATTGGTTGTTTTGTAACAAATCTTGTTCATGGCATGTATTTATCGGGATTGTGGAATGTCTTACATCTCTTTTCTTTCTCTTCTTATGTTGCCTCGTTCCTTGTCACTCTCCAGAGGTGGTGGAGAAGGTGTCACCACCTGCTCCAGTAGCAATTCTGCCCTCCAGAGAAAGTCAGAACATCTCCCCAACACAGCTGGCAGGTGAGTCTCATCTATCTATCCATGTGCTATATATTTGGGATGCACAATTTTACTTATACTGTAAGTGCATTTATTAATGGCCAATAACCGATAAATAGTCCATATTAAAAATTAGGGCTGTCACTTTACGTTCGAAAATCGATTGCACAGTCGATCGGACCAACCAACGCAAGTTTCGAAAACGAAAATAGGGAATCGATTTTAACGGTCTTTTCTCGGAGCGCATCCAGCTCGTCACGAAACGCCCGCAGCGAACGCGCGTCACACAGCAACTGCAGGCTCTGACAAACACGCATAACAGCAAATTATACTTCTGCATAATGTGTCTCTTTTTACAACAAAACTGTGAATTCTGCCGGTATGCAGACAGTCTCATGCATACAGATACAGATTCGGGCTACAGTCTACAATCGCCTATGTAGGCAAAATTTGTTTGACATTTCTAATCGTAAACACAGCTATGTTGAAGACTTAGGTAATGTTTTTCATTGATGTTATGGCAGTCCACTCTGCTTATTGTTTTTCGAGAATGTTGCACTCCTGTTTGTCATTGTGCACGAAACTTCACGCCAATAAATCATCAGGAATATTGCTGACTTGTGCGCGTCTCAAGCGCCCTCTTAACGTTCGTCCTAATGCCTGTTAGTTGTCCGTGGATTTGCCCATATTTGGCGTTTAAAATGGAAACGTCTTTAGACATGGAAAATCGATTTTACAATCGATTCAATGAACACTTATGTCTCAAAAATCGAACAGGATTTTTTCACAAAAGTGACAGCCCTATTAAAAATATATACTATTTTGTATAAATAAATTAAAAATGATACACTAAAACTAAAATCAATCATTTAAGTGCTAGAAACCTCTCTCTCTTGTTTCCCTATGGGCATTTTTCAAGATAGCAAAAATGCGAAAGTGACCTTGTTCTTTTCTCTCTCTCTCTCTTCATAGAGATTGATGAGTGTCAAGTGAGTCCTGATATTTGTGGTGCAGGAATCTGTTATAACACTGCTGACAGCTACACATGCATCTGTGACGACGGCTATAGAACAGACAGTGAGGGCACCACATGTGTAGGTGAGAGGTCAAAGGTTAAACTATATAAACAATATTGATACTGTAGTTTATCTTTTATCACTACCAAGAACTGGAATTTTGATTCAACACAGTGGTTATTTTGCTTATGTAATGCATCCATGAATCCATCATACATCTATTTGATATTGTCAATCACTGATTCAACTGTAAAGGTATTTTGAAAATGTTGTAACTGTTTTTGTCCACACAATGAAAGTCAATGGGGTCCAAAACAAAACCCCATTGGCAAAAAAAAAGAGAAAAAAGGACATTTTTCACAATACTTTATTTTGTGTTCCACCGAAAAGTGAAGGTCATTCAGGTTTGCAATGACATGAGAGTAAATTATAAGGTAACACTTTATTCACTTTATTTTGATGATCCCCTTCAGACATTCTGTTGACTATAAGTAACGTTGCACCTACATGTCAACTAACTCTCATAAGAGTATTAGTAGTTGTGGCAAGCAGGACGAGGCCGAGAGCCGTGTGAACGGAGCGAGGCCATTGGCGCGCGTGTTGATGAGCATTACCAGCACACAACACCAGTCTCGAGTTTCTCACGGAGGAGCTTCGGGAGCATAAAAGGAGGAGCGAAGACAGTGAATGATGAGAGAGGGCCAGGCCTTGGAAATTTATGTTGTGTTTTTTTATGTTTTAATGCGGCAGTCGTCCGTAAGGGGCTTGAGAACGGTGCGGCATGCAGGCGACGCTCATTAACACTCGCTGCTTGCCACAGTAGTGTATTAGTATCCTGTCTACTAATACACTTTATTTTGATGGTCCCCCAACAAACATTCTACTAACTTTGCAAGTACATGTCAACTTATTCTCCTAACCCTAACCCCTTATTCTCCTTACCCTACCTCTAATAGTCTACTAATACTCTAAATAAGAGTTAGTTGACATGTACTGTAGGTGCAACATTACTTTTAGTCAACAGAATGTCCAAAGGGGGCCATCAAAATAAAGTGTAAACAATGAGAACAGAATTATAATTTTTTAATGAAAAAGGCTTCTTGGTCACCATAACGTCACATCTAATAATCTAAAACAAATTAAATGAGCTTCAGGCAAAACCAGGAAAATATTTAGTGACTACGCATTTTTTTTGTATGTAGAAATCATTATCAAGAGTCATTATGTGGAAGAATGACTATTTATATGTGATTTTACTCCTTTTCTCTTCATCAGACACCATTTTTTAGTCTATGCCTTAGTCTATAATTTTATAGATTATAAGACGGATCCATTGATTACCTGATGATTATTTCTGACAGATGTCGACGAGTGTGCGGAGAGCCCAACTCTGTGTGCTAATGGTCACTGTCAGAACACTCCAGGCGGATTCCTGTGTGCGTGTGATTCTGGCTTCATGCCTCACGAGCAGGGCACCAGCTGCTCCGGTAATTACAATACTCTGTCCCATATAAACTCACCCATGTGCACTAACAAACTGAGTCAAAGTAGGGTTCACAATAGGCCCTATTGGACTGGTACATATATATTTACTTTTTAATTTCTTCACCTGTTCTTTATTTTTATTTTTATTATTATTATTATTTTTTTATCTATTATTTATTTTGTGGGCATGTTAGAAGTGAAAAAATGGCTTGTTTGGAGCTCTGTATCTTTCCTCGTGAGCCATTACCAGTTTTCTCCTTCACTTTCTTGGCTCTTATTTTGATCCAGACGGATCAGCACTCATATGAAGTCTGCTTTTGGTCTTGAACCGCAATGTGGTCTTCTAAATACAGGCACAGCTCTTTCTCAACTCCAAACACATCCTGTGTGTGTGTGTCATTAGCTGGTTTTCAGGGTTTGCAGACGAGGTAGAAACCACCTCCCTGTGACACACTTTGAGGTTTGTGGAGGAAGAAGAGAGGTATTATCGTACCCTCAACCGAGTCACCCAAATACCTCAGCGCTGCCGCTGCAGATGAGGAAATGTTCACGGTACTTGGAAAACACATCTTCTCCTCATATTAGGAAATCCAGAGTACAAGACATCCGGAAGCTTTTGCCCAGAGTTACTCATTACATCCATTTAAACTGATATGGCCAGCACATTGGTTTCTCTGGTTAACAGGTTTAACTGTTCCAGTAATCTGTTCCAGTAAACTGGTTTAACTTTTCCATTTAGGAATTTGTCCCACTTTTATTCCACAATCTAGAATTAGTGAAACTGCAACGGAATGGGGGCGTTTGTTTGTTTGCTCTAAGCTAGCCTATGAGACAGATTACTTTTACAGATTTTACTCTTTGATTATGCAAGATACTGACCATTTCATTACTTTTCAGTCTCTCCAATTTGTTAAATGACAGACTACTACTAATAGAATCACAAGCCAGATTCGAACCTCTCCCATTTGAGCACCTCAACATGCCCAGAACACAAATTTTTGGGTTACTGACAATGCAGCTGTCTCATCTAATGTAAAGCTCTTTAAAAATCTGTTGCTGTTGTGATTAGGTGATGTGTTTTCACACTCTAACTGTTTTATTATAACACATCCATTCAGTGTAGAGATGAAGTGACTTTGGCTGCCGTTGGAAGCAGAGTAATAAAGGTGAATGAATGGTTGAATGTGTAGAAGGAAGCAGGCATGGTGCCATCGTACATCATGGCATCGCTATCAGAGTGGTTTCGCAGTTAAGATGGTTTTCTTCAAGTAACTTCATTAATAATGGTGTAACGGAGAGATGCTTTAGTTGATAATTTCCTGTTCTCCTCACAGTAGGACAGCAATAACACCCATCCATTAGAACAGACCCTCCTATCAAACCTTCACAGCTGGCATGTGCAGACCCTTTGCTGAATGGATATCATGAACTCGTGTACTGATTTTGAGTCAGTCTAGTTATTTCTTCTTATATCTATGTAGATATCGATGAATGTCAGGATGGGAGAGTGTGTCCATCTGGTCTCTGCTATAACACTCTGGGCTCTTTCATGTGTTCTCCATGTCCAGATGGGTTCGAAGGGAGAAATGGCCAATGTGTTGGTAAGAAGCAATTTTTTGTTTGCTTATATACAATGTGTTTAGCACAGCTACTTTTTGACAAACGAGAGGGCCTTTATAAATGTGTCCCACAGAGGTGTATTTATTCAGATGTATTGTGTTCTTGACCTCCTCTGTGCAGATATAAATGAGTGTTTGGATGAAAGAGTGTGCGCTCATGGTCAGTGCTTGAATCTGGAGGGCTATTTCATCTGCACGTGTGATGAAGGGTTCTCGCTCACTCCTGATGCCAAGGCCTGCACAGGTACTATCCGTTCACAGTTTAGCAAGATTTTCTTCGTCTCTATGTGACTGTCAACTCTAGTGATTTTTTTTTTCAAGTTGTTTTGTTTTTGTTGTCTTTTTTGTTGTGATGTGTTTTGTTTGATTTTGTCTAGTCTTGTTTTTTTGTATTTTATTTTGAGGTGTTTCATATTTTGCTTTTGTTTTGTTTTTGTTTCCTTAAGTTATTTTGTTTGCAGATTGCTCTGCCTTTTACTTGGTTATGGGTGTACATGGGTTTTATCTGTTACAAACAAAAACAGATAAAATGCAAATGAGCAACTTTGTGTGTCACAGACATTGACGAATGCCAGGATGACAACGTGTGCACCCAAGGTCACTGTCAGAACACAGAGGGGTCATTTATCTGCAACTGTGACCCCGGCTTTATATTGTCGTCCGCAGGAGACCAATGTGACGGTACGAAAGTGTGTGATATGTATTCATGTGTTTATGTCATGGGCGTCTGTGATTGATTGTATTTGTGATGTTGAGATATTCTGTTGTTTTTACAGATGTGGATGAGTGTTTGGAGTTACCTCAGACCTGTGATGGTGTGGGGCAGTGTGTCAATATCTTGGGTTCTTACCAGTGCAATTGCCCACAGGGATATAGACAAGTCAATGGCACCAGCTGCCACGGTGAGACAATCCATCAAACAAACTCACACATACAGCACAGAGGCTGTGCTTGGAATAGGATATTATTATACTACTCTTATTGTTTCTGCAGAATGTAGTACACTACCATTCAAAGGTTTTGGTAAAATGTTTTAAATGTTTTTGAAAGAATTCTCTCACATTCACCAGGGCTGCATTAATGTGATCAAATATACATTAATATTGTGAATTATTACAACTTAACAGAACCGTTTTCTATTTTAACATATTTAAAATGTAATTTATTCCTGTGATGGTTAAGCTGAATTTTTAACTGCCATTTTTCCAGTCTTCAGTGTCACATGATCCTTCTAAAATCATTCTAATATGCTGATTTGGTGCTTAGGAAACATTCTTTTATTATTATCATTATTGAAAACAGCTGTGCTGCTTAGTATTGTTGTGGGAACGGTGATGCATTGCTTAATGATTATTTAATTAATAGAAAGCTAAGATTATTCTAATAAAATTAGAAATTATATTTTTTTGGGTAAATCTCTTTACTTTCACTTTTGATCATTTTAATACATCCAAACTTCTGAGCGCTAGTGTGCATTTACGTATTTAACTGTGCATTTTGTGAATTTTCTGTGCTTACAGCACATGGATGAGCTACAACATTTGCCAAAATGTGAAGTATACAGCAGTGTCCTGTTGAAAAAAAAAAACTCATCAGTTTTAGAGAGCTTTTTGGCATTTGGCATTCCAGGCTGGGAGACCAGCTGGCTGCCAAGCTAAACACCACCTTGGCCAGGCTGGGAGATTAACTTTAAACCAGCTATGACTAGAAAACCAACTAAGGCTGGTGTGTGTTTTTTTTAAGCAGGCAGCTCAATGCTTGGAATACTGTTACCCATTATGCAAAGCGCATGACCTGATCTCCTATTTCCAGTGCAATGGAAAGCGACATTAAGCCTGGTTTCTAGCTCTTTTTTAAGATTGGTTGAGTGGACTGCCAAAAGTTTGTAATTTTCACACTACATTAGCTTCAAAAATCTAATTAATAGTTTAATTTCCAGGAAGATAACTGGATACCACTCCCTTATTAAACATGGAACATACAGTAGACGACTACTAATGTTTTAATATGTATTATTGTATAATTCATACTATTTTATGTACTACTTTTATAAAAATAGAAAGCAGTATCCCGTATATCATAATGTAAGGCTTACACTGTCACTGATTTCATCCCTCCATCCTCATAGATGTTGATGAGTGTGAGGATGAGACACAACTGTGCGTCCCGAACGGAGAGTGTTTGAACACAGAGGGTTCATTCCTGTGTGTGTGTTTCGTCGGCTTTGAGCCCACCAGGGATCCGCCTGGCTGTGAGGGTATGTACACACACACACACACACACACACACACACACACACACACACACACACACACACACACACACACACACACACACACACACACACACACACACACACACACACACACACAAACTCAAACATATTCTCTCATCAATGCTTCCTGCTGTGGTTTGTCCTGATTCTCAGCGTTGCTGTGTTGATATTTATCTGATGTTTAAGCAAAATTAATCTGTAGTTTTGTCGAAAAGCCCCAGTGTTTGGCAGCACAAGAGAGAGTGAGAGAAAGAAAGGGATTGTGTGTCTAATGGGTTTCACATATGAGCCAATGTTATTTTTCCTCTGGTGGGACGTTTGTGCGTGCTCCCCGGGCCCAGTGAGGTGCCAGAGTTGGTTTAAATGCCCCGTCCAGCAGTAAAACGGGGAGAAGGAAGCGTTTGAGCTGGATGTCTAGACAACGAGAAATATTCTTTTAAAATGGCCCACTCAAAACCAATGTGTGTGTGCTGGCTTTTTCAGATGTAGATGAATGTGTGGATGACACCAGATGTGTAAATGGTACCTGTTCAAACACTGAGGGGTCGTATCTCTGCCACTGTGAAGGAGGCTACCGCCTGGAGCCAACCAATCATGAGTGCCAGGGTAAAAACCTATAGAATCTAAAACGATTCACTTTTTCTCCCTCCACCCTGAAGCTTTTTGCTGATTGGTTTATTAGTAAACTGATTGGTTGGTTGTGTTTTCTGTCAGATATTGATGAGTGTGCCGACTTGGGGACATCTATTTGTGGGGTTTGGGCCTGTCAGAACACACCAGGCTCTTACCGATGTGAGGTGCCCTGCCCACCTGGCCTTTCCCGAGGCGAACACGGCATCTGCATCGGTAAGTGCCCAAAGGCACCAGCTTCAGCCGTGATGTCATCGCCTTAGCTCCACCCAGCTAGCATTGCTGCACTGCACATCTCCATATTCTTGTTATGACCTGTTATTCTTGTAGAGCTGTTTCTTTTTCTCGTGTGGCTTTTTCTCGTATTGCAATTATGTTCCCGATCAGACCCATCATTCCATGTTGAATTTAGTAAATGTTATAGGTCCCACTTTATATTAGATGTCTTTAACTACTATGTACTAACATTTAAATAAATAATTTGATAAAATGCACTTATTGTGTAGATACATGTTTTTACAATGTACTTACATTTAAAAAATATTACCTGCATGTAATTACAGCTGCAATTAATTTCTGTAATTACATCTATAATTACACTGTTGGCCCTTCCCTTATCCCTTAAAGCCAGGGACACACTACATGACTGTCAGGCCGATTATGAATGTAATTTGGTCGTTACGACTGATCATGCTCAAACGGACAGAGTTTTTCCCATTTGCGCTCAGTCGATGTTTAATATTTGCAACTGGCGTTGGCGACTATGCTGTGGAGACGCATTCCCTGTCAAACATCATTCATCCTTATTTTTGTAATTTTGTCAAACACATATTTTTATGTGCCTTTTGTAATATTTCATAAGTTAAATGCAAGTTAATTGTTTTTTAGGCTCGACCTAGAGTCTAATAAAAGTTAATCAATGGTACTGAAATGGTACTGAGCTTATGTAGGCTATATACTGTAACTGTACTTGTTTCTGAATATATATTCATTTAAATAGTCTAACGAACCAAAAAAAAATCACAAACATGACATTTGTGAAAAAAAATATTTTATGTATACACTTTAATTTATGATTAATATTATATTAATAATTATATTATATAATAATTATATTAATATGATGAGGAAATACAGCTTGAAGTCATGCAGAGTTCATGCATGACTTCAGCGTTTCATTCAGAGTTTCCAGTGTTGGCAATCCCGTTAAATAGTATTGGGAGTCTTGTACATATACTGTAGACTGATAAAATGAAAATGAAAATTTAAAGGGCTTCTATTCCGGAATAAATAAAGCAATATTTTATAGTTTGTTCTTACCGGAACCTGGTAACTCTGGAACCGGAACGAAAAAATAGCCCAGTGTTGTGGCTCAGAATGAACCAATTCGTTTTTAATTCCTGATTTGAGAATAACAGTCTACATTATTGCTTGATTATAGTAAAAAAAAAAATATAGGCGTCTATAGGCGATTACTTCAAAAAGAAAACGTGAAAGAGAAACACAGGTTAAAAATTCAAGTTATGGCAGGGTTTTTCCATTTTTTTACTGCACAAATTGCACTGCAAATAAGTAGCATCAGCTGTATGTTAACATCCATGTTTTTTTCGGTACAAGATCTCACACAGTTGAGTTCGGCAGAATGTCCCGTTGTGACTCACCTGTCATTAAGTGTGTTGTATAGAGGACTGACTCAGTTCTTAGGTTTGTGCTCATCTCTGACTGCCAAAGACTAAAATCTGCTCAAGGCGATGGAAACAGTATTAAAGTGTGTTGAGTTCAGTCTTAGAATGTTTCAGCTAGTCGTTAGTGTGTCCCCCGGCTTAACTCACCCAAAACCTACAGTACCCATACCACCAAACCTGTCCCTAATTAATACTTCCATTCAGAAAGATTGTAATAATATTTCAGAATATTGCTAATTTTACTGTATTTTTATCAAATAAATGCACCCTTGGTGGGGTTTTTTTCTTTCAAAACCCCAAACTTTTGATTAGTAGTGCATGTGATTTTAGAGCTTCTCTCATCCATTCATCTCTGGCCCAGTTCAGCACACAAAAAGCTCTAACATCTCCTGCTTTCTGTCTTATTGTCCCTCCCTCCCTCGTTCTAGACGTAGATGAGTGTTCTCTGAATGAGAAAACCTGTGGAAGTCATGGTGCTTGTCAGAATACAATAGGCTCCTTCAGCTGCCAGTGTGACCAGGGATTCAAGGACTCTCAGGATGGACAGGGCTGTGTGGGTAAGTTTTTTCTCCCTCCTAGATTCTGTTATTTTCATTCTACAATTTAGAAGTAGACATAAAAACTGACAGTTTTCAATGAATGATCACTGCTAGAAACCTAACTTAAACTCAACAGCTAAGGTATAGTCATTGCTTCTTGTTTGAGGGATAGTTCACCAAAAAAATGAAAATTCTGTCATCATAAATTACTAAATTACTTTCTTTTTCCCCATGAAACACAAATAGAAATATTTTACACTTTCACATACTCAAACCTGGTGCAACACATCTTCAAGCACCAAGTTTGAAATTGTGCAGCATGAATGAAATGTAAAAGTGTCACAAGTGAAATGAATACTACAAATTGGCTTAATTACTAACAAGCAGGAGATACACTGGAGAAAATGAAACAGCAACTTAGATGAGATCGGACAGGGACTAGAATGAAACTCGGGGTTTAAATGCACTGGAGCAGATAAAATGAGCTAATGGAGCTCTCTTTTACTAATTAATAACTAATTAATCATTAATTAGTCAAAAGGAAATGACAAAAATGATGAATTAATGAGTTACCTAGGAAACAACCAAGGAAATCATAACAATAATGACAGGGACAGAGTCAAAACATACAAAACAAAACCATGACCCTGCAGAGGAAGGAATAATTTTCAGCAAATAATGTAATGAGTAATGGGCTTCAATTTTGGTCTATTCCTCACACAAAGCAAATGTGTGACTTCAGAAGACTTGTATAGCGCACAATTTATGTGGAGTTTTTGAAATATAGGCGTTTTTAACCTTTTTGATGATCTGACCAACAATAAGAGAAACCACCTTTATGCAGAATAAAACTGCTTTTTAGACCACAAATTCATAGGCGTTGATTTCGGTGGGGGCGTTGGGTACGCGTACCCACCAGATTTCGTCATGAGTCATTTTGTACCCACCACTTTTTTGGTATTAAGTGTTACATACAGTATTATTACTCATGTACATATTATTATGCATATTATTGCTCATCATAACCACTTAAAACTGTCAAAAAATCTAACCAGAAATTTGGTGATCACTGATCGTTGTTTAGGTAGCCTACATTAAACCGTTAAGCTTTTTCCTACAAGCCTCAGTGAAGCAGAAACGCTTAATGTCAGATAACGTCCATATTAATTGGACTTTGGGTTATAGATTTTTTGACAGTTTTCAGTGGTTATGAGGAGCAATATGAGAGAGAACATTTGGTGATAGTTGTTTAGGTACATTAAACCACGTAAAGCTTTTTCACGTTAAGGACTTATAATCTAGCAAATTATAGACCCATTTCAAATCTACCTTTTATGTCTAAAATACTAGAAAAAGTTGTGTCCGCTCAACTGGGCTCTTTCTTGCAAGAAAATGATATCTATGAAAAGTTTCAGTCAGGATTCAGGCCGCATCATAGCACTGAAACTGCGCTCGTTAAAATCACAAATGATTTACTTTTAGCTTCTGACCAAGGCTGTTTCTCAATACTAGTTTTACTTGATCTAAGTGCTGCGTTCGATACTATAGATCATACAATACTCTTAGATCGACTACAAAATTATACTGGTGTTCAAGGACAAGCATTAAGCTGGTTTAGATCATACTTATCAGACCGCTACCATTTTGTCTATTTAAATGGAGAAAAATCAATCATAATTCCAGTAAACTATGGAGTGCCGCAGGGATCTGTGTTGGGCCCTCTATTATTCTCAATATATATGCTGCCACTTGGAAATATTATAAGGAAACATGGAATTAGTTTCCATTGTTATGCTGATGACACTCAAATATATATTTCATCACGGCCGGATGAAAACGCTAAATTATCCAAATTGACAGAGTGTGTTAAAGATATAAAAGATTGGATGACGCGTAATTTTCTATTATTAAATCCAGACAAGACAGAGGTAATACTTATCGGTTCAAAAAACCGCCGACAGAACCTCTCACAATACAACTTTGACATCGTAGGATGTCCTGTTACTTTATCCTCTACAGTAAAAGACCTGGGTGTTATACTCGATTGTAACCTGTCTTTTGAAAATCATATTTCGTATGTTACAAAAACAGCCTTTTTCCACCTTAGAAACATTGCTAAGCTACGTTATATGCTATCAGTTTCTGATGCAGAAAAGTTAGTTCATGCATTCATGACCTCGAGACTAGATTACTGTAATGCTTTATTAGCCGGTTGTCCTGCATCCTCAATAAACAAGCTACAGTTAGTCCAAAATGCAGCCGCTAGAGTTCTTACTAGATCAAGAAAATATGATCATATAACACCGATTTTATCATCACTACATTGGTTACCTATAAAGTTCCGTATTAATTACAAGGTATTGCTACTGACTTATAAAGCCCTAAACGGCTTAGCTCCAGTCTATTTAACGGATCTTCTATCACCCTATAATCCATCGCGCTCTTTAAGATCAATAAATTCAAGGCTTTTGGTCATACCTAGGATATCCAGATCCACCAAAGGAGGGAGAGCATTTTCACATTTGGCTCCAAAACTCTGGAATAGCCTTCCTGATACTGTTCGTTGCTCGGACTCACTCTCCCAGTTTAAAACTAGATTAAAGACGCATCTTTTCAGCCAGGCATTCATATAATATTGTTAATCTCACAGTTTCAAACTACAATCCGGCCTCTAGTTCATAAATGCCAGAGGAGAACTGGCCCCCGACTGAGCCTGGGTTCTCCCAAGGTTTTTTTTTTCTCCATTAGGTCACCTGATGGAGTTTTAGGACACCATTAGGCCGCTTGATGGAGTTTTTTCGGTTCCTTGCCACTGTTGCCTTTGGCTTGCTCAGTTGGGGATATTTTGGGGATATTTAATTTTATTCTATCAATCAATAAATTCCACTAGAAACAAACTTTGTTGTATTATTTTATTTTAATACTGTGAAGCTGCTTTGATACAATCTGTATTGTGAAAAGCGCTATACAAATATACTTGATTTGATTTGATTTGATTTATATAAAGCCCATGAGAACCGTGGGGAGTCAACCCACAGCTGCTCCGCTGCCCTGCTGAAAATGTGAAGCAGAAACGCTTAATGTCAGATAACGTCCATAATAATTTGACTTTTGGTTCGATTTTTTGACCATTTTCAGTGGTTATGAGGAGAAATATGAGAGAGAAATCATTGGTAATCATTGTTTAGGTACATTAAACCACGTCATGTCATTGTCAACATGGTACTTTATGAAGCAGAATAGTGGGTCATATGTCTAATGCTTTTTGAAAACTTAAGGCTTTCTTCTTCATACAATAAGTCGGACATCATCACATTTTTGTATACATTTTTATTTATTTACATTAGTAAGCTAACAGGACATCGTCTTTCAAAACATGACCTGCGCGAAAGAGAAAAAAAATGAATGCGTGATTGTACCCAGCACTTCTGAAAATGCACTTCTGAATGCGTCTCTGTCCCCAGCACATTTCAAACCAAACTGACGCCCATGTATAAATTAGACTTAAGTCTTCATCTCAGTCAAGTGTACATCATTTTAAGGTCACCATGAAATCAAAATTGACCATTCTTATATATATATATAAGTATATAAAATATATATATATATATATATATATATATATATATATATATATATATATATATAATTTTATTTTTTTTTATTTTTTTTTACAGAATCTTGCAGTGTTTACTATAATTTACTTATCTGTGCACAGGGCTTGACGTTTAACACCCGCCAAATGCGGGTGAATTTCAGTGGTGGGGTGTAACGCAATCACTCCTACGAGCCACTTTGGCGGGTTGAAGTTTATATATAATTGTAACAAAGTTAGTTGTTATGGGAAGAAGGAGGCGGGAACTGGCGAACATTTAAAGACTTTTAATAAATAAATAAACATATACAAAAACGAAAGTAAAGAACAAAAACGGCCCTCAGCCTTGTCCTGCTCGCCACAATAATATATACATTTTTTAATTGTAGTCTTTTAAAAAGGCATCTGAAATAATAAACTAAGTGCAATGTAGTGTTGTCAAAACTATGGATTTTTTTATGCATATCGAGACTGAAATATCTTCACGCTTCCAATACTCATTTTGCGCAGAATAGACACACGATACCAGCTGCACTTTCTCGCTCTCTCATTTTCCCGTCATGTAGCTGACACACAAACCCACCTCTCCTCACTCACTTTCATTTGCTCCAGATTAATATTGTTGCTGTTACAGGGCTTGCATTTTGGCATGGGATTGCGCGCATAATTTGACTAATTCCCGCAGATTTTGTGCTCACAACCAAAACGCATGCACATAAAGCCATCTTGAGTTTGTTTTCGTTGCCTTATTGCACTTACTGTACACAGTCAAGTAGACGCAAAATAATTTCAAAATGCCGGTCTTGGCGAGTATTCACATAAACAGAGTAATTTACGTTTTAAGTTAACTTAAACAGAGTTGAGAAAGGACATTCTTGTTACAGTATAATGGATCTGTGCGTCAGGTCTTAAAGTGACAACAGCCTATTACCTGCTGCCAAATTATGAGATAATATTAAAAATATCTATATAGCAGTTTTTCTCCATGTTATGGATGTCAAAATTATGGCCAGTGAAAATGCTGATTGGCTAGTAACTATGGAAAACCACTAGCCACAGCTGGTGAGCAAAAAAGTTATTGTAAAGCCCTGTCTGACTCTGTGCACATCATTATGATTTTTTTTAATTCATGTGACCTTGTAATCTTTAATTAAAAACATTAAGCTCCCCTCCCCTTCGAAACGGCATCTGTTCTTTTCATGATGTTTTTCTTGGTGGAGAGTGGGACTAAATATCCTCCTCAACTGACTGCAAACTGGCACTCAGATCTGCCTCCGTTTAGTTAGCAACACCCAACTTCCTATAGTGCAATCGAATACAGAGGACAAAATGAAGTCCCGTCCTAAATTTTTTCTTGTTACAGAAGCCATTTCACCCAGATATACAGTACATCACAATAGGGAAAAAAAATATTAGTGCAAATATATTTAATGCCGACATGAAATATATTTGTCAAAATGCTAATAATTTCTTTAGTTGTAACTATTTTTTAAGTGGAAAAAAATATTTAGTATACGTATAATATGTATAAAACTGTATCTTGTCAATTTGAAGACAAACTAATAGATATATGGTCTGGGCTGTTTGTAAAGACAGGCAGGTAAACCAGAGCTGGAGTTTGAACCGAGGCAGCACTTTCTGAAATTTTTTGCCACTTCCTCTCAGACAATATAAAAAAGATGCAGACGCTTTGCTAGAACCATGATTGATGTGAGTTTTTAGTTTCTTCCAGTCTGAGGGTGGACGGCACAGACCCTGGTAATGTTTAAAACACAGCGACCAGGGTTAAACACATCAGTGGCCCCCACATACGCACAGACACATTAATACACTGACAGAGTCAAGCCCTATTAAAGTGATGAAGCCACATGTATTTTTGAGGCCTGGTGCTTAGAGGTCTGAAGTTGGTGGCTATTTTAACACATGTTTTCATCTTGACTGTTCTTGCACCTTCTGAAAGAGAGCAAGAGAGGAGAAAGAGGAAGTTTTGCCTTTATTATACGAGTAGGGCTCAGCGGTATGACAGTATTATGCCAAATTCATTTGAATAATCATAAATGAGATGGTCATCAAAGTGAGATTAAATAACTTTCATTTAAAACTTGACTATTTTAATTGATTATATTATCCAAAAATAGGCAGTCCCACTTGTTTATTCATGTATAAAATATTTTTGGTGAATTTCCAGCAATAGTAGCTATATTGTGGTATTGTGACTTCTTGTAAATGCTTTTATTTTTATCAAAAAAAGTAAAAGCAGTAATATTGTGATTTACTTCAGTCTTCAGTGTCATGATCCTTTAGAAATCATTCTAATATGCTGATTTGGTGCTGAAGAAACATTTCTTAAAATTATCGTTGAAGACAGTTGCTTAATATGTTTTTTTTTCTTTTTCTTCAGGATGAATAGATACTTTAAAAGAATAGCATTTATTTAAAATCTAAATGTTTTGTAACATTATTAATTATTTAATGCATCCTTGCTGAATAAAATAATTAATTTCTTTCAAAAAAATCTTACTGACCTCAAACTTTTGAATGGAACCATGATGTTGTATTGCTCGTATATCATAATATGAGATTCATACCGCCACCCCTATATACAGTATATTGTTCCCTGCCTTGTTCTCTGTCTGTGTTTAGTTTGAGGCAAGAATTTTCATACACGCGCTAGCAAACAAACAGTGAGCCACACACTCACTCTCTCTCACAGTCTGTGAACAGAGGTTGTTTGTCTTGTTGGCTTATGTAACTGGCCACAAACAACCTCCATAGTTTCTGGTTTCCCACAGTAGTAACACACACTAATACACACACATACTAATACACACAAGCTCTGCATTCCTCTTTTCTTCCCACTTCTCTCTCTTTCTCTTCCTACACTTATCCATTCTTCCTTCTCCCTCCTCAGTTTCTCTTCTTACCACATCCATTATTCTTTCTCTTCCTCTCTCATCCCTTTGTCCACCACATACCTAGACAGAGAAAGATCTCAAGCAGGCCTAATATTGTGACCAAATGCTCGGCAACAAGATTCCTGCATCACCCATATGAGTACCCCATTTCGATGTGTCTGTAGCTTGTACGTCTGCTGGGGCAGCTTTTCTTGCCCTATGCAGTCAACAAGAACAAAAACAAATCCCATATCAGACGTATATGATCTGTAGACGTTTCTAAAGATCAGTATTAGCCCTTCTGTGCCAGCCATCTTCTCTGTGTCTTGAACTATGTATTAATGAAGCAAAAGGATAACATCTCATCCCTTTCCAGAGACTGAACATCTTAAATCCTTGTGTACTTGGAGGGGAAAAAATCATTAAAGCATTATGGAAAAGCCATTCTGAGTCAATTTCTGATTCCGTTTGTTGCAGCCAAAATTAAATTGCTTCTCACTGTGTTGCCAGAATTCTTAATAAACTGAACAGAAAGTATGTTTTCCTCTCCCACCCACATAAACGCCTATAAATAATATACATTTAATGTTTGAAATATTTATTTTACAGTTGTAATGATTTGTTCATTCATTTGATTTGATTTTTAAATGAATTACAAATAGTTTTACATTTATGCATTTTGGCAAATGTTTTTGTCCAAATGCAAACGTATCAGTTCATCCGTTCTCTGGGGATTGAAGCTTAGTAGTTAGCACTATGAGTTACTGGTGCTCAGGACACTGATTCAAGTTTCATGAACCTTAAGTACATAAAACGGGTTCATTTTGTGTGGGACACTGAAAGTAAAGGTTTGCAGTCCACTAAGTGAGTCACATGTTAATTTGGTAGCCGCTCTGACAGATTCAGAGAAGGATTCGTCAGGCTGATTCAAACTGAGTTTGTGAGTCTTTCTGAGTGATTCATTTAAAGAACCACGAGTCATTCGAATGTGAATCAGAATACACTGGATGTGTTGTATGTTTGTTCAGCCATCTATTTCATTTGAAAATGAAATAGAAATATGAATAGAAATCTTTTTAACTTATCAAATTGAATTCAGACTGCAAGCTCACAGTTATAAATATTTTATTTGTTGTGGCGTTGTTGTGGATTAAGCAGCAGTGCAGAAAGCACTGCATACATGATTAAAAAAAAACTCTTTAGGGTGTAGAAAATGTTCCCGTCAAACCCTACTCTATTCTGGAGTGCATGAAAAGCCGCTAGTATATATCAGCTCTTATGAGGTTGTATCTGTCTTTTACATTGTTCCTCTGGCACAGAAATCCTTTTCCAACTTTTTATCATTTCCTAGTGGTGCAGCACCCACGCTGCTGCCGACTCCAGACGACCATTTAACACTTACAGGCTCATTGACGAGCTGGCCCACCATCACTGAGATGGTCTGGAGTGTGTACGTGTGCGTGCGTCTGGCAGGATGGCTCCATTAGAACATTCAGAGTCTATTGTACATAAAGGCTCTCCACACAAGTTGATTTATTGCATCCTTTTGTATATGGTGCTCTGAGATGATTGATAAAAGCGAGAGAATGAGAGTCACAGATGTGTGAAGCGTTGAGAAGAGGAGAGAGAGAAAGGAGAAGAGAGCCATGTTGCAGGAAGCAGATACTTGCATTATAGTGCTACTTTGGTCGTCATAAATTCAAGCTGTCAGAGACAGTCGGCAGAAAAATTGGGCTGTTTTATTTACTGAAGTCATCTGTGCACACAGTTTGTCATTGCTCTATGAGGTTCCCAAAAGCCACCGTTTTGATAAGGCTCTGAGCCAATCAGGACAAAGCTATAGAAATGATGAAGTGGTTGTGAAAAGTCTAGTGAAACTGTGTCGTTCATGCTTCTATAGTCTTGTTTCTTTTTTTGTGTGATAACAAACAATTCTTATTTTAACAAAAAAGAAAAGTCTTATTTTTTCAGCATATATTTTTTTAGTCGTTATTTTTTATTTTACTTTTAAAATGATTATCATTATTTGTAATAATAATGACAATAATATTAGTTATTTAGACTGATATTTGTAATAATATTTATTGCTGTAGAGATTGTAACATTATTTATTATTATGACCCTAATTTCATTCCAAACCTGTATGGTGTTCATTAGTTTTTTTCGTGAAACACAAAAGACTTTTTATGCAGCTCCATACAAAAACATGTCTGTAAAGCTTTAAAAAATTACAAAAAGGATCATAAATGCAGTTAATACAACTTATTATATATTTCCAAACCTTTTGAAGCCATAAGATAGCTTTATGTGAGAAACAGATAAAAAGTTTTATTTTCTTTTTTATTCAAAAATTATTCTTCCACTCTTGTGAGCTGTTATGTCAAGAACCACTGCCATTGAATCATTAGGTTGAACTCGAGAAAAGTAAATGAGTCATTTTAAACCAATTCTTTTTACTGAACCGGAAGAACTGATTCATTTTTGAGTGAACTATTCCTGTTTGTGGTAGAACAATAAATTATCAGTTCAATAATGACAAATATTTTCTTGCCTGCAGATGTGAATGAGTGTGAGCTGCTCGGTAATGTGTGTGGTGAGGCCATCTGTGAGAATCATGAAGGCTCCTACCTGTGTTTGTGTCCTGATGAGACGCAAGAATTTGACCGGAATTTGGCCAAATGCTTCTCTACAACACCAGGTAATATAGTATATGGTAAACCACCACAAAGTGATCGACCAATTCATTATCCTACTGAAATCCAAATGCCCTAACCCAAACCTGCAAGGCTACCATCATGCCACAGATTACGTTTTATCTGGACAGGTGACCCCTGTCCTCCTGCGAAAACTTCTTGGCTTTACCGTGTGCTTAAAATGATTCTGAAGCTCTTCACGTTTAAATCTCAGCCATAGAGATCCTCTAGTCTAGTGCAACAGGACATTAACTTCCTATCATCAGGGTCCAGCTCCGAGTAGAACAGAGGGAGGCAACTCAGGCAAGGCGTGATAAATGGGGGTTGTAAACGATCTGGCAGGAGAGAAATGAGATTCAGTCTGAGGATTAGAGAGGGACCCAAGCACCATGGACCCCAAAGTACGTAAGAGACAAAAAGAAGCTCCCACACTCAGATAAAAAAAAAGACCAGTACGGAGAGATATACTGATAAGGCCCATCAGAATGAGATCTGCTTTTAAAACTCTTTTTCCTGATTGGAATATATGTAGTTTTATTGCTATTATTATTCATATTTAAACAATGCCTGCTGTGTTAGTCTTTATTTGTTGATAAAAAAAATATTTTGGCATGACATTTATGAAATACAATAAAAAACGCAATTTGCATGAGCAGGCCGCAAAATTGAATTTCTTCAAAAGTGAAGTGAGCCAATAAATCTGGGAAAGGTTTTGTTTACCTGTAAAACAAGTGGACTAAAGAAGACCAGACATGGAAGATGTTAAAAATGTTAAAAAGTTTTAGTTTTAACAGTGGCACTGGCTAGACTGGAATCAAATTGTTCCTCTAGTGCCCCAGTTGAAGAACAGTGTGAAACTGGGAAATGTTGGAACGATGTTGATTGGATATATGTGTGAGTGGCTACACACCAGCTGTGCCTGGAAGATCAAATAACAGGAAGCATTTCCTTAGATCTTAGTCAACTGTTTTAGTTGAGGACTTTTGTTCAAATCCACCCACCTAATCCTGCTCCCCCCCATAAAACCGCAATGTCTCCTGAGTTTAAACATTATTTTTTTATTTTTACAAGAAGTATCACAGTATCTCTTACCAGTGCTATAAATCATGTTTTTTGCATTTAAGGCAGGCGGCAGAACACCATAAAACTAGAATCACAATAGTTTTGAATATGAATTATCTGGAAATCTTAGAAAGGAGCTCTCAGTGACTGAAAAGCCAAGGCTGAACTGTAAAACTGCTCTCTGATGTCATGCTCAGTTTCTGCTGTGTTCTTGACCTTGTATTCATTTGTGGATAACTGTATTGCAGTGAAATATTACATTTATGTATTGATTCTTTTCTCCAATTCTTTTTTTTTATGTATGCTTTGTGACAAAACATGATTGAAAATTCACATCTGAATATTTTAATAGTAAAAGACAACCGTCTGAGTTATCTGTGTTGCTTTGTGTGTTGTCTCGTACTCCTTAGTCACATCGGTGGAGAGGAAAGAGTGTTACTATAACTTGAATGATGAGAACCTGTGTGATAAGGTGCTGGCCAGCAGCATGACTAAAGAGGAGTGCTGCTGTACGCTGGGAGCAGGCTGGGGGGACAACTGTGAGGTCCATCCCTGCCCCATACCGGGAAAAGGTACTGATTTACATAATGCACAACACACAATCTAAGAAGTACAGTACAGAGAACTGTAAGAACACTTTTGTATAGATGGATCATTGAGTCAGTGAGTTGAACTTGAGGATAGTGAACAGATTAAATTATTTGCAGTGAATCAGGTGGTTCATTTTAGATTAACTATACCTTTTAAACTGGAAGTAGAACTGAATTTTCCTTAGTGTAACACTTTTTGAAAAGAATTTGAGAAATTCAGTTCCAAGTAGGAAATTTAAAGTAGGAAAATGTTTAAACCTATTATAATTAAACCTATTATAACCTGTACTTTTTCCTTCAAATCATCTTACAAATTGGTTGAAGAGGACGTGTCCTGCCTGGAAGTGCACATATGTTGTGTTGCGCATTAGTGCTTCTGAATCAGTCTCTGGTCATTTATTAATTTCAGACAGGCAGATCAAATAGGATTGTTATCAGATAAGGTTCAATGCTGAAGAAAATCCACCTTTCTGCAACTGATGACTGATGAAAGGTGTTCAATACATATTGAAGCTCGCCCATGATGACCTGAATGACTGAGAATCTTCAAATACATTAGCAAATGACATTAGTAAATCATATCTGGATATCTTATAAATGATAAACAATCACTCTCATATTTCTTTTGCTTTACCAAAGCCAAAATTACAAGTCATAATCACTATTCTTGAATAAACACAGCACACCGTTTCCTGTATTAACCACTGACACTCTCTTATGCAGATCAGTTCTCACAGATGTGTCCGGCGGGTCAGGGTTACATTCCTCCTGGTGATCCCATAATTCCTACGACCAGCTTACCAGAAAGCTTCATAGGTATCTGTGTGTCTATATATTTTCAAAGGGATCGTTAACCCAAAATGTTGTTCCAAACCTGTATGTATTACTTTGTAACACAAAGGAAGATATTTTGAAGAATGTTTTTATCCATACTGTGAAAGTCAATGGGGTCCAAAACAAAGTGTCTTGTACTTTTACCCCCATTTTATGCACATATTTTTTACTTTGTGAGGTGTGGAAGCAGCCGCAGACATGGCTTAGCATCTGACCTACATATGCTGAAACACACACACTCAGCAGCCTGCTTCCCAGTATGGGGAAACCTCAGTCCCAGGGCCCGTCTAATGCACTGATTTAATTTATGAATGCAGCGAGAGTGTGGTTTCTCTTTGGCTGGTGGCAGTGTGAGTGAATGCACTGTGGTCGGGATGTGTGTGTGTGTGTGTGTGTGTGTGTCTGTGTACGTTTGAATGGAATGCTTATGGATGGAAAGGACATTTCCTCCCCATCAGTCTCCAGTCAAATGACATTTCTGCATGTAGCAGATCCCCAAATAAGAACACTAACTAGAGCAATGCATCCTGAGTGAAGAATCTGTATGCTGCCAGATGCATGCTGATCTGTAGGTGTGGTTCAGGGTTTCAGGTTAATGACCTGTCTGTATGTTTTAGAATGAAATAATGAAAACGTGTGTCTTTTGCAGATGCAGATGAATGCAAGCTTTTTGAAAATGAGATCTGCAAAGATGGCTTTTGTCTTAATACCCTTGGAGGGTATGAGTGTTACTGCAAGGCTGGACTCTACTATGATGAGACCAAACTACAGTGTGTTGGTAAGGTCCAAAATCACAATCAGCATGTAATCTCTAAACAGGTGTTGATTACTATGTCTCCTCTGTTTTTTTAAAGGGACTGTTGATTATGCTTCCCTCATGTTGTGGAGCACAAAAGAAGATATTTTGACCAAAAAAAGAAAAGAAAAACGGGAATCCATTCACTTCCATTGTATGGACAAACAAACAAACAGATATTTTACAAAATATCTTATTTTGTGTTCCACACAAAAAAAGAAAGTCAAATAGGTTTGCAGTGACATGGAGGTGAATAAAAATGTATTTTTTTTAGACTGATTACAGGTTTTATGTAGCAAGGTTTTTAAAAAAAAAACTTTTGTTCAGACAGGCTTTTGCTAGCACGTCCACATGTTGTCATAGTAATAAGGTAAACTTGGTTCAGCGTGCACAGAATTTTAGTAATAGATGTTTAACTATTGATTGTTTTGGGCAGTGTCCAAGTCTGAACACAGAAAAGTGTAAAAATAAATAAATAGACGACTACCGCAGTTTTGTAACGATTAAGGACCTACGAAAAGTGCGTTGAGGTCATCCTCTGAATTTTTGAAGAGGGCCGTTGTTAACTTCAGGATTAGCAAGATACAGCAAGAGAAACATTCACCATGTTCTGTTGTAGTTTACACCCTAACCTTGTCCATGAAGACTCACATTCATGACATTTAATAGCTGCTGAGAAGCGCATATTCAGTCTAAGAAATCTAATTTAACGGGATTTCAAACCACATAAAAAGTTGTTTTGGATTGTATTTGTGTAAACGCAATGGATTTGAGTTGAATAGGCTAAAAAAACGTATTTTTGCTGCCTGTCTGAACAACACACATGCACACACAGTGTTGAAAAACACAAAAAGTAATGAAATTATTGAATATTATATTCTAGTGTTTCTCACTGTGCTGTGCATATCACTGATCTGTTCATAGTCACACAAAGCAGCCTGATGCAGGCTGAATAAAGGACTAAACCAGTTAATTAAATATTTGAAAAGATAGTATTCAGAAACATAAAAAGTTACATGAAAGTGTTTTATTTTAGTCCAAGTATTTTTAGTAAGGTTAGCAAGCAATTTTAGAAGGGTTTGTTATTTATAGCATCCTGCTTTAGCCGTTTATTGCTTGTGATGTTTGGCCTTGAATTGTCACTGTTCTTTTGTCGGATTGGAATGACAGGATTGTGTGTGTGTTTTTGTGTGGGTGCATACAAGCTTACATGCTGAATAGATAGTATGTGTGTGTGTGTGTGTAAATGTTGGCCTAGTTTGGCTCACCATAACGCCAACACATTTAAATTGGATTTAAATTTAAGTTTTAACCCTGCTGCAGCTGGCGGCTTGTGGCTTGCGGCCATATTATGCGTGCGTCTTGATGGCAGGTTATATGTGTGTGTGAGCATGGGTCAAAGGCTACATTTCGCGATCGGTCAGGGCGGCACAGCCGTTATGATCCAGGCCACAGCTCTATGGTGCACCGCAGGCTGTCTGCCTGCCTAAACACACATACACACACTCACTCACACAAACCGCAGACCCACGGCCAAGGAGTCTTACCCGGCCGCACTGCCTTAAAGCTGCCACACCCCTGACTGCCTCACACACACATTCAGTGTAGCCACAATCATTTGATTTCCTACACCCTCTGACACACACACATATGAACACCTACTCACTCTCCAAACTCAGCTATGCATTTACACACACATCCAAATATGTCTCTCGTTTCATGTGTCAGTCTTTTTAACACCGGGTCAGTGGGTGGAGGTTCTGGAGGAGGCCGCAAAATTTTACTTGCATATTGTGGGCAGATCTGGTTTTATGTACACAAACACACACTAAGTTCATTCACATGCACTTTAGATGTTTGATTTTAGGTGGACTAAAGCAATATATATTTATAATTTTTTTAGTCCTGGTTGTGGTCTGGTCTGGTGATCTCCCTATCAGTGTTGTTTTTGTTAACTGAAAATTATTTGTAAATAAAGCTCAAAGTAATTGAAATAGAGCTGAAATAAAATAAAATATAAATATTAGAAACTCAAAATATCGCCTTGGCAACTAACTGAAACAAAGCTGAAGTACTAAAATAACTAAAACTAAAATGGAAATAAAAATAAATCAAAGCTGTATAGAAATATATATTTTTTAAACTAATAAAAAAGACAAATGCACGTAACAAAATGACTGAAACTGAAATTAAAAACTGAAAACATAAAAACCAAAGCTAATTTAAAATATGAATAATACTATAATAGCATAATTAATTCTAAATAAGAGTATTCTATTCTGTCAGTCTATTTTTCCTCTTACGATTACCACACCTCACAACATTGTTCAGATGTTTTATTTCAAGATTTTTGTTCCTTAAAATGCTCTAGTGTGTAAGACTAATTTCTTACACATCTCAATCTAAGCCTCAGTTGCTAATTCCAAAACATAATTTTAGAGCTAGTAAGAGATGCCTGAGCCATTCATATAGTTCGAAAGAAAGATTGATTGAATAAATTTGTGTCTGTGCGGCTCTTAACGGTGTTAACAACCGTGAAACAGTGTCTCTGCTAATAGCAAAGCTATAAGTTTAACTGCTTCAAGAACAGTTCCTGTTACTCACCACTAAAAAATGACATTTAGTTTCTGTGCGCATACATGTTTCCGTGTGAGTGTGTGTACTGTATGTATGGGAGAGAAAGTGGGAGAAAGAGCATGCTTTCCATAGGTAATAGAATATAATTTTGTGGAAAAACGTTAAAATAGTTTGTCATTTTTATCCTATTATTTGTTTATTTACTTGTTTGGCCAGTACCTTTGTGGGTATTGGTTCTTTTGCTGCTGTAGGCTATAAGGACTTTTGAAATAACTGAATTTGGCAAAGTGATATGGAACTGTAATTCGGTCACAACCTGCCTGGAACTACTTTAGCCGTGCATTTACTGGAAAATAACTGCACACCTTGGGTTTCGTCAACCAATCAGAATAAAGCATTTAACAGCCCCGTTGTGTAATACATTTTTATTAGTGTGTTTATGCAATTTTTGTTTCGTTTTTGCAAACTGCATTCAGTGGTGAATTCTGGTGAAATTGTTGGTTTTGCATCTATATTGTGTATATTGAGAGCAACTTGAACCTGCTCACTGAGTCTGTTTATCTTTGTTTATCTCTCTGCCTCTGGGCTTTGCAGACGCTGATGAATGTGCAGATGAGTCCAACTGTGTAAATGGTAAATGTATGAACACATATGGGTCATATCAGTGCTTCTGCACTCCTCCCCTGGTTCTTGCGCCCGACAATGCCCGCTGCATTTCACCCGCCATGGCAGGTAAAGTCTTACATCAACTATTATGTACCTGAAAACCCAACACCCCCCTACCAAATCCCTATTCTCTAAAACCCTGCACTCTGAAAAACCACACCATAAAACTCACATCCTAAACTCTTAAATCCCAGTGTCTCCCAATCCTGGAGGCCTCAATCTCTGCACATTTTAGATGTCTTTCTTATCTACCACACTTATTTATCTCATTATCTTATTAATCGAGTTCTCCATGACCTGAATTGAGTGTCTCAGATTAGTGAGACACCTAAAATATGCACTGTTCGGGTTCCTCAAGGAGCTGGATTGAGAAACAATGCTCTAAATCCTTTAATCCAAACCCTAGATTTTCTAAAACCTGTATTCTGTCCTCTAAAACCCTACAATTTACATTTTAAACACTCCAAACTAAATGTTACACCCCCTCAATATCCGATAATTTACCTTTTGTTTCTGAGATCATTATTTGATCATCTCTTGATCACAAAACAATTCCAAACAGTGTCATACTGCCATCTAGAGGATGGTCAGAAAAAGCAGTGCCATTTTATACTTTAGAAATCAAGGATTATGAGGCATAAATAGAAGCTTTGGTTCATGAGCACTACTGTTTCTGCCATTGCCTGGCACCAAACTTATTTCTACACTGTAACAAAAGGAATTTTCCATATTGATTCGTCACATTTTGATTTACGCATTGCATTGCGTTGTGCTTTCTGTGGATTTTTTTTACTTACAGTTCACATAACAAGTGTATTTCAGTATTCTGTAATTGTCATTTGCTTGACACTTAAAATGCACATTTACTCGAAAAGATCAGATGAAGTTTGTTTGTGTTTTTACAGGGCAAAGAGAAGATGAAGTGTTTGAAGGTATTTGCTGGGAGACTGTGACAGAAAGGCTGACCTGCACAAAGCCCTTCGCCAGCAGACACACCACATTCACAGAGTGCTGCTGTTTATTCGGAGATGCCTGGGGCATGGATTGTGCTCTCTGTCCCCAGAAAAATACAGGTATAAATACACAACCTTCCCCAATGAGCACCTTTCACATCTACTGATGCCTGTTTACATCAATATCTACAGTAAATCAATGTTATATTGAGTGCCTGTTTACATCAATGTTTACACATTGAGCAATACACTCTCAGTATAACTATTTCGTTTGGATTGTCTTACATGATCTGACTGCCCTGCCCTATATAATTATATTCTTGCACAATCGCTGAGACACAAAGAACCTGCAAACACAAAAAAAGCACAAAGAAAAATAGATGAAAACAAAACTCTTTCTTTTTCACTGTCATCCAGCTGCCTATGCAACTATGTGTAATATCCGTCAGCCTGGTGATTCCCGTCGGCCATATGGTCAGGATGCTCTGGTTGCTGGCCCAGTTCATGAGTACGAGATCAGCCCTGAATATGACTTTCGGCCTCCTGACAGCACGCTGCCCTTCTATGATGATTATGAAGCACCAAGAAGTGAGTGAAATGATACACTTTAAATAAATAGTTCAGCCTAAAATGTAAACTGTCATTAATGTACTCCGTCAAAACCTCTCTCTCCTTCACAGATCCATATGATGCATTTGAAGGACTGCGAGCAGAGGAATGCGGTGTGCTGAACGGATGTGAGAACGGACGGTGTGTGCGGGTGCAGGAGGGATACACCTGCGACTGCTTCGATGGATACACACTCGACATGTCCCGCATGGCCTGCGTGGGTGAGCAAGAGCAGATTCTCACATGAGGGGATCAGGCTGGTTTTTCAGGATGTGGGTGGGATTAGCTCAGGTTTACGTTTCAGATCGTTTCAACCCTGAATCATTTATTTGAAGAATGGAAAAATGTATGCTTTTATTAATAATTAGGTGCAGTAGGGGGCAAATTTTCCTGCACAAGTGTCTGATCCTCAGGATAAATAAAATCAAAACTAGATTAAAAAATAAGGTAAAAATAATGAATTAGTGTTTAGTAATTTTATGTGACTGGATTTAATTTGTGGATGTTATTAAGGCATACAGTCTCAAAAGGGTTGGGGGTGATTCAAAACCTTCAAAATTGCTTTTACCATCTTCTCCCAGAAAAGTGACGTGATTATACAAGCTAAACTCCTGAAATGAGGCATGACTGAGCAGATGATAAACGATATAACAGAGTTTCTATTAGGGTTGGGAACCGAGAACTGGTTTCTGTTCAGAACCAGTTGAAAAAAAGAAGAAAGAAAGAAGAATGACAATACTTATTCAGTGACATCGCAACACTGCTACAGAATCTACAGCAAGTCTGATTTCCAAAATGAATGATTCTTATGAATTGGTTATTTTAGTGAATCAAAAATCTACTGAACAACCAGTGTAGTCCAATTTTTAAACAAATGATTCTGGGTCAGAATCAAAAACATACAACTCAACTAGTGTATGCAAAATCTCAAATGAATGACTCTTATAAGTTATTTTAGTAACAAAAAAAAAAACAAAAAAAATGCAGTGTTTTTGTATTGTAGTGTTTGACTGGTTGTTGATATGACAACATGTAGTTAAAGATACACATTATGTGTTTTGCCAGTAGTATTGTAAAAAAAAAAAAGAAAAGAAATGAATTGAATTGAATGTTCCCACATTTTTGTCTGTTTGCTATTCTAAAATATCTCTTCAGTCTTTTTAAAGAATTCACATTTTGCTTTAGCAATGAAATTCCATTTACTTTTTCAACAAATATTTATTAGGATAGCCTACCCTAAAAACTAAACAAATTATTATTCGAATTGTCAAGGGTGAAGATGAGTCCCAAACTCTTTGTGGTTTGTGTTCCAGATATCAACGAATGCTCAGAGCTGAACACAAAGATGTCTCTCTGCAAGAACGGCAAGTGCATCAACACGCAAGGCTCATATAAGTGCGTCTGTCTGCCAGGATTTGTCCACTCCGCCCAGCACAACTACTGCGTTCCTCACAGACAGAATGCTACCAGCACGAGCACGGAGTGACCAGCAGAGGGCGCGAGATATACTAAAAACACTCTTATTTAATCAAGGCCCATATACTCTGCACTGTATAAAACAAACACCCAAAAAACAAACATAGAAAAAAGTCCTACTTGAGATGAAGAGTTTAATGTGCTATCTAATGGTGTCTATGAGAGAACTGTATAAAATATTTGTTTTATTGGTCTATGTAAGTTTATTATTTTTTACTGTATTAGGAAGTAGAAAGACTGTTTGAACATAGCAGAGGTGATATTTCAGCAAACTGACAAACCCTATGACCTTAAGCTGGGGGACTGCTTTATTTTACCCAGTCAGAGACACCGAGCGTGTGGATATTTTACTAGTGCAAAAGCCAGACTCTCTCGTTCCACTTTTACTTTCTTTCCGTTTCTTCTTTTGTTTTATTAATTGTCCCTTTCCTTCTTTCATTATGTTTCTAAATCGTTTATCGGCTGATTTTTCTTTACATCGCTGTCTTTTTTTTCTATTTACTTTCACATTTTAGTGAGGCAGACCACACAAAACACACACCTGCAATACACAGAGTCATAAGAAACACATAGCACAAAATGTTTTCAGTGTCAAGTCTTTAAAATAAGCTTTTTATACAAGCTGCTTTGTATTAATGACAGACGCCAGCTAATTCTCTGTGTCTGGGACATTAGTCCACTGCAGATGTCTGCCCTGTGGAGCAGGCATGACCTTTAACCTCACCTTTCTTCTAGAAATTATTATTATTATGTTTCTTTAAAAAGAAAATAATAAAATGAAGAACCTTTATGTATTTTGTTTTTACAGAAATATTTTACTACATTTGATCGAGTGGGCGAAATGTCTTGCCAGGTTGCAAAGCTGCTATTAAACAGCCGTGGGTTTTTTTTCACTCTTTTTCTGTTTTTTTTGTTTTGTTTTGTTTTTTTGTACATTTAAACTGAAGAGTTGATAAAAACTATGTATTTGTAATTTGTACATGAATAAATACTTTCTGAATATCCATATAATGTATTAAAACTCTTGAAATAAATCAGAGATGGTGTTTATACATATTTAGCTATGCTGTGTTCTCATTGGTGCTTCTCAATTGGGTCACGACCTAATATGGGTTGTTGGGTCGCAGACAGAAAGGAAAATACAATGTTTAAAACAATCATTGGGGTCTGAAACGCCGCAGAATAACACTACATCATCATCACCTTAAATAATGGTGTAGTTCAAAACAAATGCAGTAGATTTACACCAAATTGTTCTGTTCTCACAAGTGGTTCAATGGAAAGCATGTCCTTTGTCTTAGCTACCAGTTTATCTTGAGCAGTAATCTGGTGTGAGAATTTAGGTGACTTGTTATGAGTCAACATCTCTTGTTTTTCAAAGAAAATACAATGGGACAAACTTAACTAATGGCTTTGATATAAAATGGATTTTCTGACTCATTGTACGGCTGAAATACTGGATTCTGATTGGTCATTGGCGCCATGTTGCCTATATTCCCTATCATGCTGTAGGCCAGAAGACTGTTTATCTGGATAAGTGAAACCGACGCTACTATCATGAAGAGCTGCACGATACTGGATTAATTGAGTCTGATTAATTGATTAATTATATATAATTTTTTTTTTTTTTTTTTTTTTTTTTTTTTTCAAACAGAGGATTTGATTCTGAACAGGCAACTAAACAAAATAACGTGTAATTTAGGCTAGGCCTACTTGAGGTTCTGATAAAATGTTTGTCTATAGGCTATAAAATGTTTAATTAATGTGAATGAATTATTTAGGCTAAAAAAAATCGGTTTGAATGAATAATTCAATGTAAATACTTGTTTAATTACTGGATAAATCAGAATTTCTGAACGAATCTCTTGAATTAATGATTCATTGACAAATATTTGTTTTCGCCTGACTTGTCGCCACTTAGTGGCGTAACGATGTAATAGATTTGAAGAGCCAAGTTACTTTCAAAAGGTGATCTGCTCTATTTTAATCGCTTCCGTAGACATCATTGTTTATATCTAAACTAGAAACCTTTATTCCAGTAGGCTACTTCTGTGATAATGTGAATATCTGTTAACTTACACAGAAATAATACTGTGTGGTTGACTGTTTGTGAAACCGTTTCATAACTGCTTAGGTTTTAACGATTAATCGTGCAACTCTAATACTATCATGTTGTTTGTGTGTATTCCAAGTGATTTCTGCGCGACTAGGAACTGGAAATATAAAAAAATTATTCCACAAATATGATATATGAATTTATATAGCGGAATTGTCATTAAGGAATAACTTCGCGTGTGTGTTTGAATCGAGATCGCGATTTCTTTTAATGATTAATCGTGCTGCATAAGCGCCGCGACCGCCTATCTGTATTTTGAATGTCATAGATTCCGCCCTATTTGCTTATGATGGAGAACTGGAGATCGGCTTTCCCCCGATTTTTACGTCACATTTTGGAATTTGGGGGATTTATTTATTTATTTTTTGCTTTTGCACTTCTTTACACAATTTGTCTGTGAATCTTTTTCTCAAAGCACACATAATAAGGCAATGAATTTAGATCACATGACCTCAGTAAACCAACCAATAAACCAACATCTGTTCATTTTGTACATAGTATACCATGGTATTTTTTGATGTGCCATATAAATACCATGGTACAAATACCAATAAATGTATGTAGGCCAATATATTTATCCAACTAGCATGCTATTATAGGATATTCTAATGCCATCACTGTATAGTACTTTTCTTTTTTTTTGTTACTGATTGATTGCCAAGATAAGCTGAAGGACAATCCAGCAAGGATTCCTTTGCTTTCTGTTTGTTATTGTTAATACACTGGAACTGTGTGTGTGAGAGAGAGAGAGAGAGAGAGAGAGAGAGAGAGAGAGAGAGAGAGAGAGAGAGAGAGAAAGGTTCAGAATGATTGTTTGATGGAGCGAGAAGAGACAGAGCGAAGGGAAGTGAGGGGTGGGACTGAGTGAAAGAGGGGTGGAAGTGAAGGGGAGGGCCAGAGAAAGCGAAGGGAGGAGAGAGGCAGCATGCATCTGTGTGGGGTCAGTATCACATGCTTGGCTCTTGCACACCACACTGCTGTTGATTGTGTGCGCTTTGATCTCACTGAACAGTGCATCTGACATGCAGTGTGTTCTTTCTGTCTTTATTTCTTTTTAAGGGAGGCATGGACTTGTAGAGAACTACACTGTGTGATTCACACCTATGCCGAGTCAAAAGAGCTCCAGTGATCTCCACTGGCAGGTAAGATCTCTTCCTTTTGATCACCTAACAGACTGTCATTCCTATTTAAAGCCTACTACAAAGTTCAGTGGTTAAACACAAACTAATGGTAAACTTTGACATGTTGATTTGACTGTGCAGTTTACACACACTGAAATGTGTGTGGTCTATAGTCAGATGGTATTAATGTGATCATCTGAAGAGTACAGAAGGACACTTTACACTCTCAGCGCAAATATGTTGCAGTCGGAGAGATTTGAGGAATTCCAAGGTCACAAACTTTTCTTGTGGTGTATCGTGTTTTGTTGTCTCTTGTGCAGTGTTGTGTTGCAGTGTGTTTATGTGATAATAGGATACAAGCCAGTGAGGGAAACATTGATATTCATTGGTCAGTCCTGATGGTCAGTGACAGTGTTGGTGAGTGGATAGTTGGTCAGTCTTGTGCAACGAGTACACAGGTGTGATGTTGTGCATGCATTTAGTTACTTTTGTTTTGGGGATGAGTTTATATTTTTTGTATTTATTTATTTATATCAAGCATTTCTCTCTCTCTCTCTCTCTCTCTCTCTCTCTCTATATATATATATGTAATTTATCAACATATTTATGTTTGCTCTAGGGTAACCTGAACTTGAATTATAGTAGTTAAGTCAGTTTTATCATCGTACAGTATGTCTGCCTCTGTGAGAGAGAGAGAATTAACATATTGCTGATTTTAGACAGTATACATTGCAATCTGCTTAGATGTTGTTTTAGTTTCAACTTTTGTTTCACAGGGACGATCGAGGCCCAAGGACACACTTTCTCTCTTTCTCTCACACACGGACTCTTTCTTTCAAACACATGCACACATTCTTTCTCTCTTTCGGTTTACCTCAGTAGCTCATTCTCACTGGTTTTATTAACCATGTCTGTGTTTCACTAATGCATTTATGGAAAAATCACAGTCATCAAATTTTCCATGAAGCAAATAGCTGATAATAGGTCATGTAAATGATATCCCAGCATTAACCTGTGGTTTTTAACCTGTTGCTTGTGAGGACCCAATTTAGAGTTGGCCACAGGCCTAGTGTTTCTGTATGTAGCTCTTGTATGTTTTCCTGTGCAGAAATTAGCCACACATGCACATGTAAATATCTAAATGTGAACTACATGATGTTGAATTACTGTATAATAGCTTTGACAAATAATAAAAACTCTGTATTTGGGAACAAAATGAGTTGAACTAAATCTGACAAAACTTCCCTCTGGTGAAATCCAGGGATTTGAAATAAAGTTATTATAATTAACTTTATATAAAAACAATAGAAGTCTCAGGTTTGTCAGTATTTAGGTGGTGTGAATAATATCCCTCTGTCCTTTAAAGGAAACTTGTTTGCTGTGCTGGTAATCTGTGGGTCGTATCAGCAGATAGTAATATTTAAGCTCTGTTAACACACTAGCGCTGAACACACACTCATTCACAGAGCTGTTGTTTCTGCAGTTACACAGAGCCTCTGACAGCAAGTGTAGGCAGGTGTCTGTAACATGGTCTCGCTCCACTACCTCATTCCACCACTTTCCCTCATATGCTGTCTCATAGTACCTTTTTTCCTGCCATTGGACTCCGTCTATCTCTATACCGTCTCACTTATCAATGTTATTTGCAGTGCGATTGTGAGGCGTAGCTCCTGCTTCCAGTAAAATGGGAGGCTATTTATAGAGCAAGAGTGTTGATGTGTGTTTGTGCCCTGCTGCGTATGTGCTCGCATGTCTGCATTCTGTCCATATCAGAGTGATTCTGGACTAGCTTTGCGAAAGTATATTCACTTTCAAAGTTTTTCTTACATACAGCCAATATGTGCGTTTTTTTGAGTGACCTCACAGTGGTTGTTTTCTCTTAAATGTGGAATAAATGTGATGGTTAAACACAGATCTACTTTACTGTTGATTTAATTTAAGTCAGTTTAGAGATTAATTTAATTTTTCAAAAATTTCGTCTTTTTAATTTTTTTTTACTTTATGTACCAGAATAAAACCAGACCATATGCGTGTTTGCTATTTGGCTATTGGTTAACATTATACGTGATGGAAAATAGATTCTGTGAAGGATCAAGTTATATTTTTAATTAAAGATTGCAAAAGACAACTTTTCTATTTCTCTGGAACAACATGCACCAATGAATTGTTCACAAAAAGGGGAAAGACGATCAAATTTGATTTCCTCAATATTCCACTCTATAGGCTTCCTCTTTCTAACTAGAAATCAGGTACAGAAATTCACACACTTTCTAAAATTGAACCAGATGGCAGTGAGTTACAGCAAAAAGCACTTAACTCCTATCAAAAGTCTTTCCTGTCCTGCCGACCTCACATCAGAAACCATTTGATCCCTGATCCTGGATCAGTCTTTCAGTATAGCTCTGTTTCAGCTGTCCTCGATTCAGTCATACGTTACCGGCGCTTGCTAGTGTCATACAGTACAAGCATAATGCAGTGCTTTATTTATGCAAAGTGCACCTGTAACATTTCCTCATATTCAAACAGCATGCATGAATCTCTCTCAGTCACATATTAGCTACTGCTTTCATGAGAGTCTCAAAATGTCACACGGGCCTATACACAATCTACCTCAACGTAAAGACATGAGTGAAGATTTTATCAAAAGTCTTTTTATGTGTAATATTACCCAATTCTTTCATACATGGAAGTGTTTTGTAAGTGTGAAGACTGGATAAATAGGTTAGTCATGATTACAGAACAAAACAATCCGGCTCTGAGCAGTTCAGCATGCCACTTGGACGTTTCAAGGAATTTCTAAGAATGTTTCTTTGAAATCCAAGTGAATGTTTGGTAAATGGGATTCTTCTCAGACACAAGCCGAGCGTCATGGTTTCATCAGAGATATGACCTGAAATCTTCCACTGCTTTTCATGTGACACAAACTTCAGCCACATACCAATCATTGAAAGAGGCAATAAACTTTTATCATTCAGTCTTTTCAGGGTGATGGAATGTCAGTACTTCATAAATAGGTTTCAGACGTTTTGTTCTTGTCTACTGACACAGCACACATCAGTAACAATTGCCCGATGCTAACGTTCACGTAGTTGTTTAAAACAAACACTGTGAGAGTGTGAAACAAACAGAGCAGAGCAGGATATGTGCTCATTGTTTATGTTTAGCCGGTTCTTTTTTGGGCTTGAGGAGACGAAACAAGATGGTCTGCATCCCCTTTGAATGAACAGGAAGGAGGACAGAAAAGCAGCTGCTAGTGTCACACTCACACACACAATGCATACACGCTTAGAAAGAAAGAGAGAAAGGAAGGACAAGGGTGCTTCAATGTAGCCATGGCCCACTTTGTCATATGTGACCCTAGATCACAAAACCAGTCACAAGTAGCACGGGTATACACTCACCTAAAGGATTATTAGGAACACCTGTTCAATTTCTCATTAATGCAATTATCTAATCAACCAATCACATGGCAGTTGCTTCAATGCATTTAGGGGTGTGGTCCTGGTCAAGACAATCTCCTGAACTCCAAACTGAATGTCAGAATGTGAAAGAAAGGTGATTTAAGCAATTTTGAGCGTGGCATGGTTGTTGGTGCCAGACGGGCCGGTCTGAGTATTTCACAATCTGCTCAGTTACTGGGATTTTCACGCACAACCATTTCTAGGGTTTACAAAGAATGGTCTGAAAAGGGAAAAACATCCAGTATGCGGCAGTCCTGTGGGCGAAAATGCCTTGTTGATGCTAGAGGTCAGAGGAGAATGGGCCGACTGATTCAAGCTGATAGAAGAGCAACTTTGACTGAAATAACCACTTTATTTGACACAATAACCAACCGAGGTATGCAGCAAAGCATTTGTGAAGCCACAACACGTACAACCTTGAGGCGGATGGGCTACAACAGCAGAAGACCCCACCGGGTACCACTCATCTCCACTACAAATAGGAAAAAGAGGCTACAATTTGCACGAGCTCACCAAAATTGGACAGTTGAAGACTGGAAAAATGTTGCCTGGTCTGATGAGTCTCGATTTCTGTTGAGACATTCAGATGGTAGAGTCAGAATTTGGCGTAAACAGAATGAGAACATTGATCCATCATGCCTTGTTACCACTGTGCAGGCTGGTGGTGGTGGTGTAATGGTGTGGGGGATGTTTTCTTGGCACACTTTAGGCCCCTTAGTGCCAATTGGGCATCGTTTAAATGCCACGGCCTACCTGAGCATTGTTTCTGACCATGTCCATCCCTTTATGACCACCATGTACCCATCCTCTGATGGCTACTTCCAGCAGGATAATGCACCATGTCACAAAGCTCGAATCATTTCAAATTGGTTTCTTGAACATGACAATGAGTTCACTGTACTAAAATGGCCCCCACAGTCACCAGATCTCAACCCAATAGAGCATCTTTGGGATGTGGTGGAACGGGAGCTTCGTGCCCTGGATGTGCATCCCACAAATCTCCATCAACTGCAAGATGCTATCCTATCAATATGGGCCAACATTTCTAAAGAATGCTTTCAGCACCTTGTTGAATCAATGCCACATAGAATTAAGGCTTAAGTTCTGAAGGCGAAAGGGGGTCAAACACAGTATTAGTATGGTGTTCCTAATAATCCTTTAGGTGAGTGTATTTGTCATATATATGGGTCAAAATTATCGATTTTTCTTTTATCCCAAAAATCATTAGGCTATTAAGTAAAGATCATGTTCCATGAAGATATTATGTAAATGTCCTACCGTAAATATGCAAAACATTTATTTTTGTGAGTGAATGCAGCACAATCGCGAACATAAATGGACAACTTTAAAGGCGATTTTCTCAATGTTTCGATGTTTTTGCACCCTTAGTTTCCAGATTTTCAAATAGTTGTATCTCGGACAAATATTGTCCTATCCAAAACCATACATCAATGGGAAAGCTTATTTATTCAGCTTGATGTATAAATCTCAATTTCAAAAAATCAGTTTTGTGTTCTGCCAGAATATTGATATTCATGCAGTTACATTAAAAAAGCTCACAGAGTACATTGATTACTAACAAAAAAGTACAGACAAACCGGCCTTCTATTGTGCTACCAAATTTTAAGTTGCTTTTTAAAAATAATACTGAAGTTCTCAGATATGTATCAGGTTTGTCCCAAATGTTTCTCCTAAAATTCCTTAGGTAAAATCCAAGTGGATGCTGCACCTGATTTGATTGGAAAGCGCTTTGGGTGTACAGTAGTACATAGTAAAGTGCTATACAAATGCCTCAGCCGTTCAAATAAAAATAGCAACTAACGAGCTGATGGTAAAATGTATGTGACTGATGATATCAAAGTCTAGATCATGTGGTTTTCAGAAGATTGCAAACTTCTGTAACTTGGCAAAACTTGCAGGTGGTGAGGCATTGTTGACAATAGTGTTGACAGCACTTTTCTAAACCTCCAGTCTTTTTCTCAGGAGAAAATTCTGGGAAAAGATGTCTGTGAGAAAGTCCTATATAAATAACTTGGTACACAAATATGGTAACCCTTTAGCACCTTTGTATATATGTCAAAGCACCCTCCTATGATCTGATACCACTCTTTTTGTGAAAGATTTCAAGTACCTTTAACTTTGCATAAGCTGAAAAGGGGTTCTTAAATTCTTTCATCATAATGTTTACTTTCATTCAATGACCAACCCTGGTCCTGAACACAGCTGAGCTGAGTTATAATTGTATCTCAATGTATTTCAGTCTTGAGGTAAGAGATTTGATCATTCAGTGGTTCTGCGAGACTCACCTGAAACTTCAGTTGCATGTTTAGTGTTACCAAGTATTACTTGTGCAAAGCTCTTCCGTTCTGAAACTTGTCTTCACCCCTGTACTGTTGCGTACACAAACCACAGACAGATCGAAAAGCTCGTACCTCACCAAGACAGACCCAATAAAACAGGCCAAACAGGGAGATGCACTGAAATTAATAAAAAATTTGATCGTAAGTGGTTGCATTCAATTGATTTTATCTACGTTTAAACAAATGCATTAAGTTGCACTTAATCAATTGTAGTTCAACTTAATGCATATGTTTAAATGTAGATAAAATCAATTGAATGCAACAACTTACGATACATTTTTTTATTAATTTCAACAAATCATTTTTTTCAGTGTGGGAAAATGCAAGCATTCGCATACTTGAGGGGCTTGAGGGTGGGTGATCTTAACTGTGAGTAATTCCTGCCCGTAAATATCGGCAATTGAATGACAGCCTGCTGGGTGGGAAGTCCTATTGTCCTTGAATAAATTCTCCTCACTATGGTAACCAGAGGGGCTCATCCCCTCAAAGAATGGAAGCTGGAAAAAAAGGCTCATAATTTTTGTACGTGGTAGTCATATTAAATATATCTGGCACTCATTTGAATAGAGGGCCTTTGAAACAAAAGAGAGAGTTGAGAATTGGGGTTGTCCATTGTTTGACCATGCCGTTAATGTCCCTCGCTTTTGTTCAGGCTAAGAGTTTGATGTATTCGCAATTGTTTTGTCACTCTCATTTGAGATCAGATCAAGGTCAGGCTGTTTATTGAAGCTATAGTTACTCTGGTTTGATTATTTTGAGGGAGGCGGAAACCACGTGACGCAGATCCACTGTGTGTCTATGACATCCTGTTCAAAAGCCACCGACTGGAAAAAACAACCTGCCTTTATTTAACCCACAGTAGCAAGGAGAAAGAAAGAGACATTAATGATAACACTCCTGACTATTGTCTTTCGCTCATGATCTTTTTCTTTCCCTCGCACCCCCTTTCGGACACAAAAGGACAGATTGGTGGTCACCACCACCCCTCCCGTGAATGTATTGTGACGTGGTTCCTGTGTGCCGGGCTTCAGTTTACGGTGTGTTTGGGAGTATTTTTAGCCTGGCACAGGGACGCCTGCTACACAGACAGGAAAAAGGCCAGAATAGAAGGAAGTCCATTCGCCTTTTAGACAAACAATCCCTTCATCTGCATCAGTGAACTGTGGGAGAGAGAGAGAGAGAGAGAGAGAGAGAGAGAGAGAGAGAGACAGACAGACAGACAGACAGACAGACAGACAGACAGAACCAGAATGAATATTTCTCACATTCTCTAGTGCCACATGGTGTTTGCAGGCCTTCTCGCAGAATTTCACAATGAGGTTCAGAGATCTAACTCATGATATTCACTGTCTCATTATTACAGAAACTATTCACTTCCCCTTTCTCTCTGCATACATAATGCTAGTAAAAAGTTTTAGTTGTAAACAGTTCGTCTTTTTATTGCATTCCATAGTTTTAAGTTAATAGTACACACACACACACGTGTATTAGATGTATAAACCTGAAGAGAAAAAAATTAAATTAAAAATTATTTGTCGTGCTGTTGTAAATAATAAATATTGTTTAAAATATTCTACAGTAAACTTTGAGAGCACGACAAATACATATATGTATATGACAGCTGTGAGGGTCCCTGGTCCTCAGTTTCCAAATCCCTAGTTTATGAGACAAAAAAGATAAAGTTGTGTTTGCCATCACTAATGAAGATTTTCAGTGAGTAAATGTTGACAGATTCTTAATTTTCGGTTGCACAGTTCTTTTAATTAAACTGTAAAACTGTACTTAATAACCCATCTGTCATGTGCTGCAATCTCCAAAAAGCTATATATTCAGTAACAGATTCCTCCCTTTTATCCAGATTTCGGATTGTGAGGGAAAGCAGTTGCAAAGGCCAGATGCACTCCAGACTTTAGACTGAGTAATATTTTTAGTACTTTTCAAATGTGTCACGAAATATCTGAGCTTATACAGTTCCTCATAAGGTCAGATCGTCCTCTAGCTTCAGGTTTTGATCATCAGAGATGTCAAAATGAACAACGGACCAGTCAAGTTCAGATGTTACAGTAACTTTTAAGTGGGTTAACATCAGCACGGCTCTTTAAAAATGGATGGTGTTGGGGAAGTTTCAGCTCAGTGTGCGGAACAAGTGACAGCCACTGCTTTATGAATTATACACATCTTTTGTTCCTTTGGATAATTACTTTGCTTTAGCTTTTTCATTTGACTCTAGTTCCTGCTTGGTCCCTTTGCAATGTGTGACAGGATGTTAGCAGCTCTGTTTCAGAAAGAGACTTAACCCGAAGTTGTCAAAAGGTTGTCAGTGTTGTTCCTTTTTCAGTTGTATGCACGAATGCTGTACCTTACAGTGCTGGAGACTACATGACTAAAAGTATGATACTACCTTTTTTGGTAGCGTGAAAGTAGTTACACTGGTTTCAGACTAGTCTATTCGTAGCGTTCCTGTAGCTCAAACAGTAGAGCACTGTGCTAGCAACCCCAAGGTTATGGTTATGATTGGGTTCAGATGAATTTATACCATTGGATGCAATGTTTGTCTCTTTGGATAAAAGCATCTTTCAAATGCATAGATGTAAAAATAAATGTTTAGCTTTTCCAGTAACAAGCTACTTTTTCCAACAAGTAGCACAGTAGAGCGTGATCACAGTTATGCTATATCACTGTTTTAAAATCACATTGAAAATGAACAAGCTGTGGCAATAATTAAGCATGCTGTATCCTACTTCTGTCATGTAGTGAAAAATCCAGTTCACTGTAGTGAATCAGTTGGTTCAGTTGTAAACAAACATCTTGGGTTTCGACTGTAACCCTTGTTCCCTGAGAAAGGAACGAGACGCTGCGTCATATGACGACACTTTAGGGAATGCCCTCAGAGTGAATCTTGATTGCTGCTGTGTCATGACGTAGCACGTGACGTAGCACTCGCTGACGGAATGCGGAAGTTATAAAAGGACGCCGGCACACAAAGAGAGTAGCTTTTAAAAGATCGAAACAAGTGGCTCTCAGGCATACGGAGGCTTGGCAAGGAGACACAGCGTCTCATTCCCTTCTCAGGGAACAAGGGTTACAGTCGTAACCTGAGAAGTTCCCTTTCGAGAGAACTTGCGCTGCGTTGTATGACGACACTTTGGAAAGCTAATGCTCACTAAACCACGACAACCAATGCCTCACCTTGAGTGAACTGTCTAGGCACAGTTAGGACGAGAGCACCTGTGCACCCGCTGTAAAAGGAAGACTATAAAATCTCATAGACTTATGTGGGGTAGCCAAGCCCGCAGCATCACATATTTCTAGCAGGGAAACCCCGGAGAAAAGGGCCTTAGAAGACGCTATGCTTCAAGTGGAGTGAGCCATTATGGCCAGAGGTGAAGGTATATTGTGCACCTGTTAGGCCAGAGAGATAGCCCGAATGATCCAATTGCTGATCGTTTGCTTAAAGACCGGGGATCCCTTCCTGTCCGACCCAAAGCAAACTAACAGTAGGTCTGACTTCCTACAACAAGAAGACTTTTCAACATAAATCTCTAACTCCCGAATGGGACAGAGCAAATTAAGTCTCTCCTGTTCCGCCGACACGTGTGGTGAAGGATGGAAGGCCTGGAGGATGGTAGAATGCACCACATTACAGGGCACTTTAGGCACGTAGCCCGGTCTAGGGTGAAGGACAGCTTTCATCCTCCCGTGAGCAAACTCTAAGCATGGAGGAGAAATAGAAAGAGTGTGGAGGTCCCCGACTCTCTTGAGGGACATAATCTTTAAAAGGAAAGCTACCTTGAGAATGAGAAATTTCTCAGAAGCTGTCTCGAAGGGGTCCAGAGACAACCCTTCAATAACCACTGCCAGATCCCAGGTTATAACTTTGGCCTGAGTCGCAGGCCTCATCCTCCACGCTCCACAGAGGAACCGTACGACCAGATGGTGCCTCCCCAGGGGTCCATCGCCAAATGGGGTGTGGAAAGCTGCTATTGCTGCCACGTACACCTTAAAGGTGCTCTAACTGATGTTAGGTGACGTCACTTCTTGTTGACGTTCAAAGTATTGTCAAACAAAACGGAGGCTAGCTAGACCCTCCCTCCTCCTCATCCGCACACTAACCCCCCAAACCCCACCCCCAAATCCTTCTTGTCGGTTATTGGCTGGAACAGTTTGTTATGTTTCGTGGTGCGGGTTAGCCCAGTTTGTTTTTGTTGCCATTTGTGGAGCCTGGGCTGTCTACAGAGACCGCGTTTTTTTACAGTGTGTTCAGGGGACAGGCAGCTAGCAGATAGTGAGGAGTTGTTTGCTGTATGTAACAAAAAATGTTTTGGCCTAAAAAACGTGTGACATCGCTTAGAGCACCTTTAAGCGTGGACGGGGTAAGACCGGCAGAGAAGCGATCTCGGATGAACTCCAGCACTAAAGCCACCGGGCAGTTAACTGGGTCCAACACTCTCTTTCTTTTGTTGGCGGTGAGAGGAGCTAGATGACGGCTGGGGCTGCTCCCTGCCAGCAGCCCCTCTAGACCGAGAGTGGCGAGGTAAATACTGCTTGAAAGTGGCTGACTGCTTCTTCGCCTCCTGGACCCCCCTTAACTGAGTCGCCTAAAAACCCAGAAGGTGAGAGCGGGGCATCCAGGAGGATTGTTCTATCCTTCTCCCGAATGCCTGATAAGTTCAGCCACAGGTGTCTCTCCCTCATCACCAATGCTGCCATGGAGTGGCCGATGGCACGGGCCGTCTCCTGACGCTGAGAGATAGCTCCCCTCACCTCGAGGTCTTTTATAAGGTCGGTTCGACCCGCCACCATATAAGCTCTGCCCACCAAATCAAATGTAGTTCGGCAGGGTTTGGCGGGCAGCGCCGGGGATTTCAGGGATGACGCAACATCGAGTGAGAGATATCTTGCTAGAGGCTCTTCAACCTGCGGCATCATCCCATAACCGTTCTCTTTAGCCCCCAGTATATTACTGTACTGAAGAAATGAAGGGCTAGATAGACTACTTGCATAACTCATTATGCAAGTCAGGAAAGAACGGTAAACCCCAGCGAGGAGGCTGTGACAAAGGCTGCAGGAAGCGCTCATCAAGTTTGCTTTTCTTATGCGCCTCCTGCCTCTCGCAGGGCCAGCTGATGTTTAATTTGGCCACCGCATGAGTCACAACCTCCAAGAGCTCCTCATAAGCAGGAGGATTAGGTGGTGAGTCCTCCATCTCTCCCGCCTCAATGCTGACCACATCTACTTCCTCGGAAGCAGACAGTTCAAGCATCGGGCTCCCACCCCGGGCGGAAGAAGCCGCAGAGCTGGGATCATCGGAGCTGGCCGATGAGGATTAAGAAAGTGCCTCAGCAGTCTCAAACCCCTCTGCCAGCTCCAACTGCGATCCCCACGACCTGAGCCACTGCGCCACGGGGAACGTGAGCCTGACCGCACTCATCAAAGATGGCCAGGCAAGAGCAGAGCACTCTGAGCAGCAGTAGCTCACAACGATCACATGCTCCACACCCAAACAGTGAACACAAAGCTTGTGTGTGTGTCCACCTGTGATATATCTGGGTCAGGGATGCACACACCACTTAAACTGCTTGGGATTGCATTCTTTTTATATATATATATGGGATATGAATGAACTCCTGACTAAAGACAAACAACACCAAATAGACAGACAGTTTACACAGAGCGCTTGCTGAAGAGCAGAAGTTACTCTCTTTGTTTGCCGGTGTCCTTTTATAACTTACGCATTCTGCTGGCGCATGCTACGTCACATCCTTACGTCATAACGCAGCACCAATCAAGATTAGACTAGTGTTACACGTGCTTCAGGTGCTTACACGCTGAGGGGGTTCCCCAAAGTGTCATCATACGACGCAGCGCGAGTTCTCGAAAGGGAACTTCTGCTTCAAATAAATTAACGGATTCATTTCCCTGCAAAGGAATCCCGTGTGCAGCATTTTACGTCTTTTGTGTTGCAAAATACTTTGTAAAATGCTTTTTGTTTTAGACGTGGTAATATAAATTAGGTTTTTTTGTTAGTATTACTAGTTTACAATTAAATGCTGCCAACCCAATTGAAATCCCCACTGTTTTTGCCAGATAAATACCGCTGTGGTTGTGTAAAAAAAAAAAAAAAAAGACCTCATATTGCATCCTTAAATAGCTTTTGCATAGTTAGCGGATATTTTGTTTGTAGCAATTGTAGCTAAAAAGCTATTTTGACTGTTGATTAAAGGGATAGTTTTTGTCTTCTGTGGAACATCAAATATTATCATAAATATTTCTGGTTTTCTTTCTTTCTATACAGTGGAAGTCAATCATTAGTCATTCAAGACTCAAGAGTAAGTGATGACAGAATTATATTTTTTGGGTGAACTGTCCTTTTTACATCTTTAGATTATGAGTAGCTTGTAGTTTAGGAAGTCGAGTTTCAAAGTAGCTTTGCAAACACTGCTACCTTCTTATCTTCATCTATAGTCAAAACCCTATAATTAATGTACTGACAGGATGATTCATGGTTAAAAATTTGACTGAAAGATTTAAATCTCAAAAGTACACAGGTTGGGACCCTGATTTGATTTAGAGCTGCTGGTGGTGTTGTGTTTTGGGTTTGCTGGGTTCATCTAAAGTAAATCAGGCTTTATAGAGTGACTGTCAGAGATAATCGGCTGTTGTCTCTGTGGGCTGAAGCTTTAGATGACTGTTTGATAATGAGGTTGCGGAGAGGTAACTCATTTACTGATTGCAGGTCTCTGGCATTGTGTGAATGGTTCATCTGAGCAAGACGGGTATGAGTCTTTGTGTATGTGTTTGTGTGCATGAGAGCTTTTCTGCGTGTGTGAATGTGCTTGTTTGCATGCATCTATGCGTGTTCGGGTTTTCTTGTCTGAATTAGCAGTGGAAACTCTGAGAAAGCACTAAAATGTGTGAATATAATGTGTAACAGTCCTGGAACATCACATTGTCTTTCTGAATATTACTGATCACACTGCTGTCAAGAGAGACATATCAAATTGTTACTGTAGGTTTGTGTTGGTCAGGTCAATAAATGATTTTTAAGGGCACTCTGTACATTTGAATTAATCTTGACAAGCAGCACACAAAAATATAATTTATATTAAGTTCTAAAGCAATTCAAAATGTAATTGTCAGAATAATGGGGAGGATATATACTATAGGAGGAGGTCACATGAGTTTATGTCTATTTCTTTATGTAACTAGTGCTAACCAAATAACGGACAGAGGTCTAGATCCGGGCTATAAATAATTTTTCTTAATGAATTTTCATAATATACTCTTTACTTCAAAATGTTGAAGAAAATAAGAAATGTTACTCAGCAGCAAATCAGCAAATAAGAATGATTTCTAAAGGATCACGTGACACTGAAAATATAAATCATCTCGAAGATTTCATTTGGTCCAATCACTCGAGTTTACTTACTGTAACTCAGCCAGTGATTGTTAATATTCAAATGAGGTAATTGTTGTAATCAAATGCTGCATCTTTTTTTAATTATTTATTTTAATTTTTTTATCTTTTTGTTATTTGTGATAAAAAAATAAAACAAAGCAGCAGTCTTGGATATACTTTCGGCCTTATTTTAAAACATGGTACGATTGCCACCTTAAAAAAATTCACAATGAATATTCCTGGCAATTCATAGCCATACGTCACATTGAATAATGTACATGTAGATTATGATTGTTCAGAAATTTGGAAACTTTCTGGAATTTTTGTAACTTTCTCTCTATGATTTCTTGTAATTTTTCTCCTGTACAATAAAAATAAATGGTAAAAGGGACAAAAATACAGAATTAATGCTGTTTGTAAAAGAAATGCCCGCATTGAGGTGAAATGGCCCCCATCATTCTTAAAGTGCCCCATTATGCTTTTTCAAATATGACCTTTCATGTAGTGTGTAATATAGCTGTTTGGATAGTAAAACGTATGCAAAGTTTTAAAGATCAAAGTGCACAACAAATAAAGTATAATTGTCTCCTAAAGGAAAGAATCAGTTCTGAACTGCCTAAACTAGTAATCAGTAATTCCTTCTCACTTCCTGTTACATACCTACGTAACATTGTAACTTTGACCCACCCTCAAACACTGTAGTTGAAGTCGAGGCCTGGAAGAATTTGGTTTGTGTTATCAACATGTCAAGAAGAGCTATTTTTAGCACTGCAAATCCACTTTGCTTGCACTTCAAAAGGATGAGGACACGCGCTGAAATTGATATGGAAAAACCGACGCCATCATCCCTTTTCATATCACTGTGTACAAGTGCTGAGGAAACCTCTAGATCTGAAATTCAGATATGGTAATAGGCGTTTGGTTTCTGACACGCGCTGTAAGCGATAGACCAATCACAAAAGACTGGGCCGTCTGACCAATCAGAGCAGAGTAGGCTCGCGGAAAGGAGGGGTTTAGAGAACGAACCGCTGTTTAGACTTTTTTTTTTTTAGAAGTAAAAAGTGTTTTTTGACCATGGATGCATATAAAACTATTGTAGGAGACCTCCAAAACAAAATTAGGAACCTTTAAAACAGCATACTATGGGCACTTTACGTCCTATAAATGCGGATGTGCTTGACCTCTCTTGAGGGTCAGTGGGAGGAGTCTGGGCTTTGAACAGCTGCAGTCCAGTTCACTGAGAACCCAATGACTTCATCTCACTACACACACAGATGTAGAGGGCAGCTGTTTCTCTCTGGCTGCCAGAGACACAGACATCTGCTGCATCTGCTTTCACCCAGACATCCAGTCCTCCTTGTCATGCCTCTTTTCACATCATATTTATTCTTTTTCTCACTTAAAGTTCTATTTTCTATTTATTTAAGTGACAATCTGAAGAGAAGAACCATCTAACTTGTCCCAGTCCTGTAATATTAAATAACTAATGCTATATATTTTTTCATTTTCTTGTACTCCTTTTCACTCCTTTTAACATTCATTTTAAGTCTTTTCCCTCTCATTTCTCACATCGCATCTTCACTCTCTCTTTCTCATTATCTCCTTCTCACTCTTTCGCATTTGTATTCATCTTGTCCCATGTTCATGTTCTGAGCCCTTCTGTCACTCTGATTGGCTGTGATGTTCTGTCATATGGCTGTCTGATGTGCGTTGGTGTTTACAAACAGGCGTGGAGGACAGTGGGATAGTGTCAGTCAGCTGATCGCAGTCTGTTCTGCTAGAGAGGAGTCCTCCAGTCCTTATACCACAGCAGCTTTTGGAAGTTATGCTTGACCCTTCAGGTTTGCACCGCTGTCCTTAATGTGAAGATTTAGGGTAAGTGAATGAGGGAAATGTGAGTCTTTGGCTCTTTGGTTCTTACGTGAGATTTATAAAAAGCATCTTCGATCTGCGCTCACTCTGTATGCCGTTGACATCATCATATTCATCACATTCAAGTTCTGAGTCCTTGTGTTTTCTCAATGACTAATTCTCTCGCTCTCCATTTTGCTCTGATTTTTGAGGGCTTCTTCAGTGCTCCTGCATTTATGAGAATATAAAATGGTTTTTGGGTCTTCATCTGTGGCAGTTTATTCCAGTCTTGTGCTATTAAAAGTAGCACTCAAGCTGTTCCTACCTTACATTTAAAGAGAGCATTAAATAACTTGTTGATGTGTTGAATTCAGAAGTTTGGGTGGGACATATTGGGTATTTTGTGCCCTTTTTAAAAAAAGTTGTCAGTTGGATTTAGTTTCTTCATGGTCATAGACATAATTTGTTACAAGCTAGTAAGATGCAGGTGGTATTAGGGGGCGGGGCATTTTCATTCTAGAGAGCATTTGATTGGACAAAAATCTGTGTAGTGCAGGATGAGTCATCAATGTTTTAGCACCATTTTCTAGACAAAGTGAGACTGTGATATATTTATAATTTTAGGAGTGTACATACACTACCGTTCAAATGTTTGGGGTCGATAAGATTGCATTTATTTGATCAAAAATACAGTAAAAACAGAAATATTGTGAAATAGAATCTATTTTGCAAAAACAAGACCAAAGGACGCACATCACGGACAAAAATATGCTCAGGGTTAGGTGCTCGACAAAATAAATAATAAAAAACAGAATAAACCGGCACACCAAGAGCATATAAGGAAGTATTCAGTCAGCTGAGAGTCGTTGCATGAATACGAGTGTCTTGTTATAAAACCAAAGTCATTTGAACATAGAGTTAACATTGGCATATAGTGGACAGTGACCCTATTCTCAAAAAATGCTTTGAATAACCACCTTGTAGGTAAATAAGAGACCACCTAATCTTCGCAATATCTTGGTTCAAGCGGATTTAACCCCTCCCTCACATTTTTTAAATAAAGTGCCTTTTGGCAATTAAAGTTGCGGGCTTGCGGCAACTGTCAAAAATGTAATTTAACTTAAAAAAAACTCAAACTTTGAAACATCCTCATACAGCAATTTTTTTTTAAATAAGAGGCGGCACTATGTATGTGCAAAATTGCCAATGTGATTTACATGTTGAGTTGCCCCTGCAATCTTTCCTATGTGGGTAAAACTAGCAGACATTTAAAAACCTGAATTTCTGAACATCATTGGTCTATCAGAAACCAGGATCCCAAAAGTCCAGTAGCTCAGCACTTCGCTAATTTTAGACACTCGGTCTCTACCTTACAAAATGTAGCCAGGAATAGAATTAGTCAAATATCCACGGCGTGGGGACATTAATAATTTACTTTTAAAACGTGAGACCTTTTGGATTTACACATTAGATACTATAGCACATTGGGGATTAAATGAAGATTTTGATATTCGTCCATTTCTTTACGATTTTTTTTCTTGGTTTCCCATGTTTATGCAGGTATCATGTTTTTCTTTATTATTAATAAAATTGCATGTTTAAATTTGCATGTTTAAAACAGCTGAAAACCTGTGATTTTCAGCGTCATTACTCCAGTGTCACATGATCTTTCAGAAATCATTCAAATATGCTGATTTGGTGCACAAGTAAAATTTCTTATTATTATCAATGTTGAAAAAAGATGTGCTGCTTAATATTTTTGTGGAAACCGTGATACATTTTTCTCTGGAAAAGTTCAAAATAAGTTTTCAATGCATCTTTGGTGAATAAAAGTCTTAATTTCTTAAAAAATACTTTATAACTTTTGAACAATAGTGTATATGGAAAAAAAAAACATACATTTTGAGTGCGTCTTCTATATTCTGCCTGAACTGAACCAATTTGTTTAGTCATTGTTAGAAAGAAGGAAAAAAATATGCATTTGAATTTAGTAAACACAAACCTAAAAAGGTCAAGATCTATTTTAAAGGCATTTTTGCAGAAATATACGGAATAATTCAGAAAGAAAAAAAAGTCTAATCTAATCAAATATTGACTCAGGTTTGCAGTTTAAGGGATACTCATGTTGAAGAAGGATATGGGAAAGATTTAAGGAACACAGAGAGATTCAATTCTCTTTGGAGAGAGTGTAATTTCGAAATCTGTTATGTGCATCTATTAAAATGTATTATCAGTTTTTGTTTAATAGTAATTAATGTCAAATCACTAATAACTAATATCATGTTTATGCAATTTATAATTGCATCGAGCTTGAGTTATAAATATCTCATATTTTGCTTCATGTAATGGTTGTGTAACTGATGGCTCTGTATGTGCTGGTCTGGATGAGGCGAGTCAGGACAGGTTCCAGACGTCAGCACTCAAACTCACAGATGTGAGGGGTGAAAATTAGATCGAGATATTTATAACCACAGCGCTGGTCCCTTCATCTCTGTAGTCAGAGATCTCTTTTGATTGCAGGTGTACTTTAAAAGGCATTTTATGTGGATCAGGGTGGAAATGTCTGATGTTTTTTGCAGTTATTTTGCACATTTCATGTCTATTCCATCATCTGAAGTCATACTTCCTTTCACCCCCTCACTTACTGGGGTCATTTATGACATCATGAGAGGCCATCTCCAAGACAACAGCAATGAATTCCGAACAGAGTTATTGACAGTAGCGCAAGTACCTCACTTGCCATTGAATCTCACACATGACTTGTCACACAGACTTTGAAGTGTTACTTCAAAGATTAGGGTGCTAAAGGTCCCACAAGATTAATCTGACCCTTCTCCCATCACTAGCAGCTGCTTAACCTCTGTGTGCATTTGTTGTTGTTCTTGTTATGGCTGAAGCTGATTTCCAGTGTTTGTATTTTGAAGGTTAATTTGTTGTTGATGTTTTAGATTGCTGCTTTTCTGATCTTCGCTGCAATAAAAATAAACCCAAATCTAAAATTAATCTATTAGCTATTTGTGCACAGGAACACACACTTACCCTGCCGGTTTTGATTACATAGATAAATGATACAGGAAAAAAACACACGTCATCCGGAAAAGTGATGTACACTACACATCACAACATAAGACGAAAATAAAACAAAACAACCCAAGAGAGGAGAAAGGTTTAGTGGCAGTGTGAAGGGCTAGTCATCCTTTATGTGTGGATACGAGCAGTTCATAAGCACTAATGAGTTAAGACACTGTTGCCATCTGTGTGGAATTGTGATCTGTGATGTAGCGTCATGCAAACTGTGCTCCTGCGAGAGAGATGAAATATTGATAGCTGCCATAGGGAGTTCATAGAAGAAGAAAGCAGTCAAACAATTCAACCTTAACACTGGGCTGTCTGCTGCTGTCATATAGAGAAAAGGTTAGAGTCAAAGGAAAGAAATACAGATGGCACTTTATGGTATAATTCCCACAAATCCCACAAAACAAATTTTGTTTGTTTGATTGATTGTTTTTCGTGGGTTCTATTAAACATGTTAGATAAACTATTTTCTAAAATGAAACATGAACCTAGTATAGTAGCTACTAGTTTTAAAACAATAAAATGCCCGTATCCACCCTTAAAATGGTCATTTTAGTCTTGCCCACCTCAGATGTCTTCCCATCCTTCTCAATTCAACAATTAAAATCTAACATTAATGTCATAATTGCTCAGGGTGTGTGTGTGCTCTAATCTGTTGAATTGATATATATTCAAAAAATGTAATGCGCAACCTTGCTAATGCAATAAATACATAAACATGATGGGAAGAGAAAAAATATCACTTTCCATTTTATTCATTTTATTTTTTTGACTGGATTCATCAAACTTGAGCATTCAACTCTGATACCCAAGTTATTGCAAGACATTATTTTTTATTTAAAATTTAATTCAATTTATTATATAAAATATTTTATTTAATATAAAATATTTAATTTAAGTGTATCTATAACTACACACCCAAACTAGCTAGCTCTTGCTAAGTGATATATTAATTTAGACTAAATTCTGAATTATAATGTATTTATAGCCTATATATTATGTTTAATATAATATTTTTAATGTATTTCTTTAATAATTCTTATTTTATGTTTTTTATGTTTGTTTTGAAATGTAGCAAAAATAGCATGCCTCATAAAATTAAATGAATCATATTAAGTTTCACCACCTGAGGTTGATGATCAACATTTTCTAAGGGTTACGCACTTCCTTTCACTGGCCATTTGTAGAAAAAAAGTTTTAAAAACGACTTCACGTCAGAGTTTTAGGACCTGTTTTGTTCTGCATTCATAGAAAGTGTGAAAAAGACAAAGATTGGTCTTACAAACTCCAAAGCAAGAGGTGATTACTGAACTGCATCAGTTCATTCACTATAATGCCTCATTAGTTCATTCACTATAAAGCCCCTTGGTGTAAGCATGTGAAAGGCTTCATAAAATATTTCTGTAACTTTTTTTTTTTTTTTTAATTATTGACAGTGTTTTGTTTGTTTCTGCAGTGAGGCACAGTCAACCATTGTTCTGCTGAGCACATTGAGCACATTTAAGGGAGAGGAGACGTGGAAGAGAGGAGAAGAGAGAGAGAGGGAGAGAGAGAAAGAGAGGGTGGCCTTGATGGCAGAGAGCTGGATGTCCCAGTGAGGTCAGGTCGGACGGGAGGTCATGGGGTCGTTTACGCTGGGGAAGGCTGCTTCCCTGGAGCTACTGCTGGACGCCTGCATTCATGCGTTTGGTGAGTGAACACTAAAATAGCAAAACTTTCATTTTGTCCATTATTTGTCCACATTCTATCTGTTAGTGCATCAAGATTTGCTCTGTTGCTAGATCTTACGTTTATTCAAATTCATGATTATATCAATCACCATAATTCACCACTGTTATAGGTCACAGCTGATCATGCCATTATGGGTTACTTTGATTGTGTATGATTATTAACCTCTGTTTGCTTAATCACAGACAGTTGCTGATTACTATACATAAAATGAATGAACATATTAATGACTCAAATTGATCATTGTCATAGTTTTTTTTTTAACTGCCATCACTCCTCATATTATTAATTAATGCTTACCTAATTCTTGTTAATTCTTGTTATTAATCTGTGTCATTGATTTTTTTACTGATATCTTTAATTAGATCTTTATATACATTTTTTCTCATGTTTATATATCATACTGTGTCTCGTATCATATCTGTTTTTGAGCTGCTATTCCTAAATCTGCTATATTCAAATGTGTTCCTCCCTTTTTCTATTACTCACATTCTATTTTTTCTTATGTATTATATTATATATATATTTTTAAAATCTATATTTCTTATAATATTTATCCCTCTTTCTGTTACTGTCTCTCTCTGTTATAGATGATGAAGGAGAGCTGCATGAAAATCAGCTTCCTCGAACCCTTCTGCTGATGCATCGCTGGTATGTGTCCTCCACTGAGCTCGCTGGGAAACTTCTGATTATATATCCTGTGGCAGACCAGTATTGAGCGTGTGTGATGTTTCAGTAGATATCCGTTTTTGTGAGCGTGTGCTGTTAGATCTCTCAGTAGATACCAAGAGGCATCTCTAAGGAAATGACGCCAGTCCAAGCTTTTCTTAGTCATAATTTCAATTAGTTTAAAAACCCAAGAAATCTAGTTTTGTGAAATATTTGACTTGAAAGTGTGCGTCAGCTATCTTTCTTGTAAATAAATGGCACTTGAATGAATGTTATTGTAATGCAATGCCATTCATTCATTGCATAGCTGTATAGCTCTGTGTGCATACTGTATGTGCATATACATCCATTCATTCTCCAGCATGTTTAATTCTCCTTGACTCTCTATCACGTATCGTGACTGTCGGGGAGATGACTGCCAGCGGACACGACTGAAGATCTGTTATTTAATGAGGTAAATAAAAACAGCTTCCGTTTAACAAGATAAACAACCCCTTTATTCCCCATGAGTTTCCTCTTCGGAACGATTTAAAGTGTTTATTTGCATTGCTAAGCAACAACCCCGTGGCAGAACATGTTGTGAAGAGGCTATTATTTAGTGTTTTCGGTTTTTTTATTCCCCTTCTGTTCTTCCTCTTTTTCTCCGGAGGCTGCGTGACTGTCGCCTGCGCTCAGCATGAAGAGTGATGATGTCACAAGGACAGGCATCGCTCCTAAAGATGGATGTTTGTCCACAGTGGACATTTTGTGTTTTAGCGCACAACAAAGAATGAATCAGCGTTTTGTCCATCCATTGTTCACAGAGCACATCTCCTCAGGCCACCTTTCTTTTCCTCTCTATTCACATCTGCCTGCCTGTTTTCAGATCTATCGCTCAGCCTTCACCAAAACCAGGATTTGTTTTGAGAATAGACAATGAATCATCTGGGAATCAAAATCTAATTCATTTCTGGGAATAAACAAGGTTTTTAAACAGGTTTTATCATTTTGAAAACTTTTAGACAAATAAATGTAAAATGAATAAGCTTTTCTGTAGCTGAAACAGTAGAGCGTTGGCGCTTGCAACGCCAAGGTCATGGGTTCGATTCCCAGGGAAAACAAGAATTGATAAGAATGTAAATGTGAACCTTGAAATGCAATGTAAGTCGCTTTGGATAAATGTAAATGAATAAGGATATTTAAGATTTCTGCACTATTTCTAGGTCACTAGTAAATTGCATTTAGCCCGGCTCCGCCCTCCTACGTACTTCCGCTCAATTTTCATTTTCCTTCAGTACTCCGTCTGGGTTTGCGGTATATTCGTGGGTTTTCTCCGGCCAAATTTTTACCGGCCCAATCAGCGAACAGAGGGAGTGGCTGAGAACGATGACGTTGAGGTCGTGCGCTAGTTTGAGTTGTAGGGTTACGTCACGACCAAACGTTAACGATGGGTTATGGCAGATCCAGAGTGGCTCTGGGCAGATGCAATAGTTTTAAACTTCAACAGAGTACCCACCTTCAAGGAAGTTAACGCTTGTCAATGGAGAGTGGCCAGACTCTCTTTACAAATGAAATGTACGAGAGTCTGGTAGGACCAGGCTAAATTGCATTGACCATGTGCACAACATTTTATCTGGGTCATGCTGGAGAGCATGATCATCGAGATTTACACAAACTTGTGTAGTTTATGCAGCTCGTCGTTAAAGCAAATACCAAGACAATTCAAAATGCATGTTAATGTATCAGTTCGACTTTCAAATAGTTATACTTATATATAATACATACCAAGTTTTGGCATGAAACTCTAGATGGTGCAGGGCTGATCGGTCCTTAAACCTTGTGCATGAAGTAAAAAAAGTTACACATGAACATTATTTTATATAAAACATATTTTATGAAACATGAACCCTAAAACTGCTAGAAAATCAAAACGATAGATCTAAACAAGGTGTGTTCAAAATTTGATGTTGATATCTCCAAAAATTAGCTTTCAGTAAGATTTTGTTTGGGCGATGTACCAAATTGTCCCCATTAGATGCCAGCAAAGCTCCACTGGTACACACACTGTTTGGATTTGTGAATTGGATTGTGAGTTTTTCTCTCTCAGATATTACAGACACACAAACACACACACACATTAATTCATTTGGTAGCAATTGAATTGACATCTACATAGCGCAGCTGATTGGTTGCTGTTGCATTAGCGACCAATAAGCTGCAGCTCAGCACTCAAATACCGGTAGTGTTGCTGTTAGCAGTCTTCACCACACTTTCAGAAACCCTCCACCTTCCTAAGCACCACCTGTATAGATCTGCTATGGGGGATATTTCATGTATGTTACAGTTGTGGTCAGAATTATAGTGAATATAACCTTTCATTGAAGTAAAAGAATTGAAAGTGGGGGGGAAATCACATTATGAAATAAATGTTTTTCTCCATAACACGTTGGCCACAATTATTGGCACCCCTTTTTTTTGTTTAGAGTTAAGAGTTAAATATCTTTGAAGTATATTCCCATAATGGCATGATCACCAGGGGGACTAGGAACATGAATTTGTCACGAAAAGCATTTATTTCACTTTCAATTATTTTTCTTCAATGAAAGGTTTTTTGAATGAAAGATCAAAAGGATAAGCAATGCAGATTTTTTTTGCCGCCATCTTTGATCATATTTACCAGGGGTGCCAATAATTCAATAATTCCAAATGTCATGACAGAAATAATATAATTAGCAATTTAAATCATTGTATTAAATTAGAAAAAAATTGAAATATACAGTTTTTCTTTAATTTGGTACGAGACGCAAAAGTAAAAATAAACTGTTTGCTCTTTTTCCAATCCGCACGCACTTGTAGTTAGTGTAACCTATCTGTTATCAGTGTAAATTTTGTTGAATGCCTTCTGACCTTCTGACCCCTGCTGTCACTGGTCTCACAAATATGCACTGATACACAATGCAAAGACCCTTGGGTTGTGACCTCCTAACTGCATGATGTCACTCTGACTCATGCTGGGCACACATTCCAGCTGATGTTTATGTCTTAAAAAAAAAAAAAACAAGAAAAGGAATGTGTTTTCATGTCTCAGTGCCCTTAGTGAGTCCGGCAGTCAAAAACATCTACATAATTAATGATAAACGGCATGCATCTGACATAAATACGCTTCATCCGTTCCTTTCTCCGGGGACTCGGTGAGAGCCACCAAAACAAAAAAATCACAAAATGAAGGAGGTCAGTGTTTTGTAAAACTGCATCCTGTTGGGGGAAAAGTAACGTTACTTGATTTTAAAAGTTGCCTTGATATTCACTGGATATTTCCAATCGGCCTGGAGTTGTTGCTGTGTTTCAGGAGGTCTGTGGGAAATAAGCTACTTCCCCACATAAACAAGACCTGTGCATATGAAGCTATGGGACAATTGTGCATAAATGGCCAAGTCTGGTAGAATTTTTTATATATATAAATATAACATGTGCCATGGTGCTCTACTGATTATTTTATGTTTTGAAAGACATCTCTTATACTCACAAATTTTTTTGATCAGTAAATGTACTTTATTCCTGTAATGGGAAAGCTGAAATTTCAGCATCATTACTCCAGTCTTCAGTGTCACATGATCCTTCAGAAGTCATTCTAATAGGCTGATTTGGTCCTCAATATACATTAGTTTTATGTTGTTTAATGTTTTGGGCATGTACACAATCTGTCGATTTTGCCCTAATTTGCCAAAATATTGTAGCACATTGGATGCACCGCCTTTAAAGGGATAGTTCACTCAAAAATAAAGAATTATCATCACTTACTCACCCTCAAGTTGTTTATGGAAGTCAATGGGTGCCGTCAACTGTCTGGTTACCAACATTCTTCAAAATATCTTCTTTTGTGTTCAACAGAAGAAAGAAATTCATACAGATATGGAACAACATGAGGGTGAGTAAATGATGACAACATTTACATTTTTAGGTGAACTATCCCTTTAAATTCAACAACAAAAGAGGGAAAAAACAGGAAGCATGTTTCTCCTCTCGTTTAAAGGTCATTTTGTAAGATATCCTAACTGTGTAGGATTATATAGTTAGTTTTTTTTCTTCTTCTTTGTTGTCAGCAACCTAGGATAGACCTGGATTGCATTTTTTGATTCACAACATACCAGTTGAGAACCACAGCTTTAAAATACAATGAAGTGCCATCTAAACACTATGTTGCTGCAAATAAATATGGTAATCCTTGCATCAAAAGTACCATATTATGCCACCACTGTGCCTCAATACTTTTTTGTTAGGGTAAGATGAGTTTAATTAACACAGACCAACAAAACAAATGTTTGCAGAGTCGTGAGCTGTTTCTATGTTTTGCATTTGTGGTCCAGACAAACTGTGCTTCAAGGTCACGTTTCCCCACAAGTAAGCATGGTGATAATGTGTTTGAACATTTTCTCAAGCCTGCAGTTTCGGATGTTACCTGAAAACAAACAGAATTAAACATGGCAGCTAGAACAGCGCTGATATAGTAGGAGCTTATGGTTTAAAACTAATTTACGATGTAAAAAGCAATACATCAATCTGCAGTTACAACATGCAGGTTGCCTTTTTTTTCTGAAATGACAACAAAATCAAGTGGAGTAGAAAAAAATCTCTATAAAAACATTGTTTTAAATATGGAGAACCATTTGTACACTTTGATAAACACTGCAACTGCAATGTAATTTACAGTTTTCAAACCTGTGTGTATAGGTACTGGATAGCTGAATTCCCTGCCGAGTTTGATCTGGATCTAGGTTTGATCCGTCTTACAGAAGAATTTCGAGATGCAGCCGCTCAGCTGGGTGGAGACGAGCACATTAAACTACTTGACATTTCTACAATGTGAGTGTCGTTGCAACACACAAACACTCACAGTGATCATGCCGATCTATTGACCTATTTGGCTTTAATCATGACTACCTTTTTGATTGAAATGAAAATACATTGCTATAAATTGAAATGTTACCCTTTTAATAAACACTTGACACTAATGAACTAATGTGCATGTGTTCTAATCACTGATTCAGATTATGTGGAAATGATTGCATAGAGCATTACGTACTTGTCTTTTGTCACTAATTAACACTAAATTGCACCTTACATTTCGTAATAATTCATGAGATTATTTAATGATTTTCTTCTGTGATTATGACAGGTGTCTTGTCGTATCAGGGTAATGAGCGTAAACAAATGTTTTTTTGTAGCCTACAGTGTGACTTTACATAGAAGATGTTCCATTTTCTAATATTACATTCAATTAACATTATTATTGTTATTTTTAGAGAATATTATATAATAATCCGTAAATAAAACAGATTTAATGAATTGTTTAGTGATGCACTATAAATGAACATAAAACAGTTAAAACATGTTTGTCCCTTCAGCCCCTCGTATGACTGGATGCGTAAACTGACTCAGCGAAAGAAGCAGGTGAAGAAGGGCAAAGCGTCACTGCTGTTTGATCACCTGGAACCCATTGAGTTGGCCGAACACCTCACCTTCTTAGAGTACAAGTCCATCAGGAGGATATCGGTTAGTGTGCACAGTGGAAATGGAAAAATAGAGTGTTTCTTTCACCTGGGAAAGCCAGCAGCTGTAGAGGACTTACGTCAGTGAAGATAATGCGTGTGTGTGTTTGTTTTTGTGATATAGAAAGAAAAAGACTATGCATATGAGAACACACTTTAGTTCTCTTATCAGCTCTGCTGATTTTTTTCCATCGCCCTACATTGTTATTCTTAGCAGCTAACACTCAAGTATTTTTTTTAGATAACTAGCAAACATCCTTCCTTTATCCATTGCTCCCTTCTTAATCAGTGTTAAAAATAATGTGATAGAAGCTCTTAAAAGCCATGGCATATAAATCAAAAGTAGTTTGTTCTCATTGTGTCTGCCAGTCTTACATTAACAGTTTGCAACATAAGCTTGAATCAGTTAATTGTTTATTTAAATTAACCAAACAATTCACTAGAATGAATTGGACTTTCTAAAGCTATATACTGTATGTGAGAGTGGACCATTTAAGGTGAACCAATTCACTAGAATGAATCAGTAAATCATATTTTTTTGTATCTATTTTTTACATGTATTTTTACTTTTTATGTTACAGTAACCATACAAACAAATGAATTGGACTTTCCAATTTGACATTCGAGACAGAGAGGGGACTATTAAAGACGATTCAATTCTCTAAAATAATTTTAACTTTCCAACTGATGACTGTTTAGGATGAACTAGAAAGAATCCAACACTACATTGGACTGACCATTTAATTAAACATATTTATACTCATCGATAATGTCGTAAGGTTACCTGTACCTTTACTAGTTGCAAAAAGTAACTTGTTACTGGAAAAGTTGTGCTTCTTTGAAAATAGCTGAACTGCTTTCATGTGACATATTGAAAACATGAACTGTTTTCATGTTTCAATGTAGTTAAGTTAGTTACTTTTTTTTAAAGTATGAATATGTCTCAATATGTGTATGTCCTCAGTTCACAGATTACCAGAGTTACGTGATTCATGGCTGTCTAGTAGATAACCCCACATTAGAGCGCTCCATCGCTCTGTTTAATGGGATCTCTCAGTGGGTTCAGCTGATGGTTCTCAGTAAACTCACCCCTCAGCACCGAGCAGAGGTCATCAACAAATACATCCATGTCGCACAGGTAAGAACATTCATTCATCTTCATGTCTGACAAAGATAGACACATTTAAGTAATACAAATTATTCATAGAAGCAGATCAGAGATTATCTAACCTATTATCTGTATTTATGAAAGTTTATTAACTTGTCTAAAAAGGATTTCATTGTTCCTAAAGCATTAATGTAATATATAATAACACCAGAGCAAGAAATAAATTAAACGTATGAAAGTAAATCAAAGTACAGGAAATGCAACTAAATGTAACATAATGTAAGGTGATGAAGCTCATGAAATTATTGAATAACTGATGAGAATAAATGCATCCTGGGTAACACACTGATGCGAGACGCTGTCTGTACGTTGATTTACGCAAATGCGAGACCCTTCACCCAGCAAACTAGTTTCTGTTAGTGCGTTCTGAAAGCAGCTAGATGACATTTCCAGGCCCTTTGATATGTTAATGTCTGCCAGCGAAAGAGTGCGGAACCGCCTGCCTGCTCTCACGCCGCCGGGGGTGTATGAAACGCCTCTATTGTGAAGAGCACCCAGGCATCCCTTCAGTACAAAGCCTGTGCTTTTAGTATATGTTTTAAGGCCTGCTGGGCATGATCCGTGTCAGCTAATAGATGTTAAGTGTCGAGCTGTCGAGTTGCTGGAGCTTCAGTAATAAAGGAGCGCTGTGCTTTTATGAGATCAGCCAGCACTTGTGCAATTATGCTGTAAATGAAAAACCATAGATCATATGTGAACTAATGGATCAAAGCTATCTATCTATCTATGTATCTATCTATCTATCTGTCTATCTATCTGTCTGTCGGTCTGTCGGTCTGACGATCCGTCTGTCTCTTTTTGTCTCTTCCAGAAACTGCTCCACCTGCAGAACTTTAATACACTGATGGCTGTGGTCGGGGGTCTGAGTCACAGCTCTATTTCCCGCTTGAAGGAAACTCATTCTCACCTCAGCCCAGAGGTCACCAAGGTGCAACATTCTCTAAGAATTATAAAGAAACTATACACTCCCTTTTCCGTAAAGTCAAGTTGTCATTGAAGACCAACTCCCACTGCTGAGGGAGTTGATGTCACGTTACTATTGGGAAACATTTTAGACATAATCATACGAGAAATACAAGAAAAGTATTTCTAAAATGGCCCAGAGAAGTGAAACTGGCTGTAAGAAGTATGATTTATTATAAATATATTTTAGGTGTAATTTAAGTGTCTAAATAGCTAGTATATGAGAAATGCACTAAGAAAAAACTAACAGATGGTCAGACGTGATATCTAGAACATATGACAGAAAAGGTTGATTAATTTCAGGAACTGTCATTTTCTCTTGATATTGACAGATCTGGAATGAAATGACAGAGCTGGTTTCGTCTAACGGTAATTACTGTGCTTACCGCAAAGCCTTCAGTGAAAGCGAAGGGTTTAAGATCCCGATCCTAGGCGTTCATCTGAAGGACCTGATCGCCGTGCACGTGGTCTTCCCGGACTGGGTGGAGGATGGGAAAGTGAACATCGTGAAGATGCAGCAGCTGTATCTCACCTTTAATGAGCTGGTGTCCCTGCAGAGTGCTGTGGCTCAGGTGGAGCCCAACATGGACCTGATCTACCTGCTCACTGTGAGTTCAGCTCACACATCTGTGGTCGTAAATCTACATAAGTCTGACAGCAGCACTGAATTACAGTGGTTTTACCCTCTAGGGAAATTAGTGGTTATAATTTAATTTTATGTCTGTTTGTGTAAAGCTGTCCTTGGATCTGTACTACACAGAGGATGAAATTTATGAGCTGTCCTTGCTCAGAGAACCCCGTAACCCCAAATCTCAGGTAAGATGGCTGTACGGCCCATTGAACCTACTGTTCAAAAGAAATTTATATTTTTATTCAGGATGCATTCAATTGATCAAAAGTGACAAAGAAATTTACAAAAGATTTGTATTTAAAAATAAATGTATTTTTTTCCCCACAAAAAATATCGAGCAGCTGTTTGCAACATTCAGTAATATTAAAAGAAATGTTTCTTGAGCACCAAATTAGCATATTAGAATGATTTCTGAAGGATCAGGAAGGAAGACTGCAGTAATGATGCTGAAAATTCAGCAAAATTTTATTCATTATTTGATCAAATAAATGCAGCCTTGATGAACATAACATTTTTTTTAAGCATTAAAACCCCAAACATTCAACATGTTTGGGTCATTTAAGTGAAAAATTTCACAAGATTTATCTTCCACTGAAACCCATTTGATATTGTGGTCACTAAATATTTCCTCCTCTCTCGAAGAGTTTTAGCTGGAAAGGGTTTCTTTTGTAAAAAGATTAGCACAGAACATTATCGATTTTATAACATCCATTTTTTTCTGCAGCCAACATCTCCAACAACACCCAACAAACCTCTGGCTCCACTGGATTGGGCCTCTGGGGTCACAACCAAACCAGATCCTTCAGTGGTCAACAAACACATCAGGAAGGTCGTGGATGTAAGATATTGTCAACAACAATACTCACAGACATTTATGATATTAAAAACCTTTTCATGTCCTATATAAATCCAAATTATTTTCATAGTTTTTCAATGTACAAATGTCACAGATTGTTTTCTAGTTCCATAAAGCCAGGTCAGGCTTTGAATATAAGGGGCTGATTATGTCAAGCATATTTCAGTGACTGCTAACTTCTTCATTCTAAACCCTCAATGGTTTATTATTAGATAAATCGGGTTATATGGTAGATTATATCAATGCACATTTTTATGCCACATGCAAAGAATAAGATAATTTAACAGAAGATGTATGTATGTATTTAGCTTTTGCTCATTGCATTACAGTCACTAAACTTGTGTATTCCTGTTTTTTCTGTTTGTTTTTTGTTTGTTTTTTTGCATTTAAAGTCTGTCTTTCGAAACTATGACCACGACCATGACGGATATATATCTCAGGAAGACTTTGAGAGTATCGCAGCAAATTTCCCTTTCCTCGACTCCTTCTGCGTGCTTGATAAAGACCAGTAAGTAGGAAACGCACACACATGAAATGTGTGATTCTTGTAACAAACCCCTGCAGTGCCAAACTGCTAATAGCGTTTCTTGGCGAGAGCTGCTCGTAGTCTGTGTCAATGATCCTTTATAAGCCTGGGCAGAGATTCAGTGATATTGGAGGAGACACATTTTCAGTACATCGTCTCAATTCTGACAGGGTCAATGTAATGTGTATGGAAATTCCTTAAAGGGTTCTTCTCAACCGTGCTAAATTCGTAAGTATGTTTTATCGCTGCAAATGAAGCAGAGCATGGTGCGCAGACTACACAACACCGTGATGTAATATTTAAACAACAGTTATACATTTTTAAAGAGCACTGAAGTGCAGTGTTTTTGTGAATTTTTGAGCCTGATACTTTCTGTATCATTGGATAAATGCATATAGCATTTAAAATGTTTATGTATTTATTTTTAATGCGAGGTTAAAAATGCAGCATGTGTACGGTGTAGTCACTTCAGGACATGCTGCTGCTCAGTGTGGGTTACCTGCTGCACTGTTAAAAGGCTGAAGGTCATGCCTCCCAGCGAAGGACGCGCAGCATCAGGCACGCAAAGACTCTCACACACACTCAGAAATTCCCCAGGCGTCCTCTGTGGTTTATCTTAGCAGTTCAGCGCTCAAACCGCATTACTGGTGTGTGACTGCAAGCATTTCGCCTGAGCTCCTGCACTCACGCTGGTTCTATTTCGATACTGTACCTCTTGTGACACAGGAAGAGCACTAGCAAAGGAAGAGTTGTGTTGACTGCTTTATGAGCTGCATGGAGGAAATCATGATTATCCCTTTCTGTTTTCGTCCAGGGATGGATTGATCAGTAAGGATGAGATGATGGCGTATTTCCTGCGTGCCAACCCGCTGCTGCAGTGTAAGATGGGTCCTGGGTTTATTCACAACTTCCAGGAGATGACCTACCTGAAGCCAACATTCTGTGAACACTGCGCTGGATTTGTAAGAGCTGATTTTATTAGGCTCATAAAGAACAACAAAATGTACTCCTTTCCTTTCACATGAGCACAGTTGATAATGTATTTTGGGAGATTTCCCCTGTGCAACACTTATGCAAAGATACTCTCTGTGACTAAAGTGCAGTAGAAGTTGTCTGAGGTGTTCAGCAGTGTGATTGTGTGCAAACACAAACAGGAGTTTACCACAACATCACTGAATCGTGCACAGTGTTTAAAGGTTAATCCAACCTCAACCACAGCGTTTAGCTGTTTCTCACTCCCAAGATTTTTACCACTGCTTGCAGGCCAAGTGACTGACTGTGAAAATAAATAAATCATTAATAATAATAATAATAAAACACTACCGTTCAGAAGTTTGTGGTTAGTTACATTTTTATTTTATTTTTAAGAAATGAATACTTTCTATTCATCAAAGAATCCTGAAAAATGTATCTTGGTTTCCACAAAAATATTAACAGGATAGTTATAAATAAAAATTATGTCATTAATTACTCACTCTCATGTCGTTCCAAACCCATTAGACTTTTGTTTATCTTCGGAACACAAATGAAGATCTTTTTGATGAAATCTGAGAGCTTTGTCCCTCCATTGACAGCTACACAATTACCTCTTTGACACTTCAAAAAGTTTGTTAAGAGATCATAAAACTAATCCATATGAATTGAGCAGTAAACGTCTAAATTCAATTTGTTCGTCATATAAAGCAATCGTGTCTCTTCAGAAAATTTGCACTAAACCGCTCAATTCATCCAAAAGTTTGAAAGGTAGTATATTTCCTCCAGAAAGAGGTACATTGGATAATGTTTAACAAAATATCAAACAAAGTGGAATTTATTTTTAAAAAATATAGCGCAAACACACAGATATAAAACAACATATATATTAATAATATATTGTACAAAAAGAAAAAATTCAGTTGACCAAGGTGACAACCAGCCCTACACACACACAAGATTTGTACAAAATTGTGTCTTTCGTAGTAAATGCATCACATTTCCTGTTGGCATAATGCTGAATATTGTGGGCTGATGAACTTTAGAGTGAGTGTATACACTACAGTGAGTGTTTAGTCATAGTCACTGCTGTTCAGATTGTTCTGTATTTACACAGATGGTTAGACAGGAATCTGCTGAGTTAACACACACATTCTTTTAAACAGACTTTCAGACACACTCACAAATCCACCTTCTCTCACACTGTATTGCACAGGAAGGGTGCAACGTGTGGAAGTATCCTGTTTATTACACATGGGTCTGTGTACAGAAAACCATGAACTCAAATACAGCATAAACCTGCTGCTTCTGTCCCCAATTCATATTTACTCATATGCTTCTCTCTCTCCGTTTTGTCCTCTTCATGCCCTTCCTCTTCACCCCGTGGTCCATGTTGTCAGCTCTGGGGAATTATTAAACAAGGATACAAGTGCAAAGGTAAAAAGAAATAAATAGAGCAAATTACAATAGATGTTGATGCTTGAACTGGCCACTAATCTTGTAAATTCACTAATAGTTAAGTTAGTTGATATTAGTGGTTTGTTAAACATTCTAAAACAAACAGATAGAAACATCTGTCTCATCTATAACATCTATAAATCTGTCCCATGCATGTGTGTAATATTATTTTTCAGTACAGTTTTTTGTTGTTGTTCTTATACAGTTCTCATATACTGTATATATGTGTAGGTAAATGCACACTTTTGTTAAAATTGAATCGTATTGTTTTTAGACTGTGGAGTGAACTGCCATAAACAGTGTCGTGAGCTGCTGGTTTTGGCGTGCCGACGTCTTCCTCGGTCCACATCGCTGGGCAGTGTGTCTCCTGGAGTGCTTACACACAGCTCTTTACCCAGCAGCCCCAACCTGCCCACCTGCAAAGGTGAAAACACACATGTACAGTACATCACCATCTGCTTATCTCAGAGTAAAAATTCATAAATGAGGGTGATATCTCTCTCTCTCTCTCTCTCTCTCTCTCTCTCTCACACATAGAAATACAATTTTTTTCCCCAATTTTGCCTCATTTCCATATCTTAATATCTTATCATCTTATAAACAAGATTCACTTGAGAAGCAAAACTGAAAGTGATAGATTTTCAACTTGCTTTGTATTGTTACATTATCAGTAGAACAGTATATGTAAATGAACAATGATTACTCGTTCTCTGTGTTTTATGGACCGAGATATTCACTTCCATAAGTCTGTTAGCAAAGGGCGGTGGTCACTTCATGGAAGTAGTTTAATCGTTTATGGTCATGTGACCCAGGGTGACAAGTCCTCACTTTATGTGTTTAATGCTTGACTTGTAAAGTTAAGAGCAGATCGGGAACACACACACATAAAGCATATTTTAAAAACGTCATTATAAGTGTACATTTATTTGTATCATATTAACAGCAATAATAAGATATTCCTGTTGTCGTTGCCTAGCTTTGTCGTGGTAACATTCCATGTGAAGCTAATGAGGAAATTACGTGGTCTTTCATTGCTCCCTTCGTCAAGTGCGTTCCAAACGGCTTCACTATGACACACACCGAGTCTCCACTTCAAGGGCTATGCCCTTCGGAGAGAGTAGGGCATAGGGATGCTCACTTCCATTTAAAATGTTGACTACAAACACTGGTTTTTCAGATTTTCCGTAATGGCGTTCTCCCCATATTTATGACTCTTTGCACTTTTTGAATTCTTGCATCTGGGAACAAAACAAGTCAACACCATTATGACTAAAAGTTTGCTAAGAACTATTTTCTGCTTAAGAAAGGCGGTATTTGACTCTGGTCAAGCGTATCCATTGCAGACTGGTAGGAGTGACCTTGGATGGCAGCATGCCCAGTGCATTATGGTTGATGAATTTTTCCCAAAGACTATAGAAATAGAAAGACGGTTCACTCCTATTACTTATGAATAGGAGAAACTACAACTCAAAATATGGCGGAATGGTCCCGCCTTCTAAGTAAAAGAGCCAATCGTTGATTAATAAAGTCATTGCGTCACTGCAGCTGCAGTTAAAAGCTCCGCTTCCCATATAAACCTGAGACTCGTGCTTCGGACTGCACATGGCCATTGGCTCCTCTAGCCTGAAAAACAAGCTTTTTTTTTACTCTAATTGATCATAAGAAATAGCATTTATGGGACAGTTTATGTCCGATTTTGTTGCTGATTTGACATATATTATTTAATTGTGAGTTCGGCAAGCAGTTTTTGAGATTTCAGGATAGATAGGACTTTGTCTTGGAGGCCCCAAATAGCTGCCTGGAGGTGTTGCAAATATAGCCGCCGAGTGAACAGACTTTCCTTAAAAGGGACTTTGGTTTTCCTACCTATTTTGCAAAAGGGAAGACAGCAGCCTTTTTTCTGTTTTCTTTAGGGAGGTAGCACAGATTTCATTTTTTTCACCTTTCTACTGTATAGGCAGCCAAGTTTTATTGAAAGCCTATTTTGCCAGCGGTGAAGTAACCATTGCTTTCAGAGAAGACAGGTTTTTTTTTCTAGTTTTAAACATAAATCTAAATTTAGAGGGAAAAACTATTTGCCAGTCACGTGAGAAAAATAAACGTAAATCAAGATATATTCTTTGAAATATTTTGTTTTTCCTTATACATTTGTGCAATTCAATTTATCTTGTCTTTGGAATGTTTAAATGGAAAACAATACAAAAACATTCTCTTTGCTATCATACTCTTGTCTTGTCATTGCACAGATGATGATGAGGTGTTTACATTCCCTGCTGTGTCGCCATCATCAAGCTCTGACCTGGAGGGAAAGTCCATCACTCTGATGACCGGTTCAGCCCAGCGCATCTCAGTGCGGCTCCAGAGAGCCACCACCAGTCAGGCCACACAGACAGAACCCCTTTGGCCCGAGAACGGCTGGGCTGCCGTTGCTGACAGCGGGTCACACACCTTTCCCAAAATGAGGTACAGGCCACATCGCAAAGCATCCAAGAGCAAAGGCTTTGCCCGCTGGGAGAATGACACACAGAGTTCGGCAGGGACGAGGAACAGCAGGAACTCACAGGAGCACAGCGAAGAGTCACAGCAGAATGGACTCACAGAACAACATATCAACAAAACCAGGACCTCTGAGGTACGATTAAAAAAAAAAAAAAAAAGCACATTTGAATTAAGAAGAAATGATCCAGTAACTATTTAGAATAGTTAAAAATTCAGTGTGCTGGAAAAACACTTCCCAAAAACATGTTCTATGAGATGACAAAGATGACTCACACTTGTTTGAGCAGGAAGACCTTGTGAATCCCACAAACCACCTTCTTGTTTCACTGCTTTTTAATTCCTCCATCACTTCTTGCCTCTCTCAAGGCCTTGGAACATCTTGAAACTTCGCTCAGCCATTGCCATGGAAACACCAAGGTTCTGCGGTCTGGCCTCTTCTCACGTCGCTCTAGAGATAATCTCGATCAGAGGCCGCAGGGCCGAGAGCACCTCAACACTAACACTGATGGGCATACATATGGAGTAGCACTAAGGCTCTAGGCTGTTATTTTAGGATGTGGCAGACACCTTGTTTTGGGTTAAAATGCAGAGCATATGTGTGACCCGGATTGTGTTGCCGTGTTTGTTAAATTCAGATATTCTCTGTGTTATTTATAGAAAGGGCTTTAAAAAAGACAGGGTCACTTGACACACAGGGATTAAACTGCTGACGCACCTGTCAGGGTTACAATGTAGAATTTATTTTTTAGGTGAGCAGTTTATGAATACGCATGTTTTACTATGTTTAGCATGTTGGTTTGGTTTTTAACCTTTTTAGGTGAAATAAAACAATAATAATAATAATTGTAGTTTTTAATTATTTTTAATAACTTCTGGAATTTTATGTACCAGATATGGATTTATTTACAATTAAAACTAACAAATTTATTTTAGAATAAAATTAGAAAAATCTCCTGTGATATTTTTTAAAAGTATGTTTTTAGAAAGTCTCTTTTACCCACTAAGACTGCATTCATTTTATCAAAAATACAGTAAAAAAAATAATACTGTGAAATATTATTACAATTTTTTTTAATAAATTAGATTTCCATTTGAATCTATTTTAAAATGTATTTTATTTCTGTGATGGCAAAGCTGAATTTTCAGTCTTCAGTGTCATGATCCTTCAGAAATCATTCTAATATGCTAATTGTGCTTAAGACACATTTCTTATTATTATCAATGATAAGATTATCAAATAATCAAAACCATGATACGTTATTTCCAGGGTTCTCTGATGAATGGAAAGTTCAAAAGAACAGCGTGTATTTAATATGGAATTTTTTTAACATCATAAATGTCTTAACTGTCAACTTTGATCAATTTAATGCATTCTTGCTAAATAAAAAATATTCATTTATTTAAAATAAATAAATAAATGCTGTTAGTGTATGCTGTTGAACATACAGTATTTACCAGACAAATGTTTATTTCTTAAGAAAGTGCGATTGCCACTTGCCTTGCCACAGAAGTGGCCTCCATGATTCTAGGATGTTGTATGTGGTTGCCAGGGCATTGCTATGTTGTCGCTAGGGTGTTCAGGGTGGTTACTAGGTGTTTGCTTACTTCCCGAAGTCACAGAGATCCCAAATCCATATTGAAATTTTAGCACTATTTATTTTTCTTTAAACAAATGAGTCAGGTGTCTTCATGATCTTCCACTGTGTGTTTTCAGATCAGCTGACTTGACCGCTCTGTGGGCCCATGCAGGACACCCTGGAGTCTGTCAGGACCACGGCCCAGAGGGCTCTCCTCTCTAGGGGGCGTGCTGGGGTGCCTAATGCCTCCAGTGGATCAGGAATAGGGCCACTGTTTCTACAGCCGCAGAAATAGAGGGGTGGCAAGCAACCCATTGACTAAACTGGGGGAAGGGCTGCATCAAAGGAAAGGTCTCGGACTAAACAGAGAGTGACTGTGCTGTGCTGTCCTGTGTATCAGACTGTAGCAGACAGGTTGGAAACCTAACGGAGAATCACTGGAAGAAGCTGATGTGATGGATGCATCAGCATCATAATAGATGTGTGAGAAAGAGTATTTAAGGAATGCTAATGACGTGGTTTCAACGCACGCTCTGGTTTTCGTTCTCCAAAAACACTACGTGGAAAGAAGTTGAAGGTGGAACTGGCACGAGGGAAAGATGAAGATAAACTTGTGTATGTTAGAATATTAAAACACTAACTTCATTTATGTGTTACCCTGCGACACATTATGATCAGAAGTGGAAGGTACGTTGAGTTTTAAGACCATCAAAATATAATTAAAAAAAAACATTACACTCTTTCAAAGATTAGTTTGCACCAAAAGTTGTGTCTCCTGTGCTTGAGAAAAGCCAGACAAGAGTCCATGAAGTAACATCGGTGTTGCCTAGTAACATTGATAGCTAATATAAGTTTGAAATGATCTTCATATATACATACATTCAGACTTCTGCAGATACAGGTGTGCCATCAGCCTGCTGTTTGTATGGCCTCTGTTGCTAAGTGCCAGGTGAGTCCATCGATAGTCCATCATCAAGGCAACACAGCGTCCTTCAGCGACATATGTTGTGAAATAAGTTTGACACTCAGATATCTCAGCTCAGTTAGAGCCCAAAAGGCTCAGATGGGACAGGCCGTATTTAATTTCTTTCTTTTTTTAAGACTGTGTGTATGTGTGTGTGTGTGTGTGTGAGATATATATATATATATAGAGAGAGAGAGAGAGAGTCAGAGAGTCAGAGAGAGTCAGAAACCACAGGTGGATCAGCAGATCAAATAAGACAAACAGTGATTATAGTAAGTCTTTGAGGATTAGATGCTCTTCTGGCACCACAATTATAGATTTAAAATGCCCCCAAAATGAACATTCTGTAATTATTTACTCACCCTCATAGCTTTTGAAACCCAAGTTTTTCTTCTGTGGAAAACAAAAGGAATTTCAGCAAATGTCTGCTCTTTTTCATACAATGAAAGTGAACGGTGACCATGTCTGTCAGAAAAGATTTTTCAACTTAAATTTCAGTTTATTCCTCTCAAAGACCTATAAAGGGCTTTAGCAGACTTGACACAAGTCGTATGGACAAGTATGGTGTTTTTTGGTCTTTATTTTTGGAGCTTGAACAGTTGTTGGCTGCCATTGACATTCATTGCTTTCTTTTGTGAGCTGCTCTCCTTTATAAAAAGTTGTATGGTGTGAAACAACATGCAAGGAAATAAATGATTACAGAATGAATGTTTAGATGCCAGTGGCTCATGATAAAGATATCCTGAACCCTTCATGTGTAGTACTGTGAGCGCTTACCTGTTCCCAGTGTCATTCTCAGAGTATTTTAATACTGTGCTATTGATTCTGCTCTCATCTGTTTATATCTGATGATATGATGCATAAGCAGTGTTTGAATTGTGTCAGGGATCAGATGAGAGGTGTTAAATGCACGTGCAGAATTAATTGAATTTTCATTTGATGTAGCACAGACGTGTCCAAACACGGTCCTGGAGGAACACTGTCCTGCATAGTTAAGCTCCAACTTGGCTCAACACACCTGCCTGAAAGTTTCTAGTATGCTGCCCTAGTAGGACCTTGATTAGCTGGCTGAGGTGTGTCTAATTGGGGTTGGAGCTGAACTCTGCAGGACAGCGGCCCTCCAGGAGCAGGATTGGACACACCTGATTCTAGCATGTAAAGTGTACTACTTAAAGGGACCGTTCACCCCCCAAAAAATTCTGTAATTATTTACTCAAACTCATGTTGTTCCAAACCTGTTTGATTTTTTTTTTTTTTTTTTTTTTTTTGGCCCAACTATCCCTTTAATGTTAACAATTTAAGCATGACTTTCAGAGAGTACAGGAACCTCCTGTGGGAGATTTATAAGTGTTGTTTATACTTTCACTTATTGATAGGTGAGTTACTGATAAAGTGTTTTAAATATCATTTGAACAAATCATTGCGCATGACCACACATTATTTGACTTAAGAGCATTACCCATATCAACACAATTTCTTGTGCAAACATCTTTACGTAATGTAAGCTTTGCGAACTCGAGACGTGCATTGAAAAAAACTGATGACTCTCGCCACCTCTTGGCCATGAGAAGAACCAATATTACTGCTGTAAAATGATCAACCTCGTCATTACTGTATTGACTGTACTGATATGAATGTTTCTGGTTGATGCCAGCCAGGTCTACTTGAGGAAAAGGTGTCCATTTATACTATAAAACGATTTTCACAAAGTTCTTATTTTAGTCATTTCGACTATATATTGAACAGTAAACACAGACATGTGTTTCTGCCCAAGTGTCTCGCTAAATTTCTGAAGAGTATGTACATTTTTAAGCAATCTAATTTATGTAAGGTTTTTTGTTTTGTTTTTTTTACCAACGCTGAAATAAGGTTGTGTGTGCAGTGAGCAGGTCATCTCAGCGTCTCAGGGTTTCCAGTAAAAATAAGCTTGCCACATAAAACCGAATATTAAACACCAAGGGACTTTTACCATCATGACAGGAATATTTGGAAAACATTTATGTAATGTTAGCTGGAACACGTTTTGTATGTTTGACAAGTAAATATATTAATTAAAAGTATTTATAGTTATGAAGATAAAACTGGAATTAGATTTGAACTTGGTCTGTTTTAACTGGAATGAGATTAATAATTGGAATACATTACATGTAGAAATGTTCCATTAATCCTTCATCACACTGTTAGAATTCACTTGCTGTAAATGGGAAAACCTCAATAAACACACTACCCTAGCATGGACTAATCACAACTATTCAAAATTCTACAGTTTGTGTTAATGTCTCAATGACTGGTTTAAACTGTGATTGTGACTGAAATGTTTAGGATTTGCAAGAAATAAATATAGATGTCTATCGCCCCTATGTGGCCACTGTATTTCTAAGCATGTCACAAGTACACTGCATCATGGGGATCTGCATACTTTCTGTAGAATTCTTGTATTTAAGTTGTTTTCGTCATTGTAACTGCTGATATTTACTGCCATAATAAATGACAATAATAATGCAAAAATATTAAAGAACTTGTCCTCTTTACTTAAAACATGTCAGTTTTTGGCAATAAAAATGTTTGACACCAAGACAGTGAGCTTTTTCCTTTACGGTTTATTTAATCATTCAAAAACCTTTTAACATTGTTTCCCAAAACAGCAGAAAGCTCAATTTATCAATTTCAGGGTTTCCACACAGTCAGCAAATTAACATTCACATGTGAGCGTCAAGAAATGAACTGACCTTTTTACTCACAAGATAAACAAAATCTCATTGGGGGAGACCAAAAAGAACATTTTCAAGTGCTGATTGTTGAAATAACAGGATGGACATTGAGAACTAATTAAGTCAAAGTAACAATTCCATAAATAAAACTAGAATAACAAAAGTTTTGTAGCTTCTCTAATATAAGGCTTCTTCAGATTCAGAGTTGGGCAGCGTAGATCAGGCAGTAGATTCACTGATGTCAATCATCAATGAGGAAGAAAGATGAAAACAAACCCAGCAACACAAAGTTCATCCCGGGGTTTTTTTGGCGACCTAACCACGCACTTCTAAATAAGTGAAGTAGTTTGAATTGTCTGGTGGAAGCAGAACCGTTTAGACCAACCGTACACATGCAGAAGCACATTGTTCATTCAGAGGCGATCTCGGTAAAGCAGACTCCAGAGGCACCATGGGAATGATGAGATGTAATGTAATCTACTCATTCAGAGGCCTGCATCTCTCTCAGTCTCCCACCCTCACAGAATTGTGGGTCCCCTTTGAAGCTCTAGATCACAGTAAACGTCTTTTTTCAGCTAGTAAACTGTCTTCCCTGTCCAAAGCCGGCCTGGTTATACTGTTGCCCACCTTGCTGAAAGAACTGCTCAAACTGCCCGCCTTGGTTAAAATTCTGCCCTCCTCTTCCACCCCATCCTCCTCCCTGCCCACTTCCTCTTCCTCCTCCTCCTCCTCCTCCCCGCCCTCTACCCCCACGACCGCCCCTTCCACCTCTCTCCTGGTGTCGACCTCCGTCCTGATAGTATCCCTCATGCTGGAAACTCGCACCTCCGCCTTGGTAGCCTCCTCCTGTGTACCCCGGTCCTTGCTGGCCTCCTTGGTAGCCTCCTCCTTGGTATCCCGAACCCTGCTGGCCTCCATGATAGCCAGCTCCTCCGCCTCCGCCTCCGCCTCCTCCTCCATAACTGCTTCTATATCCACCATCCTGGTAATGACCCTGGTATCCACCTCCGCCAGAGCCGTCCTGCCAGTTCCCCTGAGCTTTACCCCCACGGTGGTCTGCTCTCCCACCTCTGCCGCCACCACCTCCTCTGTCATGACCTCCACGGCTGCCCTGCTGCTGGTCATAGCCACCTCGTCCACCACCTCTTCCTCCTCCACCACCGGAGTAGTACTGTCCTCCGCCGCCCCCCTGTGGACCATCTTGCCGTTTCTGCCACGTAGGCATCTCCGGAGGTGGGGGTTCGATCTCATTGGGTCTCCCTCCTCGATCAGGCACACGACCCATCAGCACCTAATAAATGTAAGAATATTCACTAGTATGTACACTACCATTCAAAAGTTTGGGGTCAGTACATTTTTTTAAATTAATACAGAAATTAATACTTCTATTCAGCAAGCATGAATTAAACTGATCACAAGTGACAGTAAAGACATTCATAATCAGAGCTTGACATTAACTTTTTTGCACTGTGGCTAGTGGTTTTCAAAAGTTACTAGCCACTCAGCATTTTAACTGGCCACAGTTTTGACATCGATACCATAGGGAAAACTGCCATATGTTTTTTTATAGCATCTCATTTGGCAGCCGGTATATTAGGCTGCTGTCACTTTAAGACCTGACACACGGACCCATTATACGGTTTAATATTGCCAATATACTTGGCTTTAAGTGTGCGCACTTTGGGTGTGAACACAAAATCTGCGGGAATGAGTGACATCCCACACCGAAATTCAAGCCCTGTAACTCCAACAATATTCATCCAGAGCAAATGAAACGAGTGAATAAAGGGACGCGGGTTTGTGTGTCACTCGCTGTCGGAGAGATTAGAAAGCAAGAACGCGCAGCTGGTATTGTGTATCCTGCGGAAGAGCTTCAGATATTTCAGTATAGATATGTGTATCGAAAAATCTATATTTTTGACAATGCTACATTGCACATAGTTTATTATTTCAGATGCCTTTTTAAAAGACTACAACTGAAAAACGGTTTGCAGCCGAGTGTTGATGAGAATCCCAGCCGGCTGGGATGAGAATCAGCACCTCCAAATCCGAGGCCATGGTTCTCAGTCGGAAAAGGGTGGCTTGCCCACTTCAGGTTGGTGAAGAGTTCCTGCCTCAAGTGGAGGAGTTCAAGTATCTTGGGGTTTTGTTCACGAGTGAGGGAAGGATGGAACGGTGCGGCTTCTGGAGTAATGCGGTCAATGTACCGGTCTGTCGTGGTGAAGAAGGAGCTAAGCTGCAAGGCGAAGCTCTCGATTTACCGGTCAATCTACGTTCCTACTCTCACCTATGGTCATGAGTTTTGGGTCATGACCGAAAGGACAAGATTGAGGATACAGGCGGCCGAAATGAGCTTTCTCCGCAGGGTGGCTGGGCGATCCCTTAGAGATAGGTTGAGAAGCTCGGTCACTTGGAAGGAACTCAGAGAAGAGCCGCTGCTCCTCCACATCGAGAGGAGCCAGCTGAGGCGGCTCGGGCATCTGTTCCGGATGCCTCCTGGACGCCTTCCCGGGGAGGACGCTGGAGGGATTACGTCTACCGACTGGCCTGGGAACGCCTCTGTGTCTTCCCGGAAGAGCTGGAGGAAGTGTCTAGGTAGAGGAAGTTTGGGCATCTCTGCTTAGACTGCTGCCCCCGCGACCCAGCCCCAGATAAGCGGAAGCTGTAGTATGTATGCATGTATGTACAATTGAAAAATGTATATTATATAAATTCAACCCGCCAAAGGAGCTAGTAGGAGTGACTGCGTTACACGCGACTGCTTAAATCCACCCGCATTTGGCGGGTGTTAATGTCAAGTGCTGTTTATAATGTAACAAAAATAAATTTCTATTTCAAATACATTATGTACTTTTGAACTTTCTATTCCTCAAACAATCCTGAAACAAAATTATCACCATTTCCACAAAAATATTAAGCAGCACAACTGCTTTCAACATTGATAAAAAAATGTTTCTTGAGCACCAAAGCAGCATATTAGAATGACTTCTGAAGGATCATGAAATGAAAGTGAAAATGCATTCAAAACTAACTCACCTTGTTAATGGCACAGGCCGTTTTCTCCCTGATGTGACCACTGCTGGTTCTCAGGATCTTTGATAAATCTTCTCTAGCAGCAAACAGGTGAGCCACAGACACTCTGGTTTTAGCCGCCAGCGCCACACGAAGGGGCTGGTACACTTTTGAAAGTTTATCAGCATGCGTCTGTACAGAATTACAAAGCAGAATGATTTTAAATTTCACTCAAACCACATTGCTCATTCTTGTAGCTTAATCAGTGTAAACTTGTTTTTATGTTATACATAAAGTAAAAGGGAGATTCTGGTACCTTGGCTCTTCCTGACCAGCCAAAAGATTGCACAGTCACATCCAGTCGTTTCAGCAACATCTTCCTTCTTACTTCATACTCATTCACAAGTGCTTGGTTTATTGCTTCAATTTTCTCCTGGAGGTAAAAGGCATTTAAACAAAAACATTTAACAGAATGTTCAAATCTAAAATTATTAATTTAGTAATTTTAAAATATAAAATCAAATTCAGAGCTTACCCAATGTACAGGACCCAGTGGTTTCTTCAGTAGTGGTTCTCCTATATGAGATGGAGGGACCTTGGACAAAGCTTCCTTCAGCTGAGGGGCAATTGCATTTGATTGGAACATACTTGCTCAAAGTACAAACAAACAATGACCGAAAGATGTGTACATGCATTATTTTGCTAGCAGAAAAGATTCTTTGCCATCTTTAAAGGGATAGTTCACCCAAAAAACTTGACTTCCATTGTATTTTTTTCCATACTATGGAAGTCAATGGGGTCCATCAAATGTTTAAAACTCATACAAGTTTGGAACAACTTGAGGGTGAGTAAATAATGACAGAATTTAAATTTTTGGGTGAACTATCCCTTTAATGTCAGGTTCATAACAGGTGCATCGCTCTAAAGTTGATTAATCTGGATTATTGTGTACCTAGGCCTGTCACGATAACAAATTTTTCTGGACGATAAATTGTCCAAGAAATTATTGCGATAAACGATAATATTGTCGTTCTGAGACCATTTTCATCTAATATAATGATAATGGCATAATAATGCAGGTACACCTTTTCAAAGATCTATAAACTTTTATTTCTAAAGAATATTAAACATTGAAAACAGAAAACATTTTAAATATCCACAAAAAATGAACAAAACAACCAAAAACAATAAAAGCAATGGACTCTCAGTGTCTGTTAACAAAAAAATTCACTTGAATAAATACCAAAAACAATAAATTGATGTAAACAAAATTGCACTTCAAAAAATATTAAACATTAGGCTCATACATAAATAGTGATACATTCCATAACAGGCAAAACTGCCAGTTAGGATCTTTGAAAACAACTAAAAAAAGCCTCAACAGGCCATATCACACCATTTCGCACTGTCCTCCTGTTACTTTGTCGACTAAACGCCCGAGTGATTGTGTACTGTCGGGAAGACGGAGACGCACTTTATTACGTGTATATGCTACGCACTGAAAATACTTGGTTAGGATTAGGGGTGAGGAGTGCGTGCGTATTACACGCCATAAAGTGCGTATCATATGCATTGGCGTATAAATGGCACGAGAAATAACATTCGTGGTATAGATACGCATTTTCATGAGATCGGGCTCGCTGTCGCGTTTGGCTTTGAAACCAATTCCATCTTTTCCTTTTTTCCCTCCAACTCACAACTAGCGTCTTCTCTCTCCCGGCAGTCGCCGCAAGCAGTCCCGCCGGCGCTTTCCCATACAAAGACCATGTGACTGACAGGCGCCGCGGCACCGCCTCCCCACACAAAGACCATGCAACTGACAAGAGAGTTCACTCCTCATATACGCGAAGGAACCGAGAGTGGTCATCCAGTCTCTTTGGTAGAGAGAGAGAGAGACGAGGAAAACAAACAAGCATGCAAATAGAATTATCGCGTCCGGAAAAATTATCGAGGTCATTTTTTTTTTTATCGTGCGATTAATTGATTTATTGACTATCGCGACAGGCCTATGTGTACCTACAGTTAATTAATTGGCTCTAATTTTAATTGTTAAATAATATTTTCATTAACTGAAATAAAGCTGAATTAATAAAATATAAATACTAGATCAACAACTTAACTGAAAGTTAAGTTTAAATTGAACTACTAAACCGAATAAAAAATAAAGCTAAATAAAAATATAAAAAACTAATAATAAAATACAAAAACTTAAACAAATAAAAATGAAAATATATAAAAAAAGTTAATTCAAAATATGAATAAATACTATAATAGTATATAAATAATACCAAATTAACACAAATGTGGTTTTATGAGGTTTTATGCACAAATACATTAGTGACCCAATGTGTGGACATGCACAGACTGTAAAGGGCATGCATTAAATGTATAAAATAATATAAATCACCATTGAATAAACCTCACCTTTTTCTCAATCCCGCTGAAGAACTGGAACATGGTGATGTTAGCAGGAGGTTTGGACATGCCCAGAGCCATACAGATGCCCTTCAGCTCTATGAAAACATTACTCTCCTGCACCTTCTTCTGAGGATGGTTCACCAGGCTCATCCTGGACGACTCAAGCTCAGAGATCAAGAAGCCTGGAAGAACCATAGTATGAAAAAACATGGATGTCATTGAGATACTATATTTTTTTTTTATATTTTGAATAAGTTATGTTTATATTTTATATTTTCATGGGGGTGGGGGGTGGGGGGGGGGTATTCATATATATATAGCCTATATAGTTTATTAATTTTAATTTCAGTTATTTTTAGTACATATAATTATTTTTTTTATGTATTTATATATATAAATAAATATATAATATATATATTTATTTAGGGGTGTAACGGTTTAAATTACTCACGGTTCGGTTTTTATCACCGTTTTAGGGTCACGGTTTCAGTACAGTTCGGTGCTATGTTCAGGGAAAAAAGGACTACTGTCAAATAAAAATAAAGAAAATAAAAGCAAATCAAACTACAAGCAACATCACAAATAAATACAATAGAGAAAAGATAAAAATGCTTTTCAGTTTTTTAATGTACAGAAATTGAATAAAGTAATCAAATGTAAAAGGTTTAAATCAGTTTTTTTTTACTCTTAATCAGGTTTGTACACTTTTAATTATTTTAAAATCTAAACTAGAGCAGTCAGTGAGTGATTTCCTTGTTTTTGTTGTTGGATTAACATTAAAAACACATACACACAGCAGGAATTTTAGGCTGCCGTCACTTTAAGACATAATGCACAGATCCAGTATACTGATACTGATACACATGTGTTGTCTTTCTTGACTGTTTATGTTCACTTAAGACATAACCTACTATGTTTGCTGGAATGCTAACCAATGTTGACAATCTTTGTGTGAATTTGTCCATTCAAGTGCAAGACTTGACAGAGTACTCAACTCAATATGTGCGCGCTGTCTGAGACGCAGGTTTCCGTGAGCATGCTTCAGATGAGATGCATGCTTCTTGCGCTTTAATTATTAAATTGGCAGTGCTTAAATGAGTTTAGTTTAAACACAGAGAGCAATGTGTGCTGTTCAGGTCTCACCTGCGCTCACGCGCCATTAACACCCGAGTGATGACGACGTAAATGACTGGTCACATTAGAGCATGCAGCACTCGCACTGAACAAAGTTTAGGGGAAGCCAGAATGCGCATCCATCGACAGAAACATACATTAGCCGAATTCTGTCTTTCTGTTTTGCGCGTTGTTATTTTCAACAAACAATATTATAGAAGCGTATGCGTCATCAGATTTTGAGATGAACTACGGTGCAAGTGCCTGCTGAACCGTGGGTGGAGAACTGTACGGTTTGATTTTTTTTACAGAGAACTGTTACACCCCTAATATATTTATTTATTTCAGTTAATATTTATTTCAAGTAATTAAATTCCATTTTGAAAAGCTTCACAGGAATGAGCAGATGATTTTGTTTACATACCTAGCAGTAACAGGCAGTTGTTTGCATTCAGCAGACGTTTTGTGACCTCTCCAGTGATGAGAGCAGGATATGGACAGCACAGCTCAGATAAAAGACCACTCATCTCCAGCTGAAACCCCTCAGCCTCGCTCGGACCTGCGCATGACACACCCAAACCAACATCAGACTAGCACCCACTTAAGGCCACCTGGACCCCCGTTTGAAAAACCCTGCCATAGATTATATCATGTGTGTGGGATCACACTCACAGTTGGTCGCCTGCACATTCTCCTCTAGTTTGCAATAAAGCTTCAGCTCAGACACAAGCCAGGCACACACTTTAGTGAACTCTGGAGATGCAGCACCACCAGTCACCGCTGTCTCAAGCGCTCCCTCCTCTAGGAGTGGCCCCTGGTATCTGCAAACACACACATACACACTTTTCTGAGCAGTTTAATTGACTATGTTTGCTTTTCAAGATGGTCCTGGGTCATTCTGCACTTTCTCTGCTATTTGGGAGAATTTGAACTAACCCAGCGACGTTGCAAAAGTGCAATATCTAACAGATCATTGCCCTGGTATTTAATTTACCTATTACATCTAAAGGTCTTCATTCTTATACAAAAACCCACCCATCCTCACTAGTTCTGCACTGATTCTAGAACAGTCTATGAACAGACCTGATGTTTTGGTAAACTCGTCTGACACTTTGGGAACTGGAAATGTGGTGACAGAGGTGTGTTCATTTAGGCTATGATGACTCAGGCTATTTATGGCACTGGAGATATTTTAGATTTGAGCACTGCTGACGCTGCACGGCCCAAACAAATAATTGATTATAGAAATCATGATGTCAAATACATGCGACAATAACCCCAGCTTTGATATAATATGACTAAAAACAGATCACAGAGTGCATATTTGAAATGAACAACTTAAAGCAAATTCAATCAGCAGCAATTCATTATAGGGTAAGCGGCTCTGTGTCTCAGATCTGGAGAACACCGGCAAACGCAGGGACATGCGTGCACGAGGTCAGATTTATGCCGTTAAACCGAAAATCAGACCGGGTGATAAAGCAATAATAAAAAAAGAATAAAAGTTTATAACGGGAGGTTTGATTCACCTACCCCAGGTCCTCCAAAGAATCAAGAATATCGGTAAACTCCATTGTAAATCACTCCCTCTAGCAGCCGTAACGACTGCAATGCTAGGTTGGCATAGTGGGGTCCTCTTACTTTAGCCGACCATAAATATGCCGGATTAGATTTCCGTCCTAAATGTACTTTTTTGGCTCCACAAATTATCTTAAAGATGAAAAACAAATAGTATTAATTGAATTACAAAATGAATAATTCATTTAATGTAATAATTTAAATTCATACACATAAATGTAAATGTACATGGTGAAAAGTGTGTGGCCTATGTTCTAGAAGCTTTGAATAAATAAATATTTTTAATTTATTTAAATTCTTTAATTAATTTAGCATTTTCTTTACTTTGCATTTTTAGTCCTTTTAAAAGTCTTTGAAATAACGTAAGTGAAAGAGTTTTGAACAGGCATTGGAGCAGAGACACTTTTGTGATCTGCGCTGTGGTTCCAGTCCTGCAGGCGGCGCTGTGGCTGCGCTCAGATTCATGTAGACACACGGGAGCACAAGAGTGAATGGGAAAATAAATTCGTTGTAGCTACACATGAGTTGATCAGATATCCAAGCACGAAAATGTACCGAGGTCCGTCGAACCCGGACTACCATCGAGCACCGGTACCTCCTACAGGTTTCGGACACCCCGCAGCATCATTTAGACCTCCGCCGTTCTGTCCTCCTTTTGGGGTTCCTCCGGGGCCTCAATACTGCGCTCCACAGCCGGGTCCTCCTCCGGGACGCCCGTACGGAACAGGGAATGAAAACTACAACAGAGAATCATTCTACGAGGTGCGTGTTTTTACTGGCAGTTATAAAACCAACCAGCATTATTGTCTTGTCACAGCATGTGTCTAGATCAACCTGATGGAATAGTTTTTAAAATTAACAGTATTAAATATCTTTGGATTTCATGCAAGTGATGCATTTTCTTTTTGAATGCTTTCTGGGTAGAGCAGGCATGCAATGTCCTGCAGTATTACATGCCATAGGTAATTTAAAACTACTTTAAGCATGCATTCACAACGTCACTAATTTGCTTGATTGATTGGTGTCCTGCAAACATTTGTCATACTTTTCTTTGTTTAAAAAATTTGGATTTAAAAATCTTTCTTTCTAGGTTTATATGACGGATTTTTGTACTGGATATTATATGAATCGTTCATATGTCTTTATTGGCATGTTATTTTTCAGTATGTTGTGATATTTCTATAGTCATTGCTGTCTTCCTCCTGCAGAACCGACCCTTCACCAGCCGCACTGCTGACCAGACTGGATCCACGATCAACAGCTCTCAGCTCACACCTTCAAATCAGCATCAGCTTGGTCAGTCTTCACAAAGCTGGTCAACCCAAAGTCTAGATGAGCAAAACCAAGAAGTCAGGTATGAGAAACTAAACAAAGAGATTCAGAGTTGTTTGTATGTTTACCACAATCTTTTATCTTTTACAATTTAAGCATATAAAATATACATACATACACACACACACACACACACACACACAGCCTAGCGTTCAAAAGATTGGAATCTGTAATATTATTAAAATGTTTTTGAAAGAAGTCTCTTATGTTCACCAAACATGCATTTATTGGATAAAAATAGTAACACAGTAATATGTGAAATAATATTCAAATTTCAAAACTATCTATTTTAAAATGTAATTTATTCCTGTGATGCAAAGCTGAATTTTCAGCATCATTACTCCAGTCTTCAGTGTCACATGATCCTTAGAAATCATTCAAAAACAGTGAATTGCTTCTCAAGAAATATATTATTTACATTTGTGCATTTAGCAGATGCTTTTATCCAAAGCAACTTAAATGAGAACAAAGCATTCATCAAGGAACCAACCAATCGTTGTAGTACAAAATATGGCAGGTTTATTAGACAACTAGATTAGGAAACCAGCTAGAGAAGAGAAGAAATGCAGGTGTGTGTGTGTGTGTAAGTTCATTGGTTTAAGTGTGTGAGGTCATTAAGTGCTTGTGGAAAAGGTGTGTATGTATACATTTAGGGAGCATACATTTGTTAGTAGTGGGTTGAGCTGTTCCAGTGGTCTTGAAAGCCAGTGTTAGAACTTTGAACTTGATTGAAGACTAGACAAGCTGTTGCATATTATTATCAATTTTGAAATAGTTACTAGTTAACTGTGATACTTTTTTTCAGTAATAAATGGCTTTATTTGAAATAAAAATCTTTTGTAACATTATAAACTGTAGTGTTTATCAATTTAATAGGTCCTTGCTGAATAAAAATCTTATTGACCCCAAACTTTTGAACAGTAATATATATATATATATATATATATATGTGTGTGTGTGTGTGTGTGTTCATATAAACCGTTGATTAACCCTAAATCCATTTCAATGTGTTACAATGAAGGAAAAAGGCAGAGGAGTTTCTCCGAATCCTGCAGGCAAGTGACCGGATTGAGCTGGCAGTAGATAAAAGTGACACCAGTGATCGCATTACAGACAAGCATCCCAGCCGAGCGCGAAGTCGGAGCAGAGGGAGGAGCCGTCCACGCAGTCGCAGCAGGAGTCGTGGAAGGAGCCGGGGTCGTAGTCGAGCTCGGAGTCGCGGAAAGAGTCGGGCTCGCAGCAGAACACGCAGCCGTAGTCGCAGTCGAGCTAAAAGCCGCCCTAGGGCCAAAAGTCGTGCGAGGAGCCGCAGTCGCAGCCACGGGAAGAGCGTAACCAGCAGTAAGAGTCAGTCACGTCTGAGCCCCAGTCAGACCAAACAGTCTTACAGAGGTCCCTCCCTCGCAGAAGGCAATCACAGCTCTAGCAGCACCAGCAGCGGAGTGAGCCTTGGTGCTAGCGCCATGCCTGATCTATTTCATGGACTAAGACAGATCCTACAGAACAAAGATCTAGAGAAACACCTGCCTGTGGTCAAGAATGCCCTCCTTAGAGACCAGGTGCGCACCAAGTGTTAGTTCTTTTTTGGTATATGGGTCATTGACATGATGTTAATATTTTTGTTGATTGAAGTTACTTTATTTAAAAAAAATGTTTTATTAATGAGAGACCTATAATAATGATTTATATTTTAGAGCTGCCGGGATGGATTTTGCGTGAAAAAGCATGCATGCGCACGTCACGTCAGAGAAATACAGCTCCGGGTGTGGGTAGCGTGAACGAGAAACATTTACAGATAGATCATTAAAAAATGACAAACCTCTGGGGAATCACCAGTTATAAAAACAAAAGTTGTAAAAGTAGCTTTAAAAACATATAAAAAATGCACTTCATAAAGACTTGAATAATCATTGTCTAAAATGATAAATTAATCAAATTCATTTTGATAGTTTTATGAGGGCTTACTGAAGGGTTTGAGAATTAAGAAACATGCTTACAAGGTTAAAACCACTAATTAGGTAGGTAATTAACCTTTTATTAATCTTTTAAAAATGTAATGATATTTATGAATTTATAATTCCAGATAAATAAATATTATTTTATATACATATATAAATATAAAAAGTATATATATTACTTTTTATAGTTATGGCAAAGTATATATATTGTGTGTGTGTGTTCAATATTTTTAGAGAGTACATTTACAGTGAGGAAAATAAGTATTGAACACCCTGCTATTTTGCAAGTTCTCCCACTTGGAAATCATGGAGGGGTCTGAAATTGTCATCGTAGGTGCATGTCCACTGTGAGAGACATAATCTAAAAAAAAAAATCCAGACATCACAATATATGATTTTTTAACTATTTATTTGTATGATACAGCTGCAAATAAGTATTTGAACACCTGTCTATCAGCTAGAATTCTGACCCTCAAAGACCTGTAAGTCTGCCTTTAAAATGTCCACCTCCACTCCATTTATTATCCTAAATTAGATGCACCTGTTTGAGGTCGTTAGCTGCATAAAGACACCTGTCCACCCCATACAATCAGTAAGAATCCAACTACTAACATGGCCAAGACCAAAGAGCTGTCCAAAGACACTAGAGACAAAATTGTACACCTCCACAAGGCTGGAAAGGGCTACGGGGAAATTGCCAAGCAGCTTGGTGAAAAAAGGTCCACTGTTGGAGCAATCATTAGAAAATGGAAGAAGCTAAACATGACTGTCAATCTCCCTCGGACTGGGGCTCCATGCAAGATCCCACCTCGTGGGGTCTCAATGATCCTAAGAAAGGTGAGAAATCAGCCCAGAACTACACGGGAGGAGCTGGTCAATGACCTGAAAAGAGCTGGGACCACCGTTTCCAAGGTTACTGTTGGTAATACACTAAGACGTCATGGTTTGAAATCATGCATGGCACGGAAGGTTCCCCTGCTTAAACCAGCACATGTCAAGGCCCGTCTTAAGTTTGCCAATGACCATTTGGATGATCCAGAGGAGTCATGGGAGACAGTCATGTGGTCAGATGAGACCAAAATAGAACTTTTTGGTCATAATTCCACTAAACGTGTTTGGAGGAAGAAGAATGATGAGTACCATCCCAAGAACACCATCCCTACTGTGAAGCATGGGGGTGGTAGCATCATGCTTTGGGGGTGTTTTTCTGCACATGGGACAGGGCGACTGCACTGTATTAAGGAGAGGATGACCGGGGCCATGTATTGCGAGATTTTGGGGAACAACCTCCTTCCCTCAGTTAGAGCATTGAAGATGGGTCGAGGCTGGGTCTTCCAACATGACAATGACCCGAAGCACACAGCCAGGATAACCAAGGAGTGGCTCTGTAAGAAGCATATCAAGGTTCTGGCGTGGCCTAGCCAGTCTCCAGACCTAAACCCAATAGAGAATCTTTGGAGGGAGCTCAAACTCCGTGTTTCTCAGCGACAGCCCAGAAACCTGACTGATCTAGAGAAGATCTGTGTGGAGGAGTGGGCCAAAACAAAACAAAGGCTACTGTACCAAATATTAACATTGATTTTCTCAGGTGTTCAAATACTTATTTGCAGCTGTATCATACAAATAAATAGTTAAAAAAAATCATACATTGTGATTTCTGGGTTTTTTTTTTTAGATTATGTCTCTCACAGTGGACATGCACCTACGATGACAATTTCAGACCCCTCCATGATTTCTAAGTGGGAGAACTTGCAAAATAGCAGGGTGTTCAAATACTTATTTTCCTCACTGTAAATGAAATAAAATTGATTGCAAAGAGTACATTTTTAAGAGCTTAACTAGATTACATTTACTAGTCACATTAATTGATTTTTAAAATACTTTTCCTTTTCTTTGTTGTTGACACGCTTGTCATTGATGTTTGTTTTACCTTGCCGACGTTTCCAGACCATTTAAAATTCATAATTTGCACCAGAAGTAATGTGAAATCTCTTCCCTTCCGTTCTAAACAGAATACTGATGACACAAGGGGAATGTTTCTGGGGAATCAGTCTGCAGTTGGAGGCTTCCAGAACCCAGAGCCGAGGTTTGAACCTGAAACCTCTGCTGAACTCTGCTATGGTGCTCTGCTTCCTCACGAGAGGGCTGGCGGAGACCACAGCAGCGTTTCCAATATCTTATCCTGGAACACACTTAACCAGCTGCCTGAATCCAAGCCTGCATTCCAGAGTGTTGAAGATGAAGAGAAATTCCTGTATGGAGAGCAAGAGGAGAGATCCAAACCTCAAGCTGTGACTGTCCCGTTGGCCCAGACAAGATCTGCAAGGTCTCCGGTTCATCATCTCGGTAAAGAACAGCAGACTCACAATTTCCAGGAACCCAAAGCACACGGCATGCCTGCTAGCGTGCAGCCCGCTGGTTTGGGCACGATGAAAGTCACTCCAGAGGAATGTGAGAAGGTGAAAAACCTCCTGAGGACCATTGGCCTGAATCCAGGCATGACTGACATCTGTAAAATGGCTGCCAGACTAAAGGAGAAAAATGAAGGACAAGGAGCGGCCGCCTCGTTCCCTTTGCTCAAACCAGCCCTGGAGGCGCTGCAAGCACTGTCCAGAGGTCAGAGCCAGCATGTTTTGCACAATTTGATTCGTTTAGTTGTCACTTTCATCCAAAGTGAAACTCTGCAAATATTATGATGACATCGCCAGAGTTTTGAATACTGAATATTAAATTCATGTCAGCAGGATGTATTCAAACTGTAAAAAATCTTCTCAAAAGGGTTTTTTCAAAAACTTTAAAGTTTGCATAAAGCTGAGTTTATCTATAAAACAAAGTTTGAGTAGAATCTGTACTACAATTGGTTGGAATTGAATTAACTCATCTTTTAAGTTGCAGGATTGCGTCAGGAAGTTGTTGAAAGTATATTTTAAGTGGCTGCATTGCATCATAGCAGTTGTGTTCTGTCAGCCATCTTAAAAAAAGATAAAAGACCTAGAAGTTTTCACAGCAAACCTGGGCTTGTAATGCATTCAACTTTTAGTATTTTATTTTTCAGCATCCAAAACAGATGACAGTAGGAGTAATCACTCTGGAAGCAGCCATTCTACTCAAGAATCCAAGCGTGAGAAGGTAGAGGTCTTTATTAACACTATCACCCCAGTATTATGACAAGCTCTCTAGAGTCTTAACTGTGAACTCCTGTGACTGTTTTAGAAGATGGGTGAGAAGGAGCAAGAGAGACGAGAGAAACAGATTCAAAAAAAAAGGAAAGAGTACCTAGTGAAGGAACTGGAGGGTCTGATGAAACAGGAAGGTATTAAATAATTATCATGATCCACACAACTTTTAAAGGGGTAGTTCACCCTAAAATGAAAATTCTGTCATAATTTACTCACCCTCATTTTGTTGGCTGAACACAAAATATATTTTGAAGAATGTGGGTAACCAGACAGTTGACTGTAGCCATTGACTATTCCTACGATGGAAGTCAACTGTCTGGTTACCCACATTCTTCAAAATATCTTTTATGTTCACTAGAATACCATTTTATTTTTGTACAGTAAAATATGTATTTAAACCATGAGCATTTTATATTTTTATATAACTGTTCATTATTGTATTTATTAGAATAAATAGCATTTTTGCTATTTGTTAAATATAACTATGTATTTACTTCAACCATGAACCTTATTATAATATTGTTTTTATTTGGGTTCAACAAAATTTGATTTACTTGAACCATTTAAGGATGTTTTTTTCTTTTTGTTCAGTACAAGTATTTATTTATGTACAGTTGTTCTTTTTGAACAATTAGGTTCAAATACAACATGTATCTCTATTGCAGGTAGTGGTGATTTGATCCCAGTGATGGGTTTCTTCTGCCAACGCTGTGAGGAGTTCTTCGGGGATATGAACAGCGCAGAAAGACATGTAGCAAGTCACAGCCGCAGTGACAAAAACAAGGTGACATTATAAATGCCATTTACCATGGATCACTAGCTCTAAATCTGTAATGCAAAACACTGAATTGTGGGGAAAGAAACATCAGCCTCTCTTTCATTTTTGCAGACAACAGGTTCACAGGAGCATCACAGGGATATTAAGAGACACGGAGAACCGCATCACACATCATCTCACAGACGGGAGAGCCCATCCAGTAAGGCGACATCCTCACGGGTTCACCACGAACACAGGGAACGCAGTCCTGACAGAAAGCGCAACAGAAACGAAAGAAGCCCTCATCCTGCAGACATCGCACTCAAAAACGAGCCTGAGGGCAAAGGCAGCAAGGACAAGAGTAAGGACAAATCCAAAGAGAAAAAGGAAAAAATTGACGATGCAGACGATGATGTAGAATCAACAAAGAGTGAGAAGAAGAGAAAGAAGAAGGAGAAGAAATTGAAGAAAAAAGAAAAGAAGAAGAAGAAGGACAAGAAAAAAGCAGAAGCTGATAAAAGTTCACATTAAAGCTTAGGGTCTTCTTCTAAGAGCATCAGCTATATGTTTGAGCTTTTGGGCCTTGGTTGTTGTGGTAGATTTCAATCAGCTTTCTTGATGAGTCTTCTGTGGTTGAAGGCCTTAGACCACCTAAAAGTGATTTTCAATATGTTAATGCTTCCTGTAGATGAAACTCCACCCGCATTACATACAGTACATGTACTTTCAGTACCGTTACATTTAAATGTGAACAGCCAAATTAAAACTAAGGCCAGAAATGTCTAATTGTGCAGATATTCTGGTATTATGTTCAGCCCAACCTGGGGTTTGTCCCATTTGTCATTGTCCGATTTACAGTGTTCCACAAACCAAACACTCTGCAACAGTCATGTTCTGAATTCAGACGTGGTTCTTGATCGAAAAAGAAATAAATATTTTTTGGTTAAGAGGTTGGTCAGTGTGGTTTCTGTTTGTTTTATAACCCTCGTGCTAATGTGCTTTACTGTGTTTTTCTTTAACACAAAATCTTTATGTAGAGTAGATATAGCATTTTTTGTCATTTTGCTTATGGCTTTAAGACCAACTATTTGATAGTGAACTCAAAGCTGACAAAAATCAACTTTTAGTTGATATATGCATTTCAGAAAAAACAGTCCAAAATATTGAAGACTGTCATCATCTTTTGTTCTATAAATTATTCTCTAGAATAAAACATCACCTTTAACTAATGCCACTTACCAGTAACAGCTGTAATCTTAATCAAAGGGTATTTTTATAAAAGGAACAAGGAACAAAAAATGCATTTGTCAAGCAAATTCATGGGGTCTTTCAGAGACACTCCTGACAAATGAAGATCAATTTTGGTCATAGGTATGCATTTATAGTAGTATAGCTGCTGTTTGAAAAGAAAGATGAACTGTTTAATCCTTTTTAACAGGCCATTCACACACGTTTTTGTTGAGAGGGGAAAAAAAAGTTTCGAGAGGTGTTTTTGTTTTTGAAGTTGAACGTCTTAACTTGAGCACCACACTTTTAGAACGCTGTTGTATGCGAGACTGCAAAGACGCAAGACATTAAAAGTTCTCCGTCTAGCACATTTACATAGCAAAACGCATCGGAATTCTGTACAAAGCTAACAGGAGAATTCACCTTTTCTTTAGCAGGTATTTCATTCAATTTAATGTTTAAAAACAAGGATTTTGGAGACAATGAACCATAAACCTCTCATCAAGTAGCAAATTTTAAAATACATTTTCCAATGATTTGCAAATGGCACTCCTCAAAGACATGACCCCAAGTTTTGGTTTGCACCTTCTAGTAAACTTCTATGTAACATCACATTTTATAAGTTGCTCTAAATGTTAAAAAGAAAAAAATGAAGACAGGAAGACAGCAGATCTCCAATACTGCGATTTTTCCACATCTACACTAGAAACCTAACACCAGAAATGTATATTAACAACTGTTATGTAAGAAAACTGTACAACAGTGAGGAAGATTTAAAAAACAAAAAAAAGCAAGAGAAATGATTCTTAAATTAAAAACAACAAAAAAGACATTAAATAACTGAAAGAAAAAAACAATGCGGAAATGTCAAGGTTCATTCATTTGGAGTGTAGTAGAAGGTGCAGACGTTGAAAGCTGATCTCTTGTTTGCTGCTGGTTGGTTAGAATGTGTACGTGTTATATAAGTGTGCTAAAACATTTTATTTAAATTACTATAGCTGATTATTTTTTATAAGCATCAAATCTGGAGTGCTAATATATGACAGCACCTGTAGATACTGTTTTTTTCTGTAGAGGTCTGTATTTTTGGGACATACTGAGGATGTTCAGAGTTCAATGGCTCAATGCCTGCTGTCAGAGGCAAATATGTTAGCAAACAGGCTGACTTCAGATAAACCGAGAAACAGCCTAACAAACACATTAATGACAGATTTGGTATGTGCTAATAAAAGGCTACTGCAGGTTTATGTTGTGTTTCACCGCCGGTTTACTTCACTTAGAAAGGGAGCGTTCAAATAATGTGGCGCTGACCTGTGTCTGTGTGTGTGTGTGTGTAAACACTTCTGATTAGTTTGTTTTCTTATAGTCACATCATTACAAAAGTAACATTGACAAAGTTGGCACATTATATGGTCACCTGACTCACATTTCTCTTATTCTCAGGATCATTCTTACACAAACATATGCACAAACACGCTCACAAGCGCAAGTGGAGACATGTTCCCTTCAACAGGACGGGTCCATTATGAGATTCTTCGAACAGGACAGTCAGCACATCGGGGCTGAGCCTGAGCTGTCCCTCAGACATTCGGGTCCTCATCAGGCACACTGCAGAGGTCAAAGTGCAGGGTGATGACCGCCATCTCCGACGAGTCCCAGAAACATCGTCACTTCCTCTGGGAGAGAGTCAGCTGTTAGCTTCTTAAGGCAGGGCTGTTGCTGCTGCTGCTTTTTTCAGTTTCTTTGAGTCCATCTTTCATCAGAGCGGAGAAAACCTGCAGGATAAAGAGAGGAAGCCCTCTTTCATTCATTTTTATTTCTTTTTGTTGTAAGAAATTAAAAATGACATGAACACGCTCATTGCCCCTGATTAAGTTTAATTTAAAATGCCACTATTACGCTTTTTTAAAGGTTCCTAATTTAGTTTGGGAGGTCTCCTAAAATACGTTAACATGCATCCAAGGACAAAAAAAACCCTTTCATTTTCTCATAATATACGTTATAAAAGGCATCACCTTTTCTTTTCAATTGTCTGGTACGATAAAGGAAACCACGCCTTTCTGAGTGCTTAGTCCCAGTCGGATTGGTCTACCGCTTACAGCGCTTGTCAGAAACAAAATGCCAATGGCTACATCTGAATTTTAGCTCCAGAGGCTTCCTCGGGGCTTTATACACAGTGTTGGCATCGGTTTTAACATATCCATTCAAGCCAGTGTCTTCATCCTTTAGAAGTTCATGCAAAATGGATTTGATTTCACAGAGCAAAAAAAAACACACAAACTCTTCCAGTCTCAGATAAAACTACAGTGTTTGAGGGCAGGTCAAAGCAGACGTTGATCGCAGGCAGCCAATGAAGACCATGGGCTGACATTATGCAAATATGTTACGAATCTACAGTGAGGAAAATAAGTATTTGAACACCCTGCTATTTTGCAAGTTCTCCCACTTAGAAATCATGGAGGGGTCTGAAATTGTCATCGTAGGTGCATGTCCACTGTGAGAGAAAAAAAAAAATCCGGAAATCACAATGTATGATTTTTTAACTATTTATTTGTATGATACAGCTGCAAATAAGTATTTGAACACCTGAGAAAATCAATGTTAATATTTTGTACAGTAGCCTTTGTTTGCAATTACAGAGGTCAAACGTTTCCTGTAGTTTTTCACCAGGTTTGCACACACTGCAGGAGGGATTTTGGCCCACTCCTCCACACAGATCTTCTCTAAATCAGTCAGGTTTCTGGGCTGTCGCTGAGAAACACGGAGTTTGAGCTCCCTCCAAAGATTCTCTATTGGGTTTAGGTCTGGAGACTGGCTAGGCCACGCCAGAACCTTGATATGCTTCTTACAGAGCCACTCCTTGGTTATCCTGGCTGTGTGCTTCGGGTCATTGTCATGTTGGAAGACCCAGCCTCGACCCATCTTCAATGCTCTAACTGAGGGAAGGAGGTTGTCCCCAAAATCTCGCAATACATGGCCCCGGTCATCCTCTCCTTAATACAGTGCAGTCGCCCTGTCCCATGTGCAGAAAAACACCCCCAAAGCATGATGCTACCACCCCCATGCTTCACAGTAGGGATGGTGTTCTTGGGATGGTACTCATCATTCTTCTTCCTCCAAACACGTTTAGTGGAATTATGACCAAAAAGTTCTATTTTGGTCTCATCTGACCACATGACTTTCTCCCATGACTCCTCTGGATCATCCAAATGGTCATTGGCAAACTTAAGACGGGCCTTGACATGTGCTGGTTTAAGCAGGGGAACCTTCCGTGCCATGCATGATTTCAAACCATGACGTCTTAGTGTATTACCAACAGTAACCTTGGAAACGGTGGTCCCAGCTCTTTTCAGGTCATTGACCAGCTCCTCCCGTGTAGTTCTGGGCTGATTTCTCACCTTTCTTAGGATCATTGAGACCCCACGAGGTGAGATCTTGCATGGAGCCCCAGTCCGAGGAAGATTGACAGTCATGTTTAGCTTCTTCCATTTTCTAATGATTGCTCCAACAGTGGACCTTTTTTCACCAAGCTGCTTGGCAATTTCCCCGTAGCCCTTTCCAGCCTTGTGGAGGTGTACAATTTTGTCTCTAGTGTCTTTGGACAGCTCTTTGGTCTTGGCCATGTTAGTAGTTGGATTCTTACTGATTGTATGGGGTGGACAGGTGTCTTTATGCAGCTAACAACCTCAAACAGGTGCATCTAATTTAGGATAATAAATGGAGTGGAGGTGGACATTTTAAAGTCAGAATTCTAGCTGATAGACAGGTGTTCAAATACTTATTTGCAGCTGTATTATACAAATAAATAGTAAAAAAAAAATCATATATTGTGATTTCTGGATTTTTTTTTTTTAGATTATGTCTCTCACAGTGGACATGCACCTACGATGACAATTTCAGACCCCTCCGTGATTTCCAAGTGGGAGAACTTGCAAAATAGCAGGGTGTTCAAATACTTATTTTCCTCACTGTATGTAGGTTCATAAAGGAAGTAGGGCTGGAATTACTGATGACTCATTTCAGGCAGTTCAGAATTTTTTTTTTTTTTTAGGAGACAATAACTTTATTTGTCGTGCACTATGATTTTTGAAACTTTGCAGACCTTTTACATTCACAAACAGCAATATTACACACTACATGAAAGGACATATCCAAAAAAGCATAATGGGGGCACTTTAATTTAATTTTGCCCTAACAAAATTAAAATAGAATACAGTGTAAACAAAGTGCACACGATGTGTGAGAAATCACAGTAAATGTCACTTTTACTTTTCAAATGATCCAAAAAGTGTGGAAATATTATTGAATTGTGCGTATTTAGGACACATAAAATGCTAGCTGTGAAAGTAGACTTGTCAAGACAAAACAGTTGGCCATTTGATTCCAAAAAGGTTCAAAATGTAATTTCCACCATTGCGTGTATTTCTCACCTGGTTCCACCGGCGGTTGTTACTGATCATCTGTGTGTTTGCGATGCAGGAGAAGAGTGTGTGTGCAGGAGTGTTTTCAGGCAGCCGAGAAAGGAACTGTGCACTATGGATGAAATCCATCTGCAGTAGAACATCCTGGTACAGCCTCAGAATTCCCAGACCTGTCCGGAATAACGCCTCCTCTCCATCTCGGCAAAACACATCCCAAACGCGACATGCCACGTCCAGCGGTAATGACTTACTGTACAGAGTGAAGATCCTGAGAGCATGATAGAGATAAAAATGGTAAGAGAGAATTCTGCTTGCAGGAGTGGTGCAAAGTCAGATCAGTTAGTCTGGATTTTTGCAGATGGGAATCGTAAGGAATTTAACAGTTGGAGTTCCTAAGAGGTTCCATTGACAATTCTTTTAGCATTGGCTTTTAAATTGACATTCAGGCCTTTAAATTAATGTTTTACGGAGGCAACATAAATGTAATGAAATAATTGGCCTTAACTACTCTACCGTTCAAAAGTTTGGGGTTGGAATTTTTAAATACAGTAATACATGGAGTAAATACAGTAATTTTGTGAAATATTACAGTTTCAAAATGACAATTGATTCCTGATGGCAAAGCAGCCGTATTTCAGACATTATTAATGTATTTACTCTCACTTGCAATCAATTTAATGTATCTTTGATGAATAAAAGTATACATTTCTTTCAATAAAAACAACATTTGAACGGTAGTGTAACAGTATTACACAACAATACTAAGCAAACAAAAAAAATTGGTAACATTTTAATCATGCATTTTTTAAATAAAATACTAGACAAATGTGTATCTTTGACTACATGTTTAAGTGCCACATTTGCAAGGTGTGCTAAAAAGAATCATTCGTTTAGGAAAAAGAGTTAATCGTTTAGGAATGAGACTGCACTGGTTGCGTTATTTGTTTCTGGTTCTCAGTTCCCAACCCTATTAAATAGACTCCGCCACCCTAAACTTGACTAGGGCTTCCTTTGCATGATGGAATATGAATGAATTTCCCCTCATATGAGAGAACATAAAAGCAGCCCAAAGGGGGAGATAAAGAGTCACTGCAGGAAAACATTACTCAATCTGTCTCTCCTCTCTGATTTCAAAACAAAGAAAAAGAAACACAGAGAGGAACGAACAAGAACAGCAGGAAGAGAGATTTTAAGAGCAGATTTACCAGTCTATGAGGTAAAAGTCAGGCGTCAAGCTGTTGTTCTGAAAGTGCTGGAATAGTTTTGGAAGGTTCTCTTCAAAAAACACCTCAAACGCTGCAAAATACTTCAGCATCTTGGGAAGAAAACAAAGTATCAATTCAGTACAAAGCCGACTCCAACTTAAACACAAGCATGATTAAAAGCATAGCGGTAAGTGTGTAAGATAAAAGGAATGTTCGTCAGCAGATTACGACTTTTGGTTCTTGGTTCTTGGCTCAGAGTTTCTACTCAAGAGTTTGTCTGGCAAATGAAATCTCTATAAATGGGTCAACAGATGGTCGGAATAAATGCTGACTGCAAACGCAGACACAACAGAGCAAATGTAGGTGCTGTAGCAGGTCTACCATAAATAAAGTTTGATGAAGAGAGAGTGCATGTATGTACCAGGTCATGGTCCACTCTGAAGAAGGCCATCTGGCATGGTTTGTTAAGGAGGTTGGCAAAGGCAATGAAGGCATCGGCTTCCTCCAAATTCAGAATGAGAACAGCAGCAATGAAAGACATCCCCTGAACCTGAAACATGCCACATACACGTCAAGCTCTCCATGAAGGACACCCCTGAACTAGGATGGTTGAAATGACCTACTTACATAGCCTACATCAGGTCTATAACAGGTGTATGCCCCCAACAGACTGTGCAATATATCATGATATGGTCCACCCTGATGAAGAGAAAAGCACAAATAAGTCAAAAGGGAAACAAAATAAAAACAGAACCCCCCCCCCAAAAAAAACAATACCGAGCCTAGACACATGTTCTTACCTTCTGGAAAATGTAGAGAGAGGGAAAAGTTCTGGAAATATCAAGCTTGATTAAATCCAGACTGGATTCTCTGTCTGCCAGCGACACGCCACAGTCTAATCAATTAAAATCAGATGAAGTCATCGGTCAGACTAGGGCTGGTTGACAGAGCTCAAAATCAATATTTTTCAGCTTTTGAACAAAATTCAATCTTTATGGATTTGCTCTGAAACGGCTTAAAGGTTGTTGTTTGCTGCTTTAGAATAAATTCGGACGTAATGAATAAATGTTTTTCCCCAATCAGAGAAACTAAATAGCCACAGTGGATTTTAATAAAGTAATATTTAACAACAAAGCATCAATAAAAGCAATATTTAGCTACATGCACTATCGTTAAAAGGTTTTTTAATGCTCACCATGCCTGCATTTATAGTATTTGATAAAAAAGGGCAATATTGTAAAATACAATTTATAAGAACGGTTTTCTATTTTAATGTATTTTAAAATTGTATTTTTTCCTATGATGGTCTCCAGTGTCATCCTTCAGAAATTATTCTAATATGCTTATTTGGTACTCAAGAAATATTTCTTATTATTATCAATGTTGAAAACAGTTGTGCTGCTTAATATGCTTGGGGAAACCATTACACTTTTTTTCAGGATTCTTTGATGAATAGAAAGAACAGCATTTATTTGAAATGGAAATCTTTTGTATCACTATAAATGTCCTTACTGTCACTTTTGATCAATTTAATGCATCCTTGATGACTAAACTGTTACTTTCTTTTAAAAAAAACTAACTTTTGAACCTTTTTAATGTTTATTTTTTATTAAAACATTTTAATACATGAAAATGTATATGACAAAAATTAGAATTTTGAGTGATGATGCAAATTAATCATTGAATTAGAGCAGGGTTCACCAATCTCGGTCCTGGAGGGCCGCTGTCCTGCAGAATTTAGCTCCAACCCCAATTAAACACACCTGAACCAGCTAATCAAGGTCTCACTAGGCATACTAGAAACTTTCAAACAGGTGTGTTGGAGCTGGTTGGAGCTAAACTCTGCAGGGACAGCGGCCCTCCAGGACCGAGATTGGTGGACCCTGAATTAGAGTTTTGATTGGTTGGCTAAAGCACTGAACAGTTTGAATCTCACCAATTCTAGTTGTGCTACTAAAAATTAAATCAGAGATGCACATTAAATTATCTTTGTAAATAATCACTATCACAGTGTTTTAATATTCTGCAATGTTATTGATTTGACTGCACTGACACTTTCGGATGAGAACTGAACTAAGAAGGATGATGACATCACTATTTTCTGCAGAGCTGCTTCATAGATGAACTGAACCTTTTCCATAATTGCTGAGCTTTACAGAGTTATTGAACCAAACTGAATCAACACTGAACTGATTTCAACTTAAAAATGTATTTTCAAAGCTGCTTTACAGCCGAATTAAATTCTGTTTGCATCACTGAATCATTATTTTCCTGTAAAACTGCTTTGAAAAACGCTGTATTGTATAAAGCGCTATATAAATAAAGGTGACTTGACTTGATAGTGTCAGCAAACACTGACCTTCATTTTCATTAACTGAACTTGTCTCATTGAAGCTCCGCCACTTCTCTTTGGCTCTGGACAGGAAGATCTCATACAGTTCTAAAACACACACAAACACACAAGCACAATTGATGTAACAAAAGCAGCAGCTGCTTTCTTTTCAACACAGCTCATCTGGACACAATCTGTGTTTGTTTGTGTCAGATTGATGTTACGCAGAGCCAAAGGACCACAGATGATCAAGACTAACCAAATGTGAGGAGTGCAGCGGTTGCCATAGTTACCTGGGGTGATGTTGAGCTCATTCCCGATGGCGAGGCTCCAGACCTTCCCGCGGACGCTAGGCGGGACGCCCTGCCACCAGAGGTCACGTACACGCCGGGTGTTACGCCTTCGCCATGGCAATAGAGCACATCATTACAAGACGTTAAAAGACCACTTGCTTAAATCTTAAATCCACTTGCTGGACATTGATAAGCGACTTACATGCTTTCCCAATTCGGGAGTACTTCTGTGTTCCAGATCACCATGGCATTAGCAATGTTCTCTTCCTGTCGGTATCGGTCCTTCATTTGTCGTTTTTTCTTCTGCGCCTCTTTCATCTCTAAGTAAAAGAGAAAGCGTTAGTCTGCCTGAGAATAGGTAGCAACATTAATGCAACAACAATTTGTGTTTCGTGTGAGAGGGGCAGCTGTGTGAGTGTGTGAAGTGCTAAAGTGCACATGGCCAACAGTCAAACGTCACTACCACTGCAAACACGCTCCAATGAGCGTCTGCACAAAGACACACACGTCACTCACCCCTTCTCTTGGCCCCTGCAACCATCTCACTGTATTCCTGCCGGTGTCTCTGAGATTCCTCTTCAGATTTAGCAGGCAGGTTTCTAAAAAATACAAGTAGTCCTTGAAGCTGCATAGACATAACCCCCCCTGTCACATGATCCTTCAGAAATCATCCTAATATGCTGATTTGGTGCTCAAGGAACATTTCTTATTATTAATGTTGAAGACAGTTGTGCTGCTTAATATTTTTGTGGAAACCAAGATGATACATTTTTTCAAGATTCTTTGATGAATAAAAAGTTAAAAATATATTTTTTTGTAACAATGTAAAAGTTTTTTGATCAATTCAAGGCATCCTTGCTGACCACAAACTTTTGTGTGTGTGTATATATATATATATATATATATATATATATATATATATATATATATATATATATATATATATATACACACAGTGCAATGCATAAGTGAATACACCCATGCTAAAGTTGACTAAAAAGAGGAATAAAAAATCATATTTTGGAAATTTAAAAAATTAGGAAAAATCCAACCTTTAAGGACACCAATTTTCTTTGTGAATGAATAATGTATAGTAAATAAATAAATGTTCTTCCTTAAAATACATGGTGCATAAGTGAGTACACCCCTATGTTAAATTCCCATAGAGGCAGGCAGATTTTTATTTTTAAGTATTTTTTTTTTTTTTTTTTAGGATACTATGCACCCTGATAAAGTTCCCTTGGCCTTTGGAATTAAAATAGCCCCACATCATCACATAGCCTTCACCATACCTAGAGATTGGCATGGTTTTATTTCAGTTAGCCTAATAGCTAGTTTGATTTGCATTGAGAGATGATCTTATGGAAAGTACCCCATGCCAATCTCTAGGTATGGTGAAGGCTATGTGATGATGTGGGGCTATTTTAATTCCAAAGGCCAAGGGAACTTTATCAGGATGCATAGTATCCTAAAAAATCTTTTTTAAAAATACTTAAAAATAAAAATCTGCCTGCCTCTATGGGAATTTAACATAGGGGTGTACTCACTTATGCACCATGTATTTTAAGGAAGAACATTTATTTATTTACGATACATTATTCATTCACAAAGAAAATTGGTGTCCTTAAAGGTTGGATTTTTCCTAATTTTTTTAATTAAGGCATTAAGTTCAATTTCCAAAATATGATTTTTTATTCCTCTTTTTAGTCAACTTTAGCATGGGTGTATTCACTTATGCATTGCACTGTATATATATATATATATATATATATATATATATATATATATATATGTGTGTGTGTGTGTGTGTGTGTGTGTGTGTGTGTGTGTGTGTGTGTGTGTGTGTTTATGTATTGTTAAAGCTGAGCAAAGTGTATAATTTCTATGCCACTACCATCACCAAGTGGAATTAAAAAATTATGATTTTTTGCAAACACTTCCTATCTGCCATTGGTAGGACAAATGTTGCTGTTGTATATGGAAGTATTTTTAACAAAAAATAAAAATCACACGCTTCAGCTCCAACATAATTACAAAACCAGATCTGCTGCACGAAACTAAAAACAGGAGACAAGGGACAATCTCTGCTTTACACATAAAAACTGACCATCTGTTATAAATAGTTGAAACACTTTCAAGATTTCAGAGAGGATGTGTTCATGTTTTCACTGGTATAACTCCAGTATGTCAGTTGTTTGAGGGTTTTAAATTTAGGCCAATTGCTCAAGTCAAAGGAATGATTTAAAGACAAAAAAACAGACATGGTTTATGAGGAAAGTGTATGGTCGCTCAGAGCACTAAATTCACTATGGATGAAGTTCTTTGTAAAAAATTTTGGACAGTGCCTTACACATTGAGAGGGACACATTTTCTCAATATTCAGAATAGTGATGATGAGCACTTTTCAACTGTTAATTCTTAAAATATTACATTTGGTTCCCCTAATCCTGAATATGTGGTTACATCTTTGCTTCGGCGAATTATTTCCTCTCATTGAACATGTTAGCTGGAATGCAAAATAACAACATTCCAGCTAATTTCAGTTCACAACCTCCCAAGTTCCAATCAGATGAAACAATTCTTACTCAGGTGTGAAATCTGCCTAGTTATGGCTAACTGAGTCTCACACTAAGTAACTATATAGAAAGCCAATTTTTAATAATTAACAAATACACACAGCACATACTTATCTGCTACATACATACATACGAACTTTGTAGTAAAAAAAAAAAAACCCCTGCTCTTCAGGCTTATATGCACACATTTGGTGTGACGGCTTGTGTTTCACCATCAGTGGCCAGGGAATTTAGGTAAATATTTGATTAAATGGAAGCTTGATGCACTTTAAGTAGTGCATTATGGGAGCTGTAATTTATGTTTCAAACTTACGCAGGTCTGTCTTCCAAAATGAGAGCGGTGGTGGACAAAGGCTCAAACTCCAGATTCTTGCGTCTCATTGGCTGAGGGTGAGAGGGTGGTCCTATGGCGGGTCCCACCCTGGACTCATACTCCTTTAAAAAAAAAAAAAAAAAAAAAAGGAAAGAAGAGCGGTCATTATGAGATTACAGCAGATCTGTGTCTACAATTTCTCAGCTGCTACATGTATCCAGAGGAGACGTGAAGGGGAGAAGAATTCAGTCATGAGATTCCCACATGCTATGAGTAAAGGGCCCAAAGGCAATGGCCTTAATGTTAAAACCATATTATTACTGCAACATTTATGAGTCAGTGTGTGACACGGTTTTCTGACTCAAACATAAATAGGCAACAGCTGACCAGCATGACTCTGATACAAGGTCAGCCAGAGAAATAACATGTTTACATGCGCAGTTATTATCGATTTACCATAGGTTTTGTCAAAGTCAAGCTACTGTCCGAGTATACATGGCACAACACATAATTGAATATTTGAGGTATTAAATACACAGAGGCCAATTGTAGTTTGATTAACTTGTATAAATGCTGGAATGAAGCCATGTGTGAAATATTACTAGCTTTATGTGGCCATGGCGGTGGAATGTTGGAAGACATTATGACCTTGATTTTAAAAAGTTAAAGGCTATAACAACTGTACACAATTCTATAAACATAAAATGTTTAGCTCTTATATGTACTTTTGAAACAAGAAAGTACCAACATTCATTTAAGGAAACAAGGATCTGAAATAAAAGATAGGATCTGAAATAAAAGATAGGATTTGTAAGATCACACAAAAGACAAGGCTCAGTGTGTGAGTTTAATCAGAGATCTCTCTCTCACTGGAATACAGAGAGACACCTGCAGAGTGCAGAGGGTGAACTGAGCGCAAATCAAGAGTTGAACAACACTGGCTCAGTCATCGCTTACTGAAGGGGAAGAGTAAAGACAGCTGCACACACACACACACACACACACACACACACACACAAAGCCCAGGCCTGCCGCACGCACACTTGTCTCTCCTGGCAGACCCACAAAATAACGCAGTTTCCAGCAGCAATTTCAATCCTTCTTTATTTCATAGACACTATCTTTCTCGGTTTCTCTTCCTCCTCCTTCCTCTTTTGCCTTCTCTCTCTCTCTTCTGTTAATACCACTGTCCCTTGCTACCTTTTCTCTGCACAAATAAGATTAACTTCAGCGTTTTTAATCACATAAACTGAGGTGCTGTTTATTGGGTTATAAACTATTCAAGGAAGAGTCCACCAAAAACTGAAAATTATGTCATTATCTATTCATTTTATATATTCAAATAAACATAATATTTTCCACAGAACAGAAAATCAGAAAGGTTTGAAATGACATGAGGATGAGTAAATGAACAAAGAATTCTCATTCTCTCCTTTAAACCGCCTCTCTTACCTCCTGGATGGTTCTAGAGTCTTTCGGAAGGTTGTCCCGCAGTGGAATTTTCCCAAACAGCTTCCATCCTGGAGCACTTTGGGATGCTGTGGCCCTTGACTCCTTGGGCTTCCAGGAAAACAAACTCCTTTGAAGACAGACCAACAGGAAGAGGGACCAAAAGAGTGAATATTCGAAAACATATGCCACATAAGTTTGTCATAAGATCCTCAAAGAGTTAAGTCTTCACAGTCTGTCATATAAAGAGGCCAAAATATGACAACCATTCATATTCAAACTCATTAAGTTCAGACTATGGCTATAGGGAATTAAGATCTTAAACAACTCAGCAGAGCAGGTCTCAGGTTTTAATGCGCTTAATACAGGGGATTTCAATGCACTCATGGTGATGTAGCCACACCAGCATCCTGCAAATAAAGCCTTGAGTCACAGTCACAGGTGCCCTTTACACAAACACACAGATATGAGCAGGCCCTGCTGTGGAGATGAGCTCATTAAATCTATGAGCACGCTTTCTGATGGGACGATCAATCTAATGCTGTTTTATTACATAATAAAGCCACTGAGGCAGGTCAATACTGTCCTGAGAGAGACGGATAGGATGACAGACACAATAGTGAGGGAGACGGACAAAGAGAGAAAGTGTGACAAAGGATGATATGGTATGGTACAGTGGGAAAGGAGAAGTTTGTTCCAGCAAAATAGGGAACTGAAGACACAGTGTGAGCAGAAACAAGGTCAAGGCAGCAGAACACCATGAAGCCCAACTCATAAAAGCTGACTTTAAAATTCCTCTGTGTGTGTGTGTGGGTGAGTGTATTTTTTTTTCCAGAGTTAAGGCAAAGTCTATGAAGTTCTTTGTAGAGACCAAAGCTCCTGGGAAGAGGACTCTAAGGCACTAAAGTTTCAACCTAAACATAATGGAAATGGAGCAGATGCAAGTCAGATATGCAGGCTGACATCATGCAAATCGGTTCTGATGCAGTGTTTTGAATTCATGCAAGACTAAGATGACAAAAGGTCATTTTAAATTGGATTTGACTTTGATAAAGCAAAGCGTCTTCTCTCGATTAAACATCTGAAAAAATAAAACAAGAAATTGTAAAACAGCACACCTCAGACCTTTTGCGATGAAGCATGTCAATGAAGGGAGAAGCCACAGGTGAGTGGTTGACAGGTGAGGTCAAAGCCTGTCACTCATTACCTGATCATGCGTGCAACAGTGTGACTTCTGCTCAGAAACAATACAGAGCTTCCTCATAGATGCTTCAAATAAAGCACATAAAAAATATTTATGTAACGATGCATCAATGCTGAGTTGACAATTTTATTGTTATGGGTCAAATATTTTTGGCTAAAATAAATAGAATTCAGAACAACTCAAATATATAGTTTAAGCCAATGTCAAATCAATACTGGAATGCTTTAGTGAGCATCACAACAAAATAATTTAGCAAAATGATAAAGTAGCTCTTTTAAAGAATTATATTTTTGACAATTTAGTGCTTTTTTAAAGTTAAGATCTAAAAATAGCTGAAAACATCCTATATCAGACTGCTGTTCTCTTTAAAAAAAAAGAATTTGGCTACTTTTGTTTAGCAAGGGTGCATTAATTTGTTTAAAAGTAACAGTAATGACATTTAGAATGTTACAAAAAGATTTTCCATTTCAAATAAATGCTGTTCTTTTGAGAACTAAACTGTTCTTTATTTGACTATTTATCAAATAATCCTGAAAACAAAAATGTGTAATAGTTTACTTTACACAAAAATATTAATCAGCACAACTATTTTCAACATTGATCATAATAAGAAATGTTTTGAGCACTAACTCAGCATATCAGAATGATTTCTGATGGATCATGTTGTCACTGAAGATGTACTGGTATGTCACTTAAGTAATGATGCTGAAAATTCAGCTTTGCCATACCAAATTACAAAAATATATTAAAATAGAAAACAGCTATTTTAAATTGTAATATTTCACATTACTGTTTTTTTCTATAATTTTGATCAAATAAATCATAAGAGGGGTCTTTAAAAAAAATATTACCAACAACGAAATTCTGAACGATATCATCAACAAATAATAAAAAATAATAAATAAAAAAAATAATAATTAAAATCAACCAATAACTGATATGATTCTGCCCTGTAAATAAAAGCAAAAAAAATTGTTTTTAAAAGCTTTAAGGAAATAGAAAGCTGTAACTGTTTGTAGCCATCTAAATGTAGCAGCTGTAAAAAAATAAATAAATGAAATACAAAAAGAGGTTTACTGCAACGCAAGAGACTTGTCTGCACACAACTGCCGTCTACCTGGTCAAGAACTCAGCAATGCCGTGTCTCTTAGTGCCAAGTGTCTGGTCAGATGAGGGATCAGGGTCAGCGGCTACCCTGTCTGGAGCACTCTGCCGCCGACCGCCAGCGCCGAGACATTCGTCCACACCACCCTCTGCTCCAAAATACCCATCATCCACGGGGCTCAGAGGAGTGGCATCACAGCTGAGGGAGACTGTGTGACCGGCATTAGTCCGGAGGTTCCGGGGCCTGAGCGGGGGGCCCGTGTCACTGAAATCCTCCTCTGGACTCGGGTCTGTCTCGGTGTAATCACTGGTGTTTTCTGCCAGGGCAGACAAGGACAGCTTTGCACTGAGCTCGGACAGGGTGTCAGTAGGATCCGGGTCACAGGGCCGGGCCTCCTCCGAGCTTTCGGTGCTGGCTCGACTGATCCTTTCACATGACCTCCCAGTGGAGGAGACACTGCCGCTTTGATGAACAAAGACACGGCTTTCTGGAGCAGAAAGGCCACCCAAGGCTCCAAAGGGGACTTGAGACAGGGTGTCATAACTGTTCACAATCAACAACCCCCCATTGCCCACTTTCACACCTCTGTCTAAAGCAGACACCTTCCTGTTTAACCCTTCTGCATGTGCATAATCCAAACACCTTAAAGGAGTCTGACCGTGATGCATGTGTTCATGGGTAACATCTCCATTAGGCATCTTCTTATCCGGCGTGCTTTTACCCATAAATGACACTGCAGACCTCAGCTGGGAATTTAAATAACCATTGTCGGGTTTTTCCACGCACTCGGGCTCATTCGGGCAGGACAGGTTTCCACCCTCTTCTCCATCCGGACACACCATATCCACCTCCAGCTCCAGATCTTCGGGAAACCCGTTTAATACTCCGGCCCTGCACCCCACCGAGGATATAGTCGGCAGTCCAGCACTGCCCGGATTCGCGTACGCCGAACCGTAAACAGAGCCCTGCCCTGCTCTTTCGGAGTTTGAAACGCAAACGCGTACTTTGTACTCCTCCCGGTTGTCGTTGACATCGATGGACGGTGCGAGTCCTGGCTCATCAGCATCCTCCACTCTTTCCATCTCACTGGAGGTGTCGGTGGTTCAGAAAGGCAGATGAAGCCCTGCTGCAGCGGCGGCGCCCCGGTTCGGCTGGGCTGTCTGCAAAACTATCTCTCATCTTATGTACCCCACCGATTCTGCCAGTCCAGTACATTCATGACATTGCGCCTCCGAAGCTTTTAGCGTTAAGGATGAAGAGTAAAGCCACGGTTGGGTGTTGTTTATGCACATTTTGATCCACATCCAGCGAAGTCGCTGATAGAGGCCATTTTGAATGTGGTGTCGGCGTGTCTCTCCCAAGCAAAAGGTTGGAAGTGGGATTTCCAGGAGTTAACGCGACATCCACCGGACAGTTGGAGCAACTGCAGGACAATCTACATTTACAATGCATCATTCAGCACACAAAAATATTTATATTGTTTGAGCCAGCGTAAAAAGCATAAACTTTTTTTATTTTTTTAAGATATCTATCAAATTTAAAATTGCTTTATTGGCATGACTGTACATACAACAATATCGTCAAAGCTTGGAATTCATAGAATAATTATAAAGACATCAAAATAATAAAATATTATAACATAACTTAAATTTAAATGTACAAATTAACAGTGTAACAAATTAGAATATGTGTGAACATTTGATACCACAGTGTTTTAACACACACACACACACTACTGAGGGTCACTGTGGTGGACATTAGGGAAACACACTTCAGACACACGGCTGCAGATACACAAACCATAAACAAAGCAGCGCGTGCTTACCGTTTTGAATATCAATCCTGCTAAACACTTTCTTCATTCCACTCCGCTCATGTTTATATTGAAATATTCGCCAAGGAACACTCATGTAAGATGACGAAACATAAGAACAGCCTTCAATCTGTACCGTTTTTACTTATTCGCTCGCTGTTTTGCTATTATTCTCGTGCACTGAGCTGAACAGCCAATCAGAGTTCTATCTATCTATCTATCTATCTATCTATCTATCTATCTATCTATCTATCTATCTATCTATCTATCTATCTATCTATCTATCTATCTATCTATCTATCTATCTATCTATCTATCTATCTATCTATCTATCTATCTATCTATCTATCAAAAGTAAAAGTCAAAATGACCACTAGAGGACGGCAGCACAAGCCTTATGGGTTTAGGGATTTATTCGACACCTATGTAACATAAATAAACCGATTAAAAAAAACATCTTAACATCTGTAGTAGGCTATTGGTAGTTTTATATTTTTATAAATAATTATAATGCATGTTTTGGATTTCACTAATTTGATATAAATTCCCAGTAGCCTATTCCACAGCTTTTCTTAAACAGGTTTGTTTTTGAAGGTTACAGGATTTCCCCCTAAATTTACTCAAGTAATATAATATGACACTATTGCATTGTTATTTAAATTCCATAAGAGACCTTGTGTAAGCTTTCTTTTTTTTGCAAAAAAAAAAAAAGGATGCATTTCACACTTTGAATTCAAGAGAATGTAGACTCTGGCTTTTCATGTCTCATGCAGTATTCATAAATTAAAATCCATTGTGTTATTTTCTGGGTATATCGTGAAGGCCAGATTATATTCATTAGGATGCATTCGTTTTAGCCATTGCATTAACATTAATGCGCTAAATTCTCACAGTGTTGATGAAAAGGAACACGTTTAGGGAAGACAGTAAATTATTAACCACACTCTTGAAATGAGTATAAAACAGATGATGTGCTCACTGGGTGCCAGATGAACAAAAAAACTGGAAAATTGCACAAGCAGGTTTTGTGTATGTGTGTGTGAGTGAAATACTTTAAATGATCCTATGGAGCCTTTCAGTATACCATTACTGCAGAAAGAAATATTGCAGTATCCAGTAACATGTTTGACAGGTTAATAAAATGGTGTTCCTCAGTGAATGAGGACTGGGAAACGTAAAACCAAAACCAAGAGATGCAGCTCGACGCATATAGGCTACAGCAGTTCTATATAAACACTGTTCTCAAGACAGCATGCAGCTTTTCAGACTTTTAAACTTGTTTAAACAAGTATCTATTGGACCTAGTCTTGTACTACTGCCAGTAGGGGGTCAATCTTCAGCTGGCTGGCAGGAGCCGCCACTGGCATGTCACGTGACCTGTCAGTGGCTGGCTGGCAGTCTGCTTTGGCATGTTTCAGAAACCATTTATTTTTGGCAGTTTTTGTGTTCCTCCCTCTCTAGCTCATTTACAGTTTTTCTCAGTCGCTTTGGTGCATTTCTCAGATCAGAAATGAAATTCTCAAAACTACTTGTTCAACCTCCACATCATCTAGTCACTTGTGCACATCATAAAAGCAGTTTCTCATTCTTTTGAACAAGTTGCGATTGCTTTGGTACATTCATGCAATTGATTATGTACAATTGTCTGCGGTTTCCTACATTATCAGTTGCTAATGCCATGTTGCTCAAAATGTATTAAATAGTTATCTGTGCAATAGTCTTACCCCTCAAAACATCTAGTCATTAGGTCATCGTATAAGTCATTAAATGCAAAATGGTTGATCTAGTTGTCATAAACTGTCAAGCATATTTTCTACACATTTCTATTAGACTTTTTGTAAATGTGCCATGAATTGATGAATTGTGCAGGTGAATCTTACTTTCATTAATGAAGAGATTAATGATGTAGATCAACCAATGAGAAACCAGTTCTCTGAAATAGCTCAAAGTTGCATCTCATGAACCTTCAATTGGCAAGCATATATACAGTGCTGCATGCAAGGGGTCTTTCCTGTGTTTGCCTGTCTAATGTTGTATTTTCGCCTTTGTGCCCCTATTTCTTTTTCTTTACAATAATATTGTAATTTTTATTATTATTTTTTTTTGGTCAGACCTCTAGTAAAAGTGTAACTGTGAATCCTATCCAGTCTCTTTCAATCAATAACTCACATACAGTACTTTTGAAATGGATATATGGCACTCATGTCACCAGAGGTATCACAAGAGGGGACTGTATCATTCCCACTCGAAAAAGTGCCTTTAGTCAGTCAGCGTTCTCTGTAACAGCAACTAAACAGTGGAATCTATTGCCAAGGATGATAAGAGAAACAGACACTTATCGTTCTTTTACTGGTCAGCTTAAGAACTGGCTAATTGATAATCAGATATGTGCACATTAGACTACTGACTGTCTACTGAGAATTGTTGCTTGTTAGCAGATTGTCTTGTGTCAGACTTTGAAATTTCTCATTATATTTAGCCTATATTGTGTGCTGACGTTGCTTGTTACTTATTGTGGTGTGTTGTATCTGTTTTATTATTACTTTTCTATGTTGTTATTACTTGTGGACTGTAAAAAGTCATTTTATGTTTTTTATATTTATATTTAGGTTGCCTTTATAATAACTGGCCAGGGACAACAGATGAAAATTAGCCTGTTGAGCTAACTCTGGCTCATTTACAGTTATTTTACTGTTAATCAATGAGCACTGTCCCTGTAAAATAAACAAATAAATGAAATGAAATTAAATTAAATGGAATATAGAAGAAGTGCAGCTTTACATTTCAGTAACTGTCATCCAAACTGTTGCCATAGTTTACATCAGGTAATACTAACAGAGTGCAGTGTTTTATTGACAACATGACTAAACATTTTTACTATCAGAAGGACCTTTCATTCTGATGGCACTGATATGTTAATTGACATAAATACTTACTTTTGAGAGATGAACTAAAGATTTTGAGTAAGTTACAGGCTTTTAAAGGTAATCCAATGTGTGGTGCTGTTTGTACGAATTGTTTTGAGAAGGCACATACTTCTTTGCAAATATTAAGGATGATTTGAGAAATGCACCAGAAATGATCAAGACTGGTTGCTTACTGACGCTTTGCTGGACGCTCAATCCAGCCAGCTGCGGTTGAACTGCGAATATAACGCGTTGTCTGTCACTCTCGCTGCAATGAAATACATTGTTTTCTTTTCATGAATGTAATCTCATGCATTTATTCTTTTGTATGATTGTCATTTTAGAGAATTGTATCCCAATTAAAGCAGTCAAACAGCCCTGATCACGACTGGTTGCTTACTGACGTTTTGCTGGATGCTCAATCCAACCAGCTCAATCAAAGACGCTCAATCCAATCCAGCCATTCTCGGTTGAACTGCGAGTAGGCCCTATAAGCCATTTGACTGCTTTAATTGGGATAACCGGCCCCAAAATTTCAATCATACAAAAGATCATAAAATCATATCAACAGATGCATATTAAATGAGCTAGAGAGGGAGGAACACAAAACACAAAAACTGCCAAAAATAAATGGTTTCTGAAACTTGCCAAGGCAGACTGCTAGCCAGCCACTGACAGGTCACGTGACATCAGTAGCGGCTCCTGCCAGCCATCTGAAGATTGAACCCCCTAATTTTGAATAGAATTATGTAAAATGATTCAGAGAGTTAGTTGACATTAATTTAGCATATTTTAATTAAATAAAATGTTTGAATTTAAATGTGTAGTTATCACCTTCATTATATATAATGTTTAGCGAAAACAATCAATCAATCAATCAATCACTGTGCCTTTTAAATCGCTTCAACCAATTACAACTGACTCCCAAAAGTTAAATTAAGAATGTCACTGAATTACGAATGCCACTGAATCGATCCGAGCTAATTTGGATGATTCAACAGCATGCAGAACTTTGCATCTTTAATAATAATAACAACCATAATTCAATTGTCAGTTGTTACCATTGTCATTTATCATAACACTTTTGTTTGGAAAGTGTTATTGTTTACAGTATCTTCTGTCCATAATTCCTGCAGACCTTTGAAATGAGATTTCAAGTTAATTGGCAAGTCATTCGGAGGGAATGAATGTTTGTGTGGATCACACAGAGTCAGCGGTGTGGACATAAACCAATCACAAAGCGAGAACTTCTCGAGCGAGACTCAACAGCGCATGAATGTGGGTCATTCCGCGCGCTCATCACCGGGAACGGACGCAGGTTTCCCAACTTGCCAACATGGGACAGAGCTGGATATCGGACAGGTCATTCCTAACGAATAGCCTATCCTAAAACAAGGTAACTGGCCATTATGAAGAGCTTTGGTGAGATGCAATATTAACGGATATGTTCGTAGAGATGGAGAACGGTACAAACCACACGCAGGACCGCGCGCACGGAGCGCAGGAGCAAGATAATGGAGACGGGCAGAACAGCGTGCGAGCTCTGTTGGGTTTCGTGCTCTTCCTCCTTATTATCTCCACACTACTCGGCAACACGCTCGTGTGCGCCGCCGTGGTCAAATTCAGGCACCTGCGCTCCAAAGTGACCAACTTTTTCGTTATTTCTCTGGCGGTTTCGGATCTCTTCGTGGCCGTTCTGGTGATGCCGTGGGAGGCGATATCCGCGGTTGCGGGCACGTGGCTCTTCGGCCGGTTTTGTGGCATTTGGATAGCCTTTGACATCATGTGCTCTACCGCGTCCATCCTCAACCTGTGCATCATCAGCGTGGACCGCTACTGGGCCATCGCGAGCCCGTTCCGATACGAGCGCAAGATGACCCACCGGGTGGCTTTCATGATGATCGGGGTGGCGTGGACCTTGTCCATCCTCATCTCCTTCATCCCGGTTCAACTCAACTGGCACATGGCGGAGGAAGGTGAGGAGGGCACAGCGGGTAATGGCACCGACTACAGCGACAACTGCAAAGCCAACCTAAACCGGACGTATGCAATCTCGTCTTCGCTGATAAGTTTCTACATCCCCGTAATCATCATGATCGCCACGTACACGAGGATATTCCGTATTGCGCAAACACAGATCCGCAGAATCTCCTCTTTGGAGAGGGCAGTGGAGCACGCGCAAAACCACCACCATTCCAACGACTGTTCTAACGAGAACTCGCTGAAAACCACCTTCAAGAAAGAGACCAAAGTTTTAAAAACACTCTCGATCATTATGGGGGTTTTTGTGTTCTGCTGGCTACCGTTTTTCGTACTCAACTGCATGGTGCCCTTCTGCCAGTGCGTGAGTGACACTACCTTCACCATCTTCGTGTGGTTTGGATGGGCCAATTCCTCCCTCAATCCCGTCATCTACGCGTTTAACGCGGACTTCAGGAAGGCGTTCTCCTCGATTTTGGGTTGCAATAAAATTTTCCCCAGCACAAACGTTGAGACGGTGAATTTCAGTAACGAGCTGGTGTCCTATCACCACGACACGACACTTCAGAAGGAAGCGCAGCCGCTGGCCATCCAGATGGTGAACCCTCGAGAGGAGCCGAGTCTCCCGTTCGATAAGAATTCGGTTACATCGAACGTGTCCCGGAATCACAAAAATATGCACTTGCCCAACATCGGACAGTTTGAGTGCGACGGGGAGATTTCCCTGGACACTATCACACCATTCACCTCCACGGGACTCATGGAGTGCGAGGGAATCCCAGGTCAAATAATCACTGAATGACTCAGCGAGTTTTTGGGGGTAGCCAAGTTTTGTTTTGTTTTGTTTTTACCGTGCCAAAGAAAGCCAAAACGAACTGAACGAGTTTCATTCTACATTACACAAGAATGCATTTCAAATAACTTTTCGGTAACCAAAAAGTAGGCTATGTCTTATTTTCGCCTGCCACAAAAACACGTTTGCTCGAGTATATAAATACTGTTGTTGTTTATCACTTCATAAGATTTTTTTTTTACAAACATAAAACAAATTTGGAGACTGGAAGATTTGCGTGAGACAAACCACAATAGGCCAAGATATAGTCCTATCGTTATAAATTACTTAGGTGAAAGTCCCATGAAAGTCAGCATATTCAACAGCACAATTAAGCGATTTTATTCAATCTTTGATTGACGCTGGTGGAATGATAAACTCAAATCCTACATAGGCTACTGCATGAAGTGGGTCACATGACCCTTATTGACCTCAGTGGCTTTCTTGAAAGAAAACACAGATTCTATCTTTATTTTAAGCATAATTAAATAACTTAATTGATTAAGCACAAATGTTTTTGTTCATTTGCCATGTACATATAGCCTACAGTAAAATAAGAATTTCAGTATAACTAATTGTATGTTGTGTTAGGCTATTACATGTGTTTTAATGTGAGAAATTTCAATTTGCTTGCAACTTTTGCAGATTATGTAGCTATAATCATTGAGCACATTTAGCACATCCTCCACTGCTTTTTACACAATAGTCTCATATATTTGTCATATAGCCACCTCCATCACAGCTCTGCACATATTGGCATTCTCTTGGCTAACTTAATGAGGTGCCATCTGGAATGCTTTTAACAGCCTCCTGAATTGAGATCCATGATGGAGACTTATTGTTTGCTTTTCCTTCACTCCCCGGTCCATATGCTTAATTGTATCTACAAAATTATTTCAAGCATTAGAAAGCATGAGAAACATTCATTTGGTCAAATGTCTAATCCTCTTTAGCGCTAATGATCACACACAGATCTTAAAACACATTGATCTGAAATTCCTAATACTTTTAAGAGTTGACATATCCAAGTTAAGGTTACTGATTCTGACCTTAAAGGTGCATAAAATACCTTTGCATTTTTTTCTTCTTAAATATCATTTTAATCACTTGCAATCATTTGTATTCATTTAGTGCATTTAGAGGCAATATATTTTGAGGTCATGTAATAAGATATTTTTTTTACTGGTTGAATGTGACAACCAGGTCATTCCTTCAAGAGATAGAATGATTTATGTCTCAACTCCTCCCTGTTTCTAACCTACTTCATGCTGGATTACATTATGTGATAAATAAGCATGGGGTTTCTCATGGTAAAATACAGAATACCACAAACAGGAATCTGGGCATTAAGACAGTAGCAGTGGAACTCTCATTCATAGATCCTGTTCTAAAACTGATCATGTTGTATAAACATTGCATGGGGTTCTTAAGTTTATATTTTTTGCAGAGTTGGTCTATTCAGCACAGCCTCCTTGATCAAGCAAGGAGAGTATGATCATGAAATGTATAGGCAGCTGAGAAATAAAATAAAAATAATGAAAAAGCAACATCAGCATAAATCATAAAATCTTTCATCTATAATGATGAATATTTATTTAGGCCACTGTCTGACTCTTTTGAAGGGGTGGAGTGGAATCCACTGCTGCTTCAATGTATTCGTAATGAGTGATTATAATCAAGGTGTTAATCAATATTTTTCCTTCTAAATATCACAAGTTGAATTACTTCTCTGGAGATTTTACTTTGTTATAGAAGTTACCAGTGTGATTACTGAAATGTCCTTTTCATGTATTTTTTAATGTCTGTATTTGATATCTGAATGCAGTAACAGTGCTTGCTTATTTATCCCAGCTTCCAGAAATGAAATAGGGACTGGTTTTGTGTTTGAGAAAGGTCTTAAACGTGTTAAAACATATAGGGGTAATTGAAGCCAATAGTTTAAGGAACTTAAACTTAAATTTCTTTGTTAAATCCTTACTTTCCAGTTAGACTAAAGTGTTCCTCTCCTTGAGAGAAAGAACGCATTATCTTGATGTTTTGAGAGGACTCTCCTGTTTATAGTTAGAGCCTAGCCAAATCCAACCTTGGAAAAGCTGTGTGTCGGTGTGTGTGTGTTATGTCTTCTTGGTTACAGGTTAAGGAACCACTGGCATTATTGGAGATTAATGAGTTGTTGTCCTGGACATGCTGGCGCCCAGCAATCCAAATCTGAGAACTGGAAGGTCACGACGTGCCTAACTTCAGGGTCCGAGTGTTAGCTGCATAATCAATGGAGATATGCTTCCGTCTATCTGTATATGTATGGTTTATCTATTTTTTTAGCCAATCAGAAACTGCAACCTGAAGCAAGGACGTAGCTTAGACCTTGGTGAAGGGTATAACTGCTGTGATCTTTGTAACTGTAAGCGGGGCAGCCTACGAACTCCTGTGTGAGTCTTGAAGCTGACTTCTGCTGATGAAACTGCAAACTATCTTCAGTAAAACCTTTCTTCAATTTATTATAATTCTGACTCCGGGTCTTCTTTCAAACATCTGGTCCTTGGGTCCTAAACTGTTACCCCCTAACAGTTATGGTGGAGAATGTGCAGGAAATTATTCTTTGGTGACATCCCTGACTAATCAACAAACAAGGTAGTAAGATTTTATTATTTGGTTAGGGCTGTCTGAATGGAAGAGATTGGAAAAGGAGAGCGGAAGAGCTTCACTCTGACGAGGAGAGTGAGGATTAATTATACTGAAGTATAAGAAGTCGCTGATAGCGTCGTTACGGTTAACGGCAGCAGACAGCGCAAGCGAAGTGTGCTCTGTGGGGGCCCCGCTGGGCATTGTTGGTGTAGTACCACCCCAGCAGAGTACGTCCCTGGATTGTAGGTCCAGTGCGCCGGAAACCTGCTCCATCTCTTCCATCTCAGATAGGGGATCCCCGAATTTAGTGAATCAGGCAGTTAGGGATACTAACAAAAATAGGGTTGTTTGCCAGGGATGCATCAGGAACGATCCCGAGAGAAAAATAAAAAAGTTGTGACCCAAATTGGCGTGGACCAACAGTCATGTTGGAGTATTCTTTGCAGTTTCATCATGCAGAGGCCAAGCTGTGTTGTTCAAAGATCGCCTCCATTTCTGCAATAACTTCAGGTGAGTTTGAACCGTAATTAAGATATGGCTGACGAATTGAGAAACTTGATCAGTAACCTGAACAGTCCTGAAACAAGTGAGACAGAAGAGAGCAAACGCTGTAAGCAGCTGTGCTCTGAAGCTCTGACTTCAAAGAGATTTGCAGAAATTAAGAAAATGGGTATAGTCAGGCTTTTGATTACGATTGGCAAGATAAACAACAACTTGACTGTCTACAAACAAAGAAAGAAACTGAAAAATGTTAATTTTTAGCCTTGTATTGCTTCCGATGATTACAAAAAGCAAGTAAATGTAATTGTGAGTCGGGGATCATTTCCTTGGACAAGTGTGACTAAAGATAAACAGAAACTCTGTGAAAAACCCCTTAGAATATTTTGAGCATTTCCATGCAGCTTATGAAAATTAATGTTCTGCCAATGATAATGATGAAGATTATGATTTGGCTATTGTGACTGAATCCGCCACTGGTGGACTGTAAAAAGAATTCAGAGAACCACTTATCAGTGGCTGTGTTTACATTCCTGATTGGGACACACTGCTTCAAGGGTGTGCAGTAAGTTGGAGCCGTTTGCAAGCTGTGATCAACTATAGGCAAGATGTCTGATGCTGTAGTTGAGGCTGATACACGAACCCACCAAATGACAGAGAGTGTTTTAATTGTGGTCAGCAGGGCCATTTAGCCCATAATTGTAAATGCCCACTCAGAAGGTGAGAAAATGTGAAAGTAACAGAAATTTCTGGTATTAATGTGGGTTTGAAAGTAGATCAGTGTTTAAATGACAGTATCAAAGTTTTCATCTGAGAAAGAACAAGAGATAAAAACCAGGTCAAAAGACTGAAGTCTTAAGGGAATCCTTTTGAAGGAAAGATCTATAATAATATAAGTGAATTGATGAATACAGGTTGATATAAATTTAATGACTCCAACAAATGTGAGTTGCAAAAATATCTAAAAATTATGTTTATTTGAAAACGCATGTAATTTCTGGCAAAGATGTCTTAATTTGGGCTAGAGTTAAAAGATGGTAGATAAAGTCTGAGGTTTGAAGTTTTTGAAAATGCATGCATACCAGTCCTGAATGCCTCACAGTCTCTCCCATTCAATGTCAGCTAAAAACTGTTATCTGAGCCTGTGTCATAAGTGATAATAAGCTATTTATAGTAAGGCACAGTGTTTCAGTTGAAAACCATAGACATGGAGATATTAAAAGAAATCATGCTACAGGCAGTTCAGATTTTATACATTTAGAGGGCAATTTGTAAATGTTTTATAAAGTAAAACTGAATGACTTTAAAGAAGTCTTTAAAATAATAATACAGACCTTAAACGATAGAAGTGAGTTTTTTTTGTGTGTGTGTGTGACTAGTTTATTTTAGGACCAGTAACAACTTTGTCTCATTTTAGTCTCCACCATACAGGGCCGATGGCTCCGGCTACAGATGTAACAGAACACTGAACGGATGTTGTGATAACTAAATTCACTGAGTATAATCTCAGCATTGCGATTTTGCTGATTTGAAGATGTTTAACAGTTTATGGTTTATCTATTTTTTTTGCCAATCAGAAACTGCAACCTGAAGCAAGGACGTATAGCTTATACCTTGGTGAAGGGTATAACTGATCTTTGTAACTGTAAGCGGGGCGGCCTACGAACTCCTGTGTGAGTCTTGAAGCTGACTTCTGCTGATGAAACTGCAAACTATCTTCAGTAAAACTTTTCTTCAATTTATTATAATTCTGACTCCGGGTCTTCTTTCAAACATCTGGTCCTTGGGTCCTAAACTGTTACCCCCTAACACTTTATTATCAGTACGGTCAATAATATGTTTTATTATATAAAAAAAAAAATGTGTTTTGTTTTTTTTATGCCTTAACACACACACACACACACACACAATACAACCTGACTTTTCCATTAGAGAATGCACAGAGAACAATGAAAGATATCAGACTCATTGTAATACTTCCTGATTTTGAGCAATTTCTCGGCAACTTGTTTTTTATGTTACAGTGAGAGAGTGGCGCTGTGCAGAGATGAAGCAATTTCTGTTTCTTTGCTTTTCACTGTCATACTGCTTTCACTCAGAAATTCTTCAGTCTTGTTAGAGTATTCAAAGGCTCTTCAAAACAAATTGAAAAGAGAGAGAAAAAAATATTGATAAAAAAGATCCTGTTGAGCATCACCTGGCTCAGGAAGTGTTTCATCTCGTCAGAACAAAGCCTTTGAGTCATACTGCAACCTCAATCCGGCCTGACCCACCGAGACCCCTAAAAAACCCAATGGTCCTACCTACAGGCCAGAAGACACAGCTGTGAGTAGACATGACAGTGCACTGTAAATAAAAGCAATTACAATTTATCCAACATATAGCTTCTCACAGGCTCTAAAAGAATCTGTGAATCTTCATTTAAACATGTCAGACCAACAATATACTCCCAAACAGAGCTGTCTGAGTGGACTATTTGATCTTCAATGTTGCTGATTTGTTAAGGAAGTTCCCAGAATGCATTAAAACATGATTAAATTGTGCAGTTTTCAGCTATAGGATTAATTTTTTGTCATTTGCTGACTTTAATCATGCTGTTACCCCTCTTGACTATTCTTAAAATTATTGATTTAAAATAAATGTTCTCCTTCAGAAACCAAATTGATGGTTATATTTAAGTGAAAAGATAGTAAATTAATATTTTTGTTACTAATTGATAAAATTAGAAAGAAAAGAGAAGTGACAGGTGAATGAGAAGTTAAAATGCCACATGAATGGCTCACCACAGGCTCATGAAGGTAGAGGTCACAGGGCAGAGTAAGGAAATATAGTGCAAGAAATAAGAGACAGAATCCTAATATTAATACTTTAAATTGTGATTAGCTTGTCACGTTTCTTCACAAAACATGAAAATAAAAATAATAAGATAGTGGCAATGTGATTTCTTTCTGCAGCTGTGGTCCCAAACAACTCATAACAAATGAAGATGTTATTTTAAATCAAGAAAAAGAAGAGGCAGAATCTGCACTAGCAATTTCATGTGAGAGACTCTTCTGAAAACGGAGACAGAAAAGAAATCTGCCGAAAGATGACCGCTCCACTCTCCTATTCTTGAGAGAAATAATGTCACAAATCAATATTTGAATGGCCTTATAGGCAATCTATAAAAAAAAGGTGAAGGACAAGTGTTGCATTGTGAGGGAGTCATTGTCACAGTGTAGACTGAAGAAGACGAGAAGGCAAAAGGCTCCAATACAAACTTTTACTTACAATATAATTCCAAAGGGTACAGACAGACAGGAAGTACAAACATGCTAACTCTGACAAAGAACAAACAATGACTGACTGACCTGAAGGAACTAAATACAAACACTGATGAACACTAATGACAGAAACACAGGTGGAACAGATGATAATTAACTAGACACAGGTGATACGGATGAACTGATAATGACGGTGAAGATGACACGTGACATGATGGCAGGCAGACAAGTCCAATGAAAACAAACTAAACAGAACACAATGGTGACAGTCATGTGGTTGTCAAGGGGAAGTCCAGGGTCACTAACATAACCTGATACTGCTGACCTATAAAATTATGAATGCATTTATGCAGCCAGTGAAGTCATATTGAAACAGCCTCTGACACACCCACAGACTGAGTTGTGGCTCATTGAGTTGAAATGTTCTGAAATCGATTTAGACCAACATAAAGGAGAAAAAATATTTCACCTTTGTTATTAAAACTGAATGTTACTTTATGAATGAAAGATCAGTGGCAGAGATAGTCAAATCACCCACTGTGTTTATGCTGCAAATAGAAGAGCTTGATTTGAAATTCAATATCATGCCCCATTTCAGTCAGTTTCTCTGCAAGGGGCCATCACTGTAAAAAATATATTTTTGCAATTTAGTTATTTCAACTTATTTGTTTGTGTAGAGTTAAATAGATTGTCCAGACAACAAGAAATTTTAAGTTTTCTTGTCCTCAACTACTGAAAGTTGAATGAACAAGTAAAATTGTTATTTTAACTCAAAAATGTTTAAACAACTGCACTAGATTTTCTGTTTAATTAACATAATTGTTATTTTAACTTATAAATGCAGGTTTTACTTCAGTTATACTCTAATGCTTTAATAGCAGTAAACTAAACTTAATTTACTGTGTAAAGTAAACTTAGTAAACTAAACTTTATTTATTTATCTATCTTGCTGTCTGGTAGACTGCATGGTCTTAAAACCTAAACTTCAAGCTTTTAAAATCGCTTCAAACATAAATCTTCAAACTTCAAGATATTAAATCTATTTCAAACTTTCTGCTCAGGTTTTCTCAAGCCAACATCAATGGTTGTCTTAGTTATCACTAACTGTGGTAGGCTATATATAAATTAATTACAGTGCATTTTATTTTAGTACGTACATTAAAAACATTACTGTTAGCCTATTTACAATTATGAGCATAGATTAATTAAATTACACCAAAAACGTATCTAGCTGCTTCAGTTTTTATTCATGGACAGATTCAATCCATCATGGGCGGATTTGAGCGACCCATGAAAAATGAACCGCTCAAGATGATTCACAGAATAATTTTTCTTCTCTGAGAATTTTCGAGAGAAGCCAGCAGAAACTGGATGATTTTCCATGTTGGACCACACGTGCTTCAGAAGAAATAGAGTGATACAGAGAAAGTGTGACTTTTTATACTTTGAAAGTGGATTGTTGCCAGTTTTTAGTTTGTAATAAGCGTTTTTATAGTCTTGTGTTATCGAATAATATATTAAAGATTTGTAAAGCACACAATTAAATGTTTGTAATAATCACAATGTAAATATTGTTCACAAATCCGTCATTTCTGACAATAGAATACATTAAATTCATAAGTGCAAATGACAATTAGTAAAAGCAGATTTTCAGAATTATTGTCCATTTCGAGTCGGAGTGTCTTGCACATAGAAGATTCGCTGATTGTACTTCTTTGGAAATTCTTAAAATTAACTATCAATTTGAATTGATGTGGGTAAAATAAATAACTTAATATATCTGTACTTTTAAATGTTACTGTTTTTAGTAATATTGGAAATGGTTGTGATTGACACACTGCATGTTTCAGTGATGTGTGTTTGAGTCACTTGTAATTTGAGAACACATTTCAACCATCTTCCTAAATTCATCATGTGAATCGTTTATAAACCTGTTGTATGAAGTTTTAGGGTCTCTCTGCATTTGAAAGCAAAAATAAAGGGTTAGTTCACCCAAAAATGAAAATTCTGTCAGTAATTACTCACCCTCATGTTGTTCCAACCCCGTAAGACTTTCGTTCATCTTCGGAACACAAATTAAGATATTTTTGATGAAATCTAAGAGCTGGCTCACTCCATCATAGACTTCTAGGCAATTTCATTCTGCCGGCCCATAAAAGTTAGTAAAAACATTGTTAAAATAGTCCAAGTGACTATCAACCTATCAAGCGGCGAGAATACTTTTTGTGCGCAAAAAACAAACAAAAATATTGACTTTATTCAACTATTCATTTTCTTCCGTGTGGGCCTCTGACGTGAGTTCACGAGAGCCACAGAAGCGAGAACTGAGAAGATGACGCAGAGGGGTCTCGATGTAGTGTTTCGTGAGAATCGTGAGAAACCAATTAGAAAACGTAAAAGTGCCTTACCAATACAGCAAAATGAATGGCTTACCTTTCACACTTTCCCATCAAATGATCGTAAACTAATAAGTTAGTTTAACTAAAAAAAAAACCATTCAAAAGGATAACAGAAAATAATGAGTTAAGTCAACAAAAGATTTTTTACAGTGTACATCTGCAGCGGATCATTAGGACCAACAGAGAATTCAATGAGAGAGATTCTTTCCTCAAGCAAGTATGAAAAAGTAACAAACACTGAAATAATCCACTTTTTATTGTAATCATCATTCTGAAACATAACAGTCGTTTTCCTGCTCCAGGTAGTGTAAAAAAGCTGCCTTACATACCATGACCAACCTGCTTTTTTTCCATATGGTAAAGACACACAACCTTGCTGTTTATTTAACTTAAAATGGCTTGCGCATGAACAAACCTCTTTCTCAAAACCCCCTTTTCACAGAGAGCTTAAGGATGATTGAGCGAAGTAAATCACATGCTATTCCCTCAAGGCATTTTTTAATCAAGTTGTCAAACAAGAGACACATTCCTATTTCATTTTCTATGAATTCTTCAGTGTTTGTTGAGGATACAAACAATGCATCTGTAGTTTTTGGAGGTGTGAAATGTGCAGAATGTCTGCATAAGGTCAGAGTTCTTTAGGACATTGCTGCATCAAACAAAATTGTATCCATTCTCACACAGAGTATGTTAAAAAAAAAAGTAAAAAGTCTGAAACGCTGAAGAAAGTGATCTCAATCACTGTAGCAAACGATTTCTCTAAAAATGGAAACTACAGTGAGGAAAATAAGTATTTGAACACCCTGCTATTTTGCAAGTTCTCCCACTTAGAAATCATGGAGGGGTCTGAAATTGTCATCGTAGGTGCATGTCCACTGTGAGAGACATAATCAAAAAAAAAAAAAAAAAATCCAGAAATCACAATGTATGATTTTTTTAACTATTTATTTGTATGATACAGCTGCAAATAAGTATTTGAACACCTGAGAAAATCAATGTTAATATTTGGTACAGTAGCCTTTGTTTGCAATTACAGAGGTCAAACGTTTCCTGTAGTTTTTCACCAGGTTTGCACACACTGCAGGAGGGATTTTGGCCCACTCCTCCACACAGATCTTCTCTAGATCAGTCAGGTTTCTGGGCTGTCGCTGAGAAACACGGAGTTTGAGCTCCCTCCAAAGATTCTCTATTGGGTTTAGGTCTGGAGACTGGCTAGGCCAGTGGTTCTCAATTCCAGTCCTCGTGACCCACTGCTCTGCACATTTTGTACGTCTCTCTTATCTGACACACTCAGTTCAGTTCATGGAGTCTCTCCTAATGAGCTGATGATCTGGTTCAGGTGTGTTAAATAAGGGAGACATACAAAATGTGCAGAGCAGTGGGTCACGAGGACTGGAATTGAGAACCACTGGGCTAGGCCACGCCAGAACCTTGATATGCTTCTTACAGAGCTACTCCTTGGTTATCCTGGCTGTGTGCTTCGGGTCATTGTCATGTTGGAAGACCCAGCCTCGACCCATCTTCAGTGCTCTAACTGAGGGAAGGAGGTTGTTCCCCAAAATCTCGCAATACATGGCCCCGGTCATCCTCTCCTTAATACAGTGCAGTCGCCCTGTCCCATGTGCAGAAAAACACCCCCAAAGCATGATGCTACCACCCCCATGCTTCACAGTAGGGATGGTGTTCTTGGGATGGTACTCATCATTCTTCTTCCTCCAAACACGTTTAGTGGAATTATGACCAAAAAGTTCTATTTTGGTCTCATCTGACCACATGACTTTCTCCCATGACTCCTCTGGATCATCCAAATGGTCATTGGCAAACTTAAGACGGGCCTTGACATGTGCTGGTTTAAGCAGGGGAACCTTGCGTGCCATGCATGATTTCAAACCATGACGTCTTAGTGTATTACCAACAGTAACCTTGGAAACGGTGGTCCCAGCTCTTTTCAGGTCATTGACCAGCTCCTCCCGTGTAGTTCTGGGCTGATTTCTCACCTTTCTTAGGATCATTGTGACCCCACAATGTGAGATCTTGCATGGAGCCCCAGTCCGAGGGAGATTGACAGTCATGTTTAGCTTCTTCCATTTTCTAATGATTGCTCCAACAGTGGACCTTTTTTCACCAAGCTGCTTGGCAATTTCCCCGTAGCCCTTTCCAGCCTTGTGGAGGTGTATAATTTTGTCTCTAGTGTCTTTGGACAGCTCTTTGGTCTTGGCCATGTTAGTAGTTGGATTCTTACTGATTGTATGGGTTGGACAGGTGTCTTTATGCAGCTAACGACCTCAAATAGGTGCATCTAATTTAGGATAATAAATGGAGTGGAGGTGGACATTTTAAAGGCAGACTAACAGGTCTTTGAGGGTCAGAATTCTAGCTGATAGACAGGTGTTCAAATACTTATTTGCAGCTGTATCATACAAATAAATAGTTAAAAATATATATATTGTGATTTCTGGATTTTTTTTTTTTAGATTATGTCTCTCACAGTGGACATGCACCTACGATGACAATTTCAGACCCCTCCATGATTTCCAAGTGGGAGAACTTGCAAAATAGCAGGGTGTTCAAATACTTATTTTCCTCACTGTACATAAACAAATGTCTGGGAATAAAATAGCAAACTGCATTGGACTCAGCACAGCGATGGACAGATGGCAAGCACAATCATTTGCAAAGCTATCCCCAAGTTATTTTATGGCATACAACAGATGGAAATGCAATAATGGCAGTATTGTTTTATATTACATTAACACTGTTTATTCAATATATTATAATAATGAAAGAAAATGTGTATTGTAGTAGTAACAACATCATTTGTACAATATAAAAATTGCAGTTGAATTCTAACTTTTGACTCATTTAAATTCATATTAAAAAATTGTTGAAAACAATAAAATTGTTTAATTTATGTGATGCACATTCTTGGTTTACCTGACAGAACAAGTGCAGGATCAGTGATTTTAGCATTTAAAGGCCTTACAGTTTTTGTCCCATTAAGTGGAACACGTTGTATTAAACCACATTCTCATTTAACCTTACAGTAGAAGGAACTTTTTTTTCTAATGCATAAACAAGATTTATAGATTTTTTTGAAACCATCTATTTCTCTTTCATCTCTTTGAAAACAAGCGTTTTCCTTGTGTCTACACAAGTGTTTTATGCTAGAAAAATGTATCAATAACAACTCCTACACACTAAAATATGTCTTCTGGAAAATTACATTTTCTAACATATTTTGTTTTGATCACAGAAGTAAAAAACAAATTTATTTTCATTGATGAATGTGATGCATGGGATGTATGGAATGTTATACAATCAATTACAAAAGCACATGTTCAATACTTGTATATTAAACAGAGCATTATATCTAACCTCATAAAAGTACTGTCTAAAATTGTGTTGTGTTCAAGGTGGCAATTCCGGCCAGGTACATTAGGGTTATGTTATTGAGATGTATAAAAGGGGAAGCGAGAGGTTGAGGAGAAGACTTGAATTAGCCGGGGGGCTTTTAGTCCTATGGGTCTGTTCTCCTCAAAAGCCTCATCAAAATTGCATTCACTCAGTGGCCTCTGTCTTTTTGTCAGAGTGTAAATCAGACCTTTAGAGGAAAATCCCATCTCCTCCCTTAAAGGTAGGGTATAGGCAATTTTTTAAAACACTTGTTGTTATACTGGTTGAAACTCTCTTTACATCCTGTCCTGATAGCAACCAATAAAAGAAGTGATCTAAATATTAAAACATGTAGGCCTACATATATCATCTGTGGAAGTCCTGCGCCGCACTGTTTGTCCAGTCTTTGCATTCAGTCTGAATGCAATGATACAATGACCTACCTGCCTGTCAACATAAATATTTCCATACCTCCCCGCACCCTGCTCGCTCAGACATCACGGGCCCTATCTTGCACCCAGCGCAATTGACTTTGTACACCGACGCATGTTTCATTCCTATTTTGCACCCGCGCAAAGCGCGCTTTTCCCTCCACAGAAGCACGTTGCTAAACTAGGGAATGAACTTGCGCTCCCTGGGCGGTTCAGCGCAAAAAAGGAGGCGTGTTCCGGCGCAAACGTTCCCTGGTGCTATTTTACTGTTCCATAAAACAATTGCGCCACTGGCCAGAAAAAACCTAGTCTAAAGTCAGTGGCGCGTTGCGCGTTGTTCATTATGCTATTTTAAGGGCGCATGCTTGACCATAATGTATAGAGTGCACAACGCTCATACACTGTGATTCTCTAATCTACACAGAAGCAGCAGTTTTCATTTTTGCAAATCATATTATTACAAACGATAGATAGATAGATAGATAGATAGATAGATAGATAGATAGATAGATAGACAATTTATTATAAATATAATAATTTATTATAAAAGCATACATCTAGCTTACACATTTACCCACATTATTATATGCCTGTTTAACCGAAGCTAATTTGGGTGTGTTTCTCCCATCCCCAATGTCACTTCTCTGTCTTTTACGGCCGTGACGAGAGCGTTGCTCTCCTCGGCTGTGAACCGCTCTTGACGCGCGCCTGGCAAATCCGCCGTTATAATAGCAATACGCCAAGGAAAAAGTGCGTCTGCTCTTAAAGGGAATGTGAGATGATGCTCTGATTGGTTTATTTCACGTTACGCCCAAACCACACCTATGAATAATGAAGCTACTTCAGACCAACCCCTTTTAGATTTGCGCCCGGCGCAAGAGTCATTTATCCCGCCGGGAAAATAGCAACACCGCCGAGACCCGCCCACAAAGTTACTTGCGCTTTGCGCTTTGACACTTGCGTTTCAGATCGTTAAAATAGGGCCCCACATGTCATCAACCCCTTCCATGCGAGGCAATGCAAAGTTGTAGCCAGTCAATCACAGAGCGCCACAAACTCCTGAACTAAAACAGCATCCCGTGACGTTCTGTTCACGTCTTCAGAAGTTGTTTGTGTTCATTATTATCGTAATGTTATGTGCTTTCTTTGAGACATGAAGTAATTTAATGCCATCTCTTGTCTCATGACACTATACAGACTCTGCTATATGTGTGGAGGAGGCGTGGCATTAGAGACGCTCTGAAGGGAGGGTGGGATTCAAAGCTAGCTTGCTATTGCTAGCCTCTCCGAAATGGCTTACCCTACCTTTAATTCTGTTATTTAGTTCAATTAAAATGGCTTCATTATAATAACTGTCACATTATTTCCAAGGCTTTTAAATTTGTAAGTCGTCTTAAAACAATGATCCAGTGAGAGTGTGCAAGGAGGGGTGCTTTGTCCAAAGGAGGTAGTGCATTTTCAAAAAATTTCTATGATAATTTTTTTTTTTTTTTTTTTTACAAGATGCAAAGAAAAAATAACTGCACATTCTCTTAAGCACATTTATTACCAACGTTTCGGCACAACAAGTAGCCTCTGTCAAGGTATGATGCGTTTAAGAGAGTTTGCAGTTATTTATTCTTTGCATCAAGTTTTTAACTTGCACCTAATAATGTGTGCATTTGCTTTGCTGTTCTCTTGAGAATTTTTACAAAAAATTACATAAAAGCACTCTTTTATCCCAAACCCCCCAAAACAATGGAAAAAAGATTCAGAGTTCCAACATCTCGTTATCTTTCCTTAAACTCATTCAATTCACAGCAAAAAAAAAAAATATATATATCATGTAAAAGTAGGTGGTGCCTATGCGCTGCTGTGGATAATATCCTGTCAGTTGAATAATGGCTGCCTATCATGATCTCAGTGTGTAATTTGTTTTGAAGAGATTAAACAACTTACTCAATCTGACTTCACCAGTGTCACTTACATTTAAATGGAAATGCACTTTAAATAACTTGAAATCTTGCTTTGCAGGGAATGGCATGGAATAGGGGAATGGCTGGGGCGTCTGGCTGTCCGTTGCGCAGAGGATGACCTGGAACTTGTCTAAAGGGGACCGTCAGCCAGATTTGGCAAGAAGTGCGTCACCATCTTGGACTGCTTCTGGGCCTCCGCAAACTTCTCCAAAAAGGTCCCAACAGCATCCGTTGTGTGACGTGAGGGGAGGGACGGGGTAGATTTCCATCCATGCAACGCACACAGATGGACAACGCAACGGCTTCTTCAATGGGAGCCTATGCGCTGCTGTGGAAATATCAGTCCAGGAAATAAAATGTAGTAAAATGAGTAGGCTGGTTAAATATAAAAAGAAATATCAGTCCAGGAAAAATATACGGTAATTGGTTTTCATGAAGTAGCCTAATGAATAGGCCTGCACTGCATTACGTATAATACAAAATCTGTTTTTAATATTGAAACATTCATGAATAAAAGAACTAAAGCTGCGTTCACACTGTAAGTCCAAATCTGAATATTAGTGCATCCGATTGGAATCTGATCAAAATTACTGACTGTCCACACTGTGTATCGCAGCTGTTGAGATCTGATTTGTGTGTCCCATGCAGCTCTTTCGTTGTCCAGAATATCTGCATTAGTTACTATGGCAATGACTTTGCGTTGGTAGGTATAAGCAAAAAACAACAACAACCGCAACTTGGAGGGCTTTGCAATACAGAAGTTGTCTTATTTACAACATGACAATAGTGGCTGGATTACTGTCTTCTGAGCAGTAGCGCCTCCTGACTGTAAATTTAGGTAGGGCAGATTCTGGGTGTTAGCACTAGTTTATATTAAACAATTTGTAAGCTTTATATTCTAATCGCTGAACATGCTACTTCAACATGAACTCATGATTAGTGAATATATGAACTAATCATGAACCAATGAAGAGCAATCCTTAACTACGACAGGAGTCATTTAGGGGTAAACTAAATCAATCAGGCTCTGAAAGAATGAATGAGAAATATTTTGACTTTGAATACATTTAAACAATTTATTAGTCATAATTTAAACTATTGACATCAGCAGCTTCATCATAAACATTACTGAAAGGCACAGGATTAGTTTGTCATTAATTTCACTGATCCTCCTTATCAATAGAAAATACAAAATACACTAATAATTTATCTTAAAAGGTCCTAATCTGTTTTGTGATATTCTTTCTCATCAAACTAAACCTACTGTGACTTACAGCAGTTCCTGAGGAATCGGTTCCCCCCCAAAAAAATAGCCAAACAGGAAACATGAACTAAGATCAGGGGAACATTTGCTGGGATCAGTAGTTCACTCTCCATCCAGACGCAGGCCATGATGATACTGTACCTCCATTCTCTGACTTTTTGAAAAGCTACACAACATCACTTAACTGGGCAGAATACTAGTTGTAGTACATGTGTATTTGATAGTAAGTTTATGATAAATCATGAGCTGAAATTGGTAAGTAGTTAACAGTGAATTAATTATGATGTGCCCCCTCAAGTAAAGTCATGACACAGTCATGCAATAACAAGCCATTACTTTATGTTAGTGTTTGGTTAGTTAATAATTAATTAATTATGATGTGCCTCCTCAAGTAAAGTCATGACACAGTGATGCACTTACAAATTATTAACTAAAATATGAATAAACATATACAATAAGAGTGCCATCCTTATTCCTTTCCTTCCATGGTACAAACAAAACAAAGATAAAAATTATGTGTATTTATTTAATTTGTATTTATACAATTAAACATATATGGACTTAAAAGAAAGCCCAAACATACCTGTAAAGACACACATAAGGCATGTTTACATGTAAAATAGGGCATAATGGGCTAATGCTAATCGTATACATTTAAACAACAAAAAATACAGTTAATTACTGTACATAACCCCCAAATACAACATATGCAAACATATCTTTAATTATTAATTCTGTTTACCAAAGCAGTCAACATTTATGAGATTAAAATGTCTGCATTACCACTGAAACACAATTAACGTGCCGAGCGAGCACCAAGTGCGCCACTAATGAATGTCCCACCAGAAACAAACCCTACATACTGTAGTTTCAGGAAGAAAAGTAGCTATTACTAAACGTAGGCCTAAATGAACTATAAAAATCAGAAAACGGCTTAGATCAAATTAAATGTATTAGTGGTAGTTATTAGTCTCCACGTATTTTCCACGTTTGATTAGACGGATCTGTGTAATTAATGGATAAATAATCATGTGCCATTCCAATTATTTGTCACAAAGCTGCAAATGGCAGATTGTGATATTACAGTTTAAATTATGACAGTATTAAATTTTAAGTTTAATTCAAATTTAGATTACTTCTTATTTATTATTATTCTTACAGATCCTGTTAATTAATGCATTAACTATCAAGCATGTACTAACATGTTTAAGGCTGCTGTTATTCATGCATGGATCATAGTTAAGGATTGCTCTTCATTGGTTCATGATTAGTTCATATCTTCACTAATCATGAGTTCATGTTCAAGTAACTATTAATTAAGGTATTAGTACATGATTATTCATGCCCTGTTATTGTAAAGTGTTACCACAACATCTAACGTTTACGTTTTACTTTACCGTGAGAAAGTCACATAAACCACGCAAAATCCGATCAGAGAGGTCAGACTGAAACGGATTTCCAGAAATGTGATTTGAATAGGATTTCAAACCACATATGAAAGTAGCTTGAAAAGGATTGGTATATTATTATTGGTATAAAGCATTTCATGTGATTTATTTCCATTCACACTTGCTAAATCTGATCAGGTTTCAATCTGATATGCAGAAAAATCGGATTTGGACTGACAGTCTGAACAAGGCTCATGTGTAATTATCATATCTCATAGCAGGACTGCAGCTTTATTTACTAAAGCACTCAAAGGGGGTTGAATGCTCAGTCTGGATAATTTTTCCAAAGGAATTAATCCAGAATTCACTCAAGGTTATTCCTTACATTCCCTGCAACACATTGTGGAGTGAGGAATTAATTTAATTTTAAATTGTAGTCTAAGTGGCACAGGATCTGCAATGTTAATATTCGAAACCCTGTGTGTGTTAATATTTGAAACCCTCTAGATCATGATGGTGCCTGCAAAACAGGTTTTGCTCTGAAAAACAAGCTTTTTGTCCTGAAAACTTGATATCGCAGTGTGTCATGCTGAGACTTTTTTCAAGTTACCCTTAGGACATTAGATCCAGATCCAGAGGCGTGCCACTTTGTGTTCATACTAGGTCATTTGAACAGCCGTAATGACCCTATCTCTTTTGAGACTCATCATTATGTGGCTGTTTGAGAGTAAATCACTCAGTCACAACAGGCCAAAGGGTGGCTCTATCAACAAGTCAATCTAGCTGCCCTCCTAGACCCACCCCTTGTGGAACAAAAATATATGGGAATATACTGCAAAATATAATGCAATATATCATATAATACATTTCCATACATGGGAAATTGTGCTTAAATTTTTCAATATACTGCAATATATGCAAAAATATCATTACATGTAATATTAAGTTTTATCTTTTATTGTGTGCATATATTGCACATACATGTTCCCATATAAATGTGAATGTATCTGCAATATATTAGACATGCAGTGTCACGGTTCATAAATCCTATGTCTCTTCCTTGTCTCGTGTTCTGTTGTTGTGTGTGTGTGTGTGTGTGCTGATTGTGTGGGCGTGCCGGCTTAATAACACTCATCAGCGATCCAGCTCATCACTCCCGTCACCAGCTGCAGCTCATCTCATCACCTATATATACTCACTCATTTCTCATCTCCTTTGTCAGATTGTTGTTTGTGAGTCCCGGTTGTGTTGATCCCGTCTTCGTTCCAGTCTTGTGCCTTCTTCGTTTCCTGTTCATGTTCCTGTGGATGTTCACTCTGGATTCGTCACGTCACATCAGCACTTCTCATCACGGCACTCATCTGACCATCGAAGTCCCTGCGCCACTAACCTGTTTCTCTCTGGACTGTACCTATCATCATTTCTATTACTCAATAAAGAGAGAGAGTTTTACTTGCAAACTGCTTCCGTGTTTCCATCATGACAGAACGATCTGACCGTTCAATGGAAGCAGCGAGTAGCTCCACCGGATCACTGGAAGACTTCGTGAACAGCAGCATACTTCGAATGGACTCCCAGGAGAAGAACCTCAACGATACAGCTCGCGCTGTTCAGGCTCTAGTGGCGCAGGTGTCCGAGCTCACCCAACAGCTCCAACATCTGCGAGCTCCCACTGCGCCCCCTACACCGCCGGTTCCCCTACCACCACCAGAGAACCCCTCCCAGTCGGAGCCCCGCCTACCAGTTCCCGAGTCATATGCAGGTGAACCCAACTACTGTCGAGCTTTCCTAACACGATGTTCCATGCACTTTTCTCTCCAACCCAGGACATTCAATAATGAGCGAGCCAAGGTCGCCTTTGTGTTGACGCTACTGACTGGGAGAGCGGCACTCTGGGGAACAGCTGTGTGGGAGAATCAAGATCCATGCTGTGCCTCGTTCCAGGATCTCTCCGCCGAAATGAAACGGGTGTTCGATCGGGCCGTCGCTGGAAGAGAGGCAGCAAGGATGCTGGTCGATTTGCGACAGGGAGAGAGGTCCGTATCTGACTTTTCGATCGAGTTTCGGACCCTAGCGGCGGAGAGTCAATGGAACGAGGAGGCGCAGTGGGACATGTTCCTGCATGGGCTGGCTGACCGCGTCCAGAAGGAGATCTATGCCATGGACCTTCCCACATCACTCAACGACCTGATCGCTTTGGCATTGAGAGTGGACGCACGGTTATCGCGAATGGATCGCCGCACTCAGCCCAGTCGTCCCACAGGAGGGTTCGAGGGCCAACGGTTTGGAGGCGGGGACGCGGTCAGCCCTGTCTACGATCACAAGCCCATGCAGGTGGGGCGAGCTCGGCTTTCCCGGGAGGAGAAGGAAAGGCGGAGGTCCCAGGGCCTCTGCATGTACTGTGGAGGAGCGGGTCATTTTGCCTATAACTGTCCGTTAAAAGGCCCAGCCCGATAGTAAGTATGAGGCTACTATCAGGTGGGATCTCCGCCGACTGCGCCAAGAAGACCTCATCCACATCTACTCTCCTTCCGGTAAGACTGAGATGGTCAACTCACCTTCACGACTGTCGAGCACTTCTGGATTCTGGGGCAGAAGGTAATTTAATGGATCACACATTCGCACGCAAACTCCAAGTTCCCCTCAGACCCCTCACACACAAGATCTCAGTACACGCTCTCAACGGCCAGGAACTTCCCACCATCTCATTCATCACGGAAGACATCACCCTCATCACATCAGGCAATCACACAGAGACCATCTCCTTTTACATACTGGACACTCCCCTCGCACCCATCGTCCTTGGTCACCCCTGGCTCACCCGTCACAACTCTAAAGTGGACTGGCAATTGAAGTCTGTGTCGGCGTGGAGCAGTTTTTGTCATAAGTCTTGTCTAGTGTCTGCCTGTCCGTCTGTTTCTGTCCCTGTGTTTCAGGAGGAGGCAGTGGATTTATCTAACATGCCTGCGGAGTACCTGGACCTGAAGGAGGTGTTCAGTAAGTCTCGGGCTGCTTCTCTTCCCCCGCATCGTCCCTATGACTGTTACTGCCAGGTACGTCTCCGCCTAAGGGCAAGTTATATTCACTCTCTGCTCCAGAGAGGGAGGCTATGGAGAAATATATTTCTGATTCTCTAGCAACGGGGTTCATCCGTCCTTCCTCTTCTCCAGCGGGGGCGAGGTTCTTTTTTGTGGGGAAGAAGGACGGGTCCCTGCGACCTTGTATTGACTACCGGGGGCTGAACAGCATCACGGTAAAGAATACTTATCCTTTGCCGTTGATGTCTTCAGCCTTCGAGAGGTTGCAGGGAGCGTCTATCTTCACAAAATTGGATTTACGTAATGCTTATCATTTGGTCCGCATCAGGGAGGGGGATGAATGGAAGACCGCCTTTAACACCCCCAGGGGGCACTTTGAATACTTGATCATGCCCTTCGGGCTGTCCAACTCCCCAGCAGTCTTCCAAGCACTTGTCAACGACGTGCTGCGAGACATGGTCGATCAGTTCATATATGTCTACCTGGACGACATATAGATTTTTTCCTCGTCTCTCCAGGAACATGTGCAGCACGTCCGACAAGTGCTCCAGAGGTTGCTAGAGAATGGGCTTTTTGTCAAGGTGGAGAAATGCGATTTTCATGCACAGTCTGTTCCTTTTTTAGGTTACATCGTGTCGGTTGAGGGAATGCGTATGGATCCTGAGAAGATCAAGGCTGTGGTAGAATGGCCAAACCCAGATTCCCGTAAGGCCCTACAGAGGTTTCTGGGATTCGCCAATTTCTACCGGCGTTTCATTTGCAATTTCAGCCAACTAGCCGCACCTCTGACCGCCTTGACCTCCCCCAGAACGACGTTCAGGTGGTCAGACGCAGCCGAGGCTGCGTTTGCCAAACTGAAGGGTTGCTTCGTTTCAGCCCCCATCCTGATAACCCCTGATCCATCACGTCAGTTTGTGGTGGAGGTCGATGCGTCAGAGGTGGGGGTAGGTGCAGTGCTATCCCAGCGTTCTCCTTCAGACGACAAGATGCATCCTTGCGCGTTTTTATCTCATCGTTTATCCCCCGCCGAGCGCAATTATGACATTGGCAACAGAGAGTTGTTGGCGGTCAAGTTAGCATTGGAGGAATGGCGCCACTGGTTAGAAGGGTCGGGGGTACCTTTTATTGTCTGGACCAATCACAAGAACTTGGAATACATTCGGACTGCTAAAAGACTAAACTCCAGGCAGGCTCGGTGGGCTCTTTTTTTCGGTCGTTTTGATTTTACTCTCTCGTACCGCCCGGGTTCCAAAAAGATCAAACCCGACTCTTTATCGCATATTTTTGACCGTTCCGAACGCCCGTCTACTCCCGAGTGCATTTTACCAGAGACTCTATTCATCTCTACACTCACATGGGAGATTGAATCGAAGGTCAAGAAGGCCTTAGAAGGGGTAACGCCTCCGGCCCGTTGTCCACCGAATCGTATTTGTGCCTGAGGGTTTACGGTCCAGCGTTATTCAGTGGGGACATTGTTCCAATGTGGCTTGCCATCCAGGAGTTAATCGCACTAAATTTTTGGTCAAGCAACGATTCTGGTGGCCTCTCATGGCTCGTGACGTTCACAGTTTTGTCTTGGCTTGCTCAGTTTGCGCCACGGGTAAGACTTCCAATCGACCTCCAGATGGGTTACTTCAACCGCTGCCGGTGCCTTCGAGACCTTGGTCCCATATCGCTCTAGATTTTATCACCGCCCTCCCACCCTCCCAGGTACACGGTAGTTTTGACCGTGGTGGACCGGTTCTCGAAGGCGGCCCATTTCGTTCCCTTGCCCAAATTACCCTCAGCCAAGGAGACAGCGTTGATAGTCGTTAACCACGTCTTTCGGCTACATGGCCTCCCGACGGACGTGGTTTCTGACAGGGGACTCCAATTTGTGTCCAAATTTTGGCGAGAGTTTTGTAAATGCCTGGGTGCGACTGTCAGTCTGTCCTCTGGGTTCCATCCCCAGAGCAATGGTCAAACTGAGCGAGCCAACCAGGATTTGGAGAGAACGTTGCGATGTCTAGTGTCCAAGAATCCTTCCTCTTGGAGTCAGCAACTGTCTATGGTGGAGTACGCCCACAACACGTTGCCAGTGTCATCCACGGGCCTATCACCGTTTGAGTGTAGTGTAGGGTACCAGCCACCAATTTTTCCTAGTCTGGAATCCGAAGTCGCGGTCCCCTCTGCCCACGCCTTCGTCCAGAGGTGTCGCCGCACTTGGACTAGAGCCCGTGAGACTCTACTCCAAGTGGGGGTGCGCACCAAGGCCAAAGCCGATCGCCACCGGCGTAGGCCTCCCGTATACGTTGTCGGTTCCAAAGTGTGGCTTTCTACCAAGGACATTCCTCTCCGCTCCGTTTCTAATAAGCTTGCACCTAAATTCATTGGCCCGTTCTCTGTCACTAAAATCATTAGTCCGGTGACAGTCCGTCTCAATCTCCCTCCAGTGTACAGGAGGATTCATCCCGTCTTTCATGTGTCCAAAATTAAGCCCGTTTTCTTTGCTCGCATTAATCCGCCAGTCCCGGTCCCCCCCCCCCGCTGCGACTCGTAGACGGGGAACCTACTTATTCGGTCAATCATGTTCTGGACTCGAGACGGAGGGGATGCGGATTTCAGTACTTGGTGGACTGGGAAGGTTACGGTCCGGAGGAGAGAAGTTGGGTACCAGCTAGAGACATCCTGGATCACTCCCTTATCGATGATTACAATTGGCAGGTAAGGGAGTCTGGGAACGCCAGGAGGCGTTCCTAGGGAGGGGGGTACTGTCACGGTTCATAAATCCTATGTCTCTTTCTTGTCTCGTGTTCTGTTGTTGTGTGTGTGTGTGTGCTGATTGTGTGGGCGTGCCGGCTTAATAAAGCTCATCAGCGATCCAGCTCATCACTCCCGTCACCAGCTGCAGCTCATCTCATCACCTATATATACTCACTCATTTCTCATATCCTTTGTCAGATTGTTGTTTGTGAGTCCCGGTTGTGTTGATCCCGTCTTCGTTCCAGTCTTGTGCCTTCTTCGTTTCCTGTTCATGTTCCTGTGGATGTTCACTCTGGATTCGTCACGTCACATCAGCACTTCTCATCACGGCACTCATCTGACCATCGAAGTCCCTGCGCCACTAACCTGTTTCTCTCTGGACTGTACCTATCATCATTTCTATTACTCAATAAAGAGAGAGAGTTTTACTTGCAAACTGCTTCCGTGTTTCCATCATGACATGCAGTACCATATCTGATCACATATCATATACATCTATGTATTATGAAGTGTATTACTGAATATAAAATTAAATGCATTATGATATATTAGTAGATATATTGTAACATATTTTTCAATATATGAAAAGCGGCAATGTATTGTAATTTATGTAGCGGCAATTCCTTATGTAAATGTATTATAGCCTAATTCAATATATTGTAATATATAAACACAATATATTATTCTGTATATTTTCAAATATACTGTTAAACCATTTAATATTTAATATATTGATCATTCATATATAGGGAAATATATGTTCTTTTCATAAGGGACAGATGATCAGTATTACACAATGACCATGTACATTTTTTCAAGCACGATAAGTGTTTGCATGTAAAATAAACACGCAGACAGGCCGTTAAACATGCATACACACATACAGTAAACGCACTGTATGTAGTCACATAACTATTTAAGTGTGTATAAGTGTGTATCGCTGCTTTTCAGTAGACAACACCAAGCACCTACAGCTTTATTCACTAATTAGCTGCATAACCATGACAACAGCAGCATTGGTCCCAGAGGACTGTTGTTGGCGTAATAAACCGAGTCATATTTGTGTGTGTCTGTGTGTGTGTGTATGTATGGGGGTGTGTAATTATCACTATTCAACTTTTCTTAGCAGCACTCTTGCTCTCGCTCTCTTTGTTCTTTAATTAGTCATCAGTTTGGCAATCAAGTTTCTTCAGGTGCATCATAGAGAAATCTGCAGAAAACATTCTTAACCTCATCAGACTTTTGTGGTAATGTGGTTTTAATTTACAGCAGTCAAAAGCCACTCTGAAAAATTATGCTTAGAATTGTTTATTTGGGCAGTGCCCCTTTATTTGCAATTAAAAAGGTTGTATACTATTATACCTGTTCAGTTTGACATCTGCTACTTTTCTTAATTTCACTTCTAACCAACTTGTGTAATCTAGCTTGTACTTGAAACTTGACATTGTGTACTGCAAATATTGTTGCCTTTATGATAAATTGATTGTGATGTTCCCCATATGCAAGTTTGCTAAATTAATACATGTAACTGGCTGTCACTGTGTGTGCCAAAAAAAAAATGCAAATGTAAAAAAGTTAAAATATGCATTAACTTGAAAAAAGATAACACACTTTCAAAATTTCTTTGTTACAAGAGAATATATAAAGTGAAGTCACTACATGTGATTAAGGTTAAAAATGTATACACTACGTAACTTTTTTTGTTCAAAATTAACAAAAATGAAATAATGAGACAATGGGCATCATACCCATGCAATGCAGCACCAGGTGCTACGCGATTGTTTTTTGCTAGTTTCAGCCTATCTTTTTCAGGTCCTGCGCCACGTTGTTTAATGCATTTGCGCCCATCTGTGCGCCCATGGGCGTGCTGGTCTGAAAATGAGGTGTGTCCTGGCGCATTGATGGCGCGTTGCTATTTTGAGGCAACTGAAATAGACTGCGCCATTGACCAACTGAAACCTGGTCTAAAGTCAATGATGGAATTTTTTTTTTTGTTGTTATTTAAAGTATGAGAGAGAAACATTTATGTTTTATTTCCTTTGGATTTGGTGGCTGCACAAGAATTGTGCCCTGGAGCTATCTCCTGTTCTCCATTCACTCTTCAAATAGTCACTACAGACAGCAACTGTCTACACCCTCTGGAAAACAGCCACCATCATCCCTGTCCCCAAAAGACCTCGTCCCTCTGAATTGAATCATTACAGACCAGTAGCAGTTACTTCCATAATAGCAAAATGCCTTGAGAAACTGGTACTAAACACTATCCTTCCGGTCGTCTGCCCACAGCTGGATCCTTACCAGTTTGCCTACAAGGTCAAAAAAGGTTGTATGCCTCCTTCATACTCTCCTCCAACATCTGGATTACCCTGGCCATTATGCCAGGATTCTCTTCATAGACTTCAGCTCCGCCTTCAATGCGATTCAACGCCACATCATGATAACTAAACTCCACCATCTTCACGTGTCACCTCTTTTCATCCGCTGGATCTATAAGTTTCTCAGTGACAGACCACAGGCAGTAAGGGTGGGTATAGCACAACATCCTCCACCATTACTGTCAACACTGGAGTCCCTCAAGGCTGCGTCCTCAGTCCCTTCCTCTACACACATATACTAACGACTGCCGTAGCCCCTCCGACATCACAAAGTACTTTAAATACTTGGATGACACAGCCATACTCGCCCTCCTCAACCGGCACGGAATCAGTTACAGCATATCACCAATCTGTTGCCCATTTCTCCCAATGGTGTACAGACAGTCATCTCCTCCTCAACGTTATTAAAACAAAGGAACTTATCCTGGACACACGCCAAAAACTGTCCACCGCTCACTGCCCTATCTCCATCAATGGCCAGTCAGTAGAAATTGTCGACAGTTTCAGGTACCTGGGCATTATTTTCGACAATAAATTGAGTTTTGACCATCACATCACAGACATTCATAGGCGCTGCCCTAGATTTGAGTTTCAAACCAGCACCTGAGGAATTTGGTAGGAAAGATCCGATTGGTGCTAGTTTTTGTTATAAACAGAACTGAGCTTTGTTTTTGAGTAACTGCTCAAAGAGTATTTTTGCTCCGACTGTTTTTACTTTGGAACTGTTGAACCGATTCCATTTCTGCGATTCCAAGGATTTTTCGGATTCCTCGAACTGAACATTTGAATCGAATCTTTTGCACCGAGTCGTTGAGTTAAATCTTTGAATTGAATCTTTCAACTGAACTTTCCAAACTGAATCATTTGAACTGAGTTGATTATTTGATCATTTGAACTGTTTATTTGGCCTTGTTTAACTTTTCTTTCATTCTGAATGTGATTGAGTGAACTTTCAAAATTTACAATTGTGAAATATTGTAAACATTTAATGGTGATTGAAAGGTGTTGTATTCTAGGAAATTCACATAGCCTAGAGAGGGTGCACCCGATCGAACAAACAGTCAGGTGAATTTGTCAAATACTGACAATTGAACTGAAAATTCATATAACTGTGATTCGATACTGAACAAAACTTGTGACTGTGAACTGTTTGATTTATCATTTGATTTATTTTATTTTTCCCTTTTAAAAATCAATTAGGCTACTCAAATCAATACAAGAATCTACTTTATAATTCAATTTGTTGTTTTTACACCTCTATAGCCGAACCTACTAGCCTATGGTTGATATTAGCAACGAGTCCAATAATATTATTTGACACAGATGCTACATGTACATAAAGATAATGGTGGAATCTGGTTTGTCCCGCAGATGGTCAGCTCGCGCGCTTAATCCTCGCGCACGAGCAGATCCGTTTGCACTCTGGAGACGCATTCGGTCTTTCCACTTTCAAATTCCATCATGTAAATAGCGAATCCGCAATGGCGCGAGCGCAACCGGCATTTAAAGGGAATGGGAGATTAGACTCTGATTGGTTTATTGCACGTAAAGCCTAAAACACTCCCATTACTCATTAACAAAATAGAGACTACCCTTTTAGACCATGCACCTAGCGCCCACAAATTTTCCCGTAGTTAAACTAGCAAAAGTAAATACTTTAGCCTAGGCCTACTACTTGTTAAGTAGGCTATTAAATGCTGTATTTTATTCTGTTTGCTTTGTTTTTATTTTCATTGTATAAATGTAACTCGTCTTTTTCAAAACTGCATCACAGCATTTGCTGCCATATCGATACAGAATCATCTGTATTGATATATTGTTGTATTGATATTTTGAGTACAGCCCTATTTAAAGCCTTGTTCTATATGCCCCCTTTTATACTTTGAGCACCTGTCCCTCCAAAGGTCTCTGCATGGCCCTGTTTCAGACACAGAAACTCCAATGTGCTTGTTCAAACAAAGGCTATTGTTTGCCTTCGTTTATGAGGGAAAAGTATAGAAACATCCTGAAGACTTGCCTGGTAAGAAGTGCCATCAGCATATACACTCATACCTGATATATATCTCATCTGTTCACATGTTAGGAGATAGGTTTTGTGTGATATACAAAACTAATCATCAACAGACAAAGCCATGGTAAAAATTACTTTATTGAATAATCGTAGTTGAAACTTTCTCAGTGATCAGTCTGACTTTGGGCCCTATTTTAACGATCTGAAACGCAAGTGTCAAAGCGCAAAGCGCAAGTGACTTTGTGGGCGGGTCTTGGCGCTGTTGCTAGTTTCCCGGCGGGATAAATGACTCTTGCGCCAGGCGCAAATCTAAAATGGGTTGGTCTGAAGAGCTTCATTATTCATAGGTGTGGTTTGGGCGTAACGTGAAATAAACCAATCAGAGCGTCATCTCACATTCCCTTTAAGAGCAGGCGCGCTTGTTCTAAAGCGGATTCCTATCATAACGGCGGATTTGCCAGGCGCGCGCCAGGAGCGGTTCACAGCCGAGGAGAGCAACGCTCTCGTCAGGGAGGTTGGGGATGGAGAAACCCACCCAAATTAACTTCGGTTAAAAAGGCGTATGATAATTTTGGTAAATGTGTAAGCTAGATGTATGCTTTTATAATAAATTGTCTATCTATCTATCTATCTATCTATCTATCTATCTATCTATCTATCTATCTATCTATCGTAATAATGTATGATTTGCAAAAATGAAAACTGCTGCTTCTGTGTAGATGAGAGAATCAAAGTGTATGCGCGTTGTGCACACGCTACATTGATTATGGTCAAGCATGCGCCCTTAAAATAGCATATGAATAACATGCGCAAGGCGCCACTGACTTTAAACTATTTTTTCCTGGTTAGTGGCGCAATTGTTTTCTAAACCTGCAAAATAGCATGAAGGAACGTTTGCGCCGGAACACACCTCCTTTTTTGCGCTGAACCGCCCAATGAGCGCAAGTTCATTCCCTAGTTTAGCGACGTGCTTCTGTGGAGGGAAAAACGCGCTTTGCGCGGGTGCAAAATAGGAATGATACATGCGTCGGTGTACAAAGTCAATTGCGCTGGGTGCAAGATAGGGCCCTTTATCTGCTAGCTCAAATTTAACAAGTTGTTATTTTAACAAAGCAAAGACAATGGAAAATGACTGCTTCGCAACACTGGCCTGATACATTCCCTCTGATATCTAACCTGTGAAAACAATACAGTGCGCAATCATAAGGTTAAACTGTAATGTAGCAATAGCAGAGTAAATCAAATGTATATAATATGAAAGAATATGAATATAGAAGATATAAATGAAGAAAATAAATGATTTACTCACCCCTTATTTCAGCCCGTTCTCATCCCAAGGCGTCATATACTGACGCTTTTGAAATTTCTTCAATATCCGACGCACAGGGCACCCTTAGGCGTCAATATGAGACGCAGATAAATATGAGTCTAGGAGGCGCCTCCTAGCGGTCTAACCCTAAACCTACCCCAGACCTAAACCTACCCATAACCGGCGTCTCATATTGACGCTAAAGGGTGCCCTTTGCGTCGGATATTGAAGAAATTTCAAAAGCGTCAGTATATGACGCCCTAGGATGAGAATGCGTTGCTTATTTTGTCTCAATATCATAATTTACTTTCTTCTGGTGAACACAAAAATTTTGTCCACAAAATATTTGACCCTAATTTTATGCTGATTTATTTTCTACTGCAGGACACGGAGCCAGAAGACATTCACAAGGGGAGAAGATGAGGATCTTAACTATCGTTGAAGATGATGTAAATAGAACTTCATCACCTTATGTGTACCTCATGCAGATAGAAAATGTTTTGCAGAATTGTCAATAAATCATTTCTGTAATGATAGCAATGTCTTTTGTATTGTGTTGTATTTACAGTGGTTTACAGTATGGTTTTTATGGTATTTACTGCATTTGGATTTTAATGTGAAGGCTATACAAGTATCTGGCTGAGATATTTGAAGAAGTTGAATCAACTTAAAAAAGTAAAGCAACCAGCTGCAAAAGCTTTTTTGAGTTTTACTGAACTTCAGGACCTCTGTAGTTGTGCTTACTCGTTTCTTTGAGTTGGACTGGTAGTTGGATCAACTTACTGAGGAAGGTATAATTAACTTAATCAAATAAGTTTAGTGAACTTAAAAAAATTATTTGGCACAACTTCGACCACTGAAGTTGAGTCAACTTTTTATTCTTTACAGTGTGGAAAACTTGTGTCATTTAGCTTAATCTTTGTTTTTTAAGGGAAATTAAATTACTTCTGAAGACCTCTCATGTGTAGATTCACTCAGTTGAAAAATGCTGTTTTGTAATTTACACATCTGAAATTAAGGACTAACTTGTAGGGTCTTTAACACCCTCCAAAATCGAGGAGGTCAAAAGGCATGCTTCCTGCTATAGTATCATCAGCTCTCCCCAAAGTCTGACAACCTGTTGCATCAACATATGGTAACATTTTAAAGTTGTACATATATTTTGGGTAGATAACCGATAGTATATTTTCAGTAAAGGGTTTCACCCTGTTTATTTCCACGCTGATTAAGGATAGTTCAGAAGATACAAGAAAAGTAAAAATAATATACAACTTATTATACGTGCAATAGATCATAGCTACTGTAGAAAAAGTAAGATCATGCTTTGAATTAAGTAAAATGTAAAATGAAATATTTAAATATTCACTCAAGGCAAACTTTACTTATGCTGCATCATGGACCACAGAAGAACATCTCGTCTGCAAATGTGTGATGATTTTCTAAAAGGTACAACTTAATCTAAATAAGAGCAATGTAGGGTCCTGGGATTTCTTTAAAAAACAGAAAAGTTTTTGACAAAAACAGTTTGTGACAAACTTTGACAACATGTTTCATGTCACATGGACAAAAATACTGCTTGAATATTTTTATAAGATCTAAGATGACTAAGCACAGTTTTTGCTTTAAAATGGTAAAGTTTTTGAACAGACGCTGTTTAGTAAAAATAATACTTTAGGTTAAATTTAAGGAAAATCATTTCTATCATACAGAAGTCTTCTAAGAAGATAAATAGAAGATATGATTTTAATAAAACTTTAAAGATTTGATTTAAACAGTCTTTTCATTTTAAAAGATCTAATTTAAACTTTTAAGATTATGCTTTTAAATAAATTTAGTACGAATAAAACTCTTGAAGTAGTATGCTCTGGAAAGCAGACTAACTTTACATACTGTATGCTGTGACATCTGGTCTGTAACTCCTCCCGTCTCTGTGACTGTGAGGGTCTGAAGCATTCATTTCACAGTGTAGTTTATCCCTGGGAGGATCTGGGGCTGTTTTGTTTATGACAACTTAAACTATTTGCTTTTTGGATTGTTTTTTATCATTGCATAAAGAACTACCTATTCAGCACTCTGAAAATGGAAGGTGTTTTTATTAGTGCTGGAAAAAAATTAATCGTGATTAATCGCATCCAAAATAAAAGTTTGTGTTTGCATAATATATGTGTGTGTACTGTGTATAATTATTTTGTATATATAAATACACACATATGCATGTATATATTTAAGATTTTTATTTATTTATATATAAATTATTTATATTTATATATAATATAAATTATGTATAAATGTATATACAGTATATACATGCAAATATTTCTTAAATAAATACATGCTTATGTGTGTATTTATATATTTTTTTTTCCCAGCACTAGTTTTTATATTTATTGAATTTATTTATTTTTAACCAAATTATTTTTATAACTAAAACTGTTTACATTTTTTAAATAAATGTTTGTAACATATTTGTTACTATTCATTGAGTTATATATTTTATTTATAATCATTTAATTTAAAATAGAGATAAGTTCCTTTTATAGAACCCATGTGTGTGTGTGTGTGTGTGTGTGTGGTTCAGGTATTCCCTGAGCAGAGCAAAATTTGTCCCATGAGATAAACAGCTTATAAATTATATTTATTTAAATTTTTGAAAATGTAAAAATTCAGAAAGTTTTCTGTGAGGGTCGTGTTTAGGTGTACAGAATATACAGTTACTATACAAAATCATTATGTCTATGGAAACCCAATACACGTGCTGGTCTCTATCCTACGCCCACTGCTGCGACTCTCACTGTTCTGGCAAGAGGGAGATTTGAAAAGGGAGACTAGAAAGAAAGACAGATGAGAGAAATTACAAAAGAGAGAAAGTCAGAGGAATATCACTGGGAAAAGAAGGGTTATGATCAGACAAGAGCTTTAGGACCCGCATTAATAGAAAAGCTTTCCAGCACTGGAGAGATGAAGCGAGAAGGCCTGAAAATGGACGCAGAGATTGTGTTGTTTCTCCTCCATATGAGAGTAACATTGGTTTTGCTTTGTTTCACAGAACCAATAAATGCTATTGTTGTAATGTTAGCTAACAGGACCGTTTTGAGTGTCATTAGTTGTGCCCCAATGACGCACTATACCAGAGGCACAGGAAGTGGGGTTGCAGCACCCGCTGTTTCCACAGGATTGTAAATGTAACGCAAATGTTTGTTCATTTACATTTATATTTATTTTAAGCATTCAGGAATTTATTTGTACACTTTAAGTGGGCTATTTAAAAAGTGTTAGGACTATAAATTATGTTTTTTTTAAAACATACGCGCAGAGTGTGACGTCAATGTGTGTGTGCGCATAGAAAAAATTCGTCAGCAGCCGCTCAAAAAAAAAATAATCGTCCACAGCTGCTGTTAGCTGCTAGCCGCTAGCCTACTCCTGAGCCAGCATCATGATTTCTTTTTCTAGCAACTCGTGCTTGTACATACTCTTGTGCATATGTTAATTTTTTGTTCTTCCTTGACGTTCATTCGTCATCTTCGCTTTATTTTTCAACAAGCATTATTTTGCTTCGCTTTAGCTATGATAAAGAGACAAACACTCTTGCATCATACATGTAGACAGATCGATGAAGGAAGGGGTGTGTTTGGTTGGGTTGATTTCAAATATGAACGGTGTTTTTTTAGAATTTGCTTACTGCACCTTTATTAAGACGTATGAAGTATTACGCAACAAATCATTAAATGAAGTTCCAAACGTATACAGGTTCAGGAAGAGCCTTATTCAGTCCTGTCAATCATCATTACAAGCGTAAAAGCAGCAGTCATTACACCGGCCCATGCAGCGACAATTCTTTCGCCATTCCTCCACCTCCGTATCTCTCCTCCTCTATTTCTCCCATTCTTCCTCTACAGTCTACATAGTACCGTTAAATAGCGGTTTATTTCAGAGCTTGAGCCTCGGATTTGAGCATCCTTCGAGGACAACAAGCCAAGTTTGTTTACCGTTAACTATTAAGGCTGGATGGGCAGGCAAACTCGTGACTTAGAGATAGCAGTCAGAATAGTCTACACCACATCATCACCAAGGTTTTCCTTTGTTGATCACTTGGAATGGAGATCTCAGTGCTATAAACCTGACATGCTGTTGTTGATTTTTTTATTTTAATACTGCAGTCCCCTGGTGTGAAAAGAGAAGAAGTCGTATCTGTTAGTTTGAGGCCTAAATGTTTTCTTTCCTCAGAAGTAATAAAGGACCTTGTTTACCTCTGAGTCAGAAAGAGGACAAGAACAAATCAAAGAAGTTCAAGGAGATGAATGTGCTCTATAGTGCAGTGTGAGAATGCTGGACGTTTTGAACTCACAGAGAATGTAGAAAATTTTATATTTATTCTGTTCATTGTGTCGGCTGATTGTGGAAAATACATCTCAACAATGCTTAGCTTTTATATTTTCTTTTGCGTCAGGCTGAAAATACAAAATAATCTCCTACATACACACAGAGAGTAGCAAAGAGAGTGAGATGAAAAAAAGTGCAGCACAAAACATTGATTCTATCAATTTCTTTGTTCTCCATAAAAGTAAAGACCTCTCCATAAAGGAAATGTGGAACTGGAAGGTATTCAAGGTTAAGATGATAAAGAACTTATCTTTAAAAAGCTATCATATAAAGGAGTAGTTCACCAAGTAATTCAAATTCTCTATTTTCACTCGGTCATGTTTCAGTATGAATCTCAAATAGAGAAAACAGAGTTTATAGAGACTACAGGCTAGATGGTAGATTTTTAGATGTGTATCTTACACATTTCTAGATATGTATTGTTATGGAAAAATGTATCTTTTCTTTGTATTTTATTTTCAATGATTTAATTTTGAATGCCATGCGTTCTTTTGCTGTATTTTGGGATTCTTTTGTGATGTTGATACAGCTGCAGGGTGTGTGTGTGTGTGTGTGTGTGGGACTTCAGAGGTGAGAGGATTCCCGGGCTGGGGAGGGGTCCCTTTTGTTCCTTGTGTTTGGGGTGGGTGACAAGAGCAAGCAAAGACAAGAGAGTTCTTTGAAAAGAACACTATAAAAATGCTGGCCAACCTCTGCTCTGGGTCTCACTCCGCCTGTAGCTGGACTGTGGGTGGACTGTGAACTATTCTTGCAAGAATAAATATGTCACAGTGTCTGGTTTGTGTTCCCTGGGTCACCACTAGATGTCCTCCTTCCCCACGGTGTCTGTCACATTTTGAACTACATTCCCCATGATCCTTGTTTCTTCATTGCACTCAGCTGTCCCTTGTCACTAATCATTGCACTCAGCCAATTCCCCATTAGCATTGTCATTTTCCTGTGTATATAACCCTGTCTGTTTTAGTATGTGTCACGGAGTCCTTGTTATGTATCACGCCACTTCTGAGTTCTGTTATTGCCTGTTGTTTTGTTCCTGTTCCTGTTCCTGTTCCTGTTTGATTGCTACCCTGGTTTTGACCTCTGCCTGGACTGGATTTGAGTAACGGATTTCCCTTAATAAATATACATACTGCACTTGGATCTTCTCCTGTGTTTCCTAGTGTGGATCGTGACAGAAGGACTCCGTCACGCACAAGATCCAGCGGTATGTACTCTAACTTCTCTTTCCCAGCCACTGAGCGGGAGAGGAGAGATTGTTTTAAGGGAACCCGCCTAGTCATTTTTCGTGGGACCCGGGGAGGTCGCAGAGGAGTGGATGGTCGAGAGGGAGTTCAACACCACTCTCCACCATGGCCCCCCTTCGACTCTGGGCTGGTGAGGGATGGGTCGGAGCCACTGTCTCGCCGTCATAGACGGAGAGGGGGTAGGAGACGCAAGTCTGCCAATCCGGAGACTGATCTCACCCCAGAGGTCGTGCCTGTGCAGCCCGCTGTCGTCCCGGAGGCAGTGCCCGAGCAGCCCGCTGTCGTCCCGGAGGTCGTTCTGGAGCAGCCCACCATCAGTCCTGCCACGGCCAAGAGAGCTGTCTTCCTGTTCCATGCATTGGCAGTTCTGCATGCATGGAGGAAGCATGTCGTCCCGGAGGCCGTGCCAGAGCAGTCCGCTGTCGTCCCGGAGGTAGTACCCGAGCAGCCCACTGTCGACCCGGAGTTCGTCCTGGAGCAGCCCACCATCAGTCCTGCCACGGCCAGGAGGGCTGTCTTTGGGTTTTACGCATTGGCGGTTCTGCACGCTTGGAGGAAGCACTTGAGTTCCGCCCAGCCAGAGACTGTTCACGTTACGTCTGCCCAGCCAGAGACTGTTCCTGAGCCTGTGTCTTCGGACAGGATGGTCGCCGCTGAGCCTGTTCACGTCACGTCTGCCAAGCCTGTGTCTTCGGACAAGATGGCCGGCGCCGAGCCTGTTCACGTCACGCCTGCCGAGCCTGTGTCTTCCGACAAGATGGCCGCCGCCGAGCCTGTTCCGTGCTTTGGCTGCTGTGTTACTTTGATTGTTACCTCTGTGTTAGGCCTCTCTGCCCTGGCCGCCCGAGGGAAAGTCTCCGCCGTGGCCGCCCGAGGGAAAGTCTCTGCCGTGGCCGCCCGATGGACTGTCTGCTCTGCCCTGGGCGCCCGATGGACTATCTGCTCTGCCCTGGCCGCCCGATGGACTGTCGTCTCCGCCCTGGCCGCCAGATGAACTGTCACTCCCTGTCCCCGTTTCCCTCCATGGACCTGGCCCCCCATCCCTCCCCCTGATCCTCCACCAGTCCACCTCCCGCCTGGACTTTTGTTTTGTCTGTCACATCTTGGAGCGTCTGGTAGCCGCTCCGTAAAGGGGGGGGTTATGTCACAGTGTCTGGTTTGTGTTCCCTGGGTCACCACTAGATGTCCTCCTTCCCCACGGTGTCTGTCACATTTTGAACTACATTCCCCACGATCCTTGTTTCTTCATTGCACTCAGCTGTCCCTTGTCACTAATCATTGCACTCAGCCAATTCCCCATTAGCACTGTCATTTCCCTGTGTATATAACCCTGTCTGTTTTAGTATGTGTCACGGAGTCCTTGTTATGTATCACGCCACTTCTGAGTTCTGTTATTGCCTGTTGTTTTGTTCCTGTTCCTGTTTATGTTTGATTGCTACCCTGGTTTTGACCTCTGCCTGGACTGGATTTGAGTAACGGATTTCCCTTAATAAATATACATACTGCACTTGGATCTTCTCCTGTGTTTCCTAGTGTGGATCGTGACAAAATATCTTTTAAGGACAATTTGAATCCTGATGTCTCTTATGCCTGATGCTGTTTTGTTATAAGAAATAATCAGCTGTGCACCAATGTGATTGCAAGCATATTGAGTTAAGGACCTATCAGCCTGTGCCATCTAGAGTTTCATGACAGAACTTATGTACTGTATATACTCAGCAAAAAAAGAAACGTCCTCCCATTTTCAACTGCTCAAAATCAAAAGTTGCAGTGCGTATCTGGGGTGGAACCAGCTGCTTTAACTTCTACAGAGCATCTCAATCTTATGGATGGCACCAGATTTATCAGTTTTTGCTTTGAGATGTTACTCCACTCTTCCACGAACAAGTCTGAGGGGACATATGGTTACACATGGTTTGGCACTGCACGGACAATCAGCTGTCCTTCCTGTTTTTCTGCAGTACTGCCTTATAGGCGTCTTACATTACGGACATTGCAATTTATTGGCCACAGCAGAAGTCCTCATGCCTTCAGCAGGACTATGTCATGTTCATGCTAGTGATTTTCAGAGTCAGTAGAAAGGTCTCTTTAGTGTCATAAGTTATTGGAACTGTGACATTAATTAATTGTCTACCGTTAATATAAAATTAGCCAATCACATGGCAGCAACTCAATCATTTATGCATGTAGACATGGTCAAGTCGATCTGCTGAAGTTCAAACTGAGCATCAGAATGGGGAAGAAAGGTGATTTAAGTGACTTTGAACGTGGCATGGTTGTTGGTGCCAGAAGGGCTGGTCTGAATATTTCAGAAACTGCTGGGATTTTCAAGAAGGTTGAATCTCAAGGGTTTACAAAGAATCATGCGAAAAAAGAGAAAAATATCCAGTGAGCTGCAGTTCTGCGGGCGAAAATGCCTTTATGATGCCAGAGGTCAGAAGAGAATGGCCAGAACGGTTCAAGCTGATAGAGAGGCAACAGTAACTCAAATAAACACTCAGTTACAACTGAGGCATGCAGAAGAGCATCTCTGAACGCACAACACGTCCAACTTTGAAGCAGATGGGCTACAGTAGCACAATACACACACACACACACACACACACACACACATATATAGGTTTCTCATAACATCTAAAAACATTTTACATGTAATAATAAATAATATAAGAATAATATTAATGTAGTCAGAAACAACATAACCCTCTTCTTATAGTATATCAAACATTTTCTTCCAAATCCCAATCCAAAACAGAACAAAGAGATCAATCAGAGATCCATCAGAGGTCAGATGAGGCATGAGACAGCACCTGCTGCTAGAGGTGCTGAACTTCTACACAAAACAGTATTCACTACTGTATTTAGGTGATGGCCTTCCAATTGAAGTGTGGGTAAGTGGGGTGTTGTCATGGTGACCACATTCATAGGGTGATCGTTTGTTCATTTACATAGCATAGAATGGGTGAAGAAATCTGAATTACATATTTCCAGATCGTGTCTGATGGGTCTGCAGCTGTCCAGAGTGCCTCAGACTCCGTCTGATTCACAATTAGATTCTCCCCCGTCATTAGCGGCCCGCAAGGTCGACATGGGGTGCATCTCGCCTGCTCAGTAATCACCGTTGATGGGGCTGGATGGCCACTGCGCTCACTGATTGCAGAACTGCTCGGCAGACAAGCCGGGACTGGGTGTTGAAGACATGCTGTTCCTCATCAAGGACTTGTGTAGTGTCATCAGCCGCTCGCTGAAGAAGATTATCTCACATGTCATCAGTCGTTAGGGGAACATAACAGACACAAGGACTTCGGCATTACACGAGAGAGGAGAAAAGTGTCTGAATGTCATTAAAATGAAAAAGGCAGAGTGGCTGGATTGCGACTTCGAATTGATGCGTCTGTTGACAGGTGCTGGGAGCACTTCACTCATCTTACGCCTTCTCAATGACTGCAACCATTACATGAATTCAGCTGTAGTGCTACCACAACATACCACAAATCGTTAATAGAACATAATGTTTCTGATCTGACCCTAAACTGGGCTTACGTTGTGTTGAAGGGCTGAAGTCAAGGAAAATGTAGGCCTACTTTTTATGTTCCAGTGTGGAAGTTTTTAAAGGGAGCTTTTTACCCCTATAAATGTTATTTCACTTATTCATAGAAAAAAATAGAAAAAAAACTGAATTAATCTCCTTGAACGAAACTATATATGAGTGTTTCAAAGTTTCCCATTATAACTTTGCAACATTTTACATTAAAAAAAAAAGAAAGAAATTTGAAAAGGCATTTAGCCTTTTTCATTTTTATTTACTGTTTTTTGTAAATTGCAATGTCTTCATGTTGATTTAGTTACATTAAACAATCATTAAGCATTTATAATAAACCTTAAAGCTGCAGTCCGTAACTCTTTTGGTTTCAAAATTATCCAAAATAAATGTTTGAGCAAGTAACCAGACAGTGTTCAAAACTATCTGCTTGCCTTAGCTCGATTCAAAACGGTAAGCTTGTAATAATGTTTTTAATTTCAGTGGTCAGGGCCGTGCAGAGACCTTTGGAGGGGCTGGTGCTCAAAGTATAATAAGGGGCACATGGAACAAGGCTTTAAATAGGGCTGTGCTCAAAATATCAATACAGCAATATATCAACACGGATGATTCTGTATCGATACAGCAGCAAATGCTGTGATGCAGTTTTAAAAAAGAAAACGAACAGAAAAGACAATTTTAAGTTTAAAAGTAAAAAAATAATGTATGTGCACCTATTAATAACTCTAGGATTAGAAACTGAAGTGTCTTAAGTTGTCCCAACCTGATGACTTTTTCTTCTCTGTTATACAGAACTAGTGCAGTGCCCGTGCAAAATCAGTTAAGAGCATAATAGCCAGTTTTAGCATTGAGATCAGGCTATGCTTGACTTGTTGACTACTATCCAGTTAACGACCGTCTAACTTAGTTGTTTCAATGATGAAAAGTAAGGATGGCTTACACTGGAAAGATGGGGATTTGCTGTCACGATTGGTAAGAGGAGAGTTAACCTTGTAAGCCTGCATACATGAGCTATCCTGTTGAATAGGGAGGGCAACTATTTAACATAGCATATTCAACATCACATAGTTACAGGCTAACTTATACACATTCTCCTCAATACATTGGATTCATCCGCACTGTGCCGTGCCGAGGCACAACCCACGTGAAGTTGATAATTCCACGAATAACTGCAATTGCAGATTTCGAACAGAGATGGCGACAAAGAGGAAAACTACGGACTGCAGCTTTAAAAAATAAAACATTATTAAAAATGTTGTAAAAAAATAGCAAACTTCAAAGGGACCCTTAACATGCCTTAAAATTATACTATATTGTCTTCATGTTGGTTCAGTTATGTTAAATAATCATTTTAACAAAACTTAACAAATACACATTTTTAAAAAATGTAAATTAATAAAATCATAAAACTTCTTGGGCATTTGTATGATGAATTAAAAAAAATTCTAGTTCTAGATCTAAAAAAGTTTATAGGGTAGAAATCCAGGGTCCTTAATCCATATCAATAAATCAATATATTATAATTAAATATTTGGTATGTAGTATAATAATCATAATAATAACAACAACAACAACAGTGCATACATATTCAGCAAATGGGTCTCCTGAATCTAAAACTCCTAAAGAAACCTACCCCCAAGCACATCACCACCACCAGCAGAGGGAGATGTTGCTACTATGATCCCGAAAAATTGCTGAGAATTTACCTTGAGTGGAACTCATTCCGAGTCTTAACAAGAACACATTATTTGAGCAGAAAAACCTTCACCCATGCCACACATTCTTCTCGTGCTCAATTAAAACCATTTCATTCATTTTCAAAATGAAGAACTATGAGAAAAATCTTTTTTAATTGATTTTAATTTAATTGCTTTTGCTCAGTGGTGCTCATTAGTCAGTATATGAGTCACTAGATAAAGAGAAAGATGCAAACAGCAAAAATACTGGTTTATTAGTCATTTTACATTTCAAAAATAAATAAATAAATAATAATAATAATAATAATAATATATATATATAAGCATGCACTGGCCTGAAAATTTGCCTCAGAGTTCAACATGCAATACCCAAAAGCACACTCGGGGTTTGGAATGAATCCAAACTGCCTGTGAGGCCCCGAGCAAGACAACAGCCATGTATGACTTTACCAGCGTCTGCTGTGGGTCAGCAGCTGGGGTTTGGTTGGTATGGAGACACAACTGACTATCAAGAATCTGCATCAACTGAACAGATAAAGAGCAGAGCACGACCGGGCCATAGGGATGGTTTAGATTGAGGATTAGAAAGTGTTGCCAGATACGTAAGCATATGGAAATGCAAATAACAAACACACACATACAAATACCCTGACAGACTATAAACACAAAATGGAAGGCGCGCACACACACACACACACACATAATCTCCAAAAGTCTACAGCACTATTTTTAACTGGATAAAAGAATGAAAATGTTAAAAGCCCCCTAAGGGAAAATGATAGTGCTTGCTGATCCAAGAATAATTACATTTAAAAAGAAATAAGCACAAACAAATGTTGTTTGATGTTTTGTTTTTTTTAGCATTAAAGTAATTAGCAGTTTTCCTTTTGAAATGGCTTAAATTATTATTATTATTATTTTATTTATTTAATAGCAAAAAAGCACACAACAAAAAATGCCTTGGAAAGAAGGATAGGCGAGAGAGAAACTAAAAGATTGAAAGGAGACAAAGGAGTGAAGAGAAGGGATGGGGTGAGGGGTGTCCATTTGTCTTCAGACGAGGAGGGAGGTGCCAGATTCTGGAAGGTTTGGATACCCTATTGATGCCCCCAAAAAGCATCCACCATGCAGCCCCCCTTTCCCCCACTTTTTTTCCTTATATCCCTCGATTCCATCCTTTATTTCCACCCCCTCCATTCTTATCCTTCCACAAGCTTCTCTCACTCGCAGTCTTTAGAAGAAGTCAGCTCGGTAAGTAAAAAGCTCTGAGAAAAACGCTAAATATGAAACTTTACAGCTCTGTTTTCTAGAATACAAGTGCTTGAGTGGCGTATAAGGAGGGGAAAAGCATCATATCTGTGCTAGTTTTGTTTAGGATGAGGAGGATGGGATGTGATTTGGTTTATCAGGTTGTTGTTATATTAAATTGATGCATACAGACTCATGCAGATCTATTCCAATTTAATGAATAAAATTATAACTATATAAATAACAAATTATAAAAATAAAAGGTAATTGTTTTACTTTTGAAATTTGAAAAGGGTTTATTATTTTAAAATAGCATAAATGCTTATTAAATTACATTCTTAAAATCATATGAAATTATATATGTTTAAAACATTTTAAGACTGTTATCTAGTCTGCATCATGTCAGTGTAATTTTAGCATCATTGATAAGCTATTATAGTTTCATTATAGTTTTGTGTTTATTTTTGCATTTTCTTAGTTTTAGCTATTTCATTGTGCGTTTTGTCTTTTTTTATGTCTATATAGATTATTCAAATTTTTTATTTTAGTTTGAGTTATTTTAGTACAGTTAAACCAAATGAAAAGGAGAAATGCTTTATTTCAGTTAACGTTTATTTTAATCAAAATAACAAAAATGTTTTTTAGGGGTTTTAGTTAACTAATAGCCCTTCATCATGCATTAATGTTTTTCCTCTCTAATTTTGCAGGTGCTGATTTCTCTTTTCTGAGGGTGCTGTGTGTGCCCTGAACCAGAGATTTCTTCCTTTCTATAACCTTCATACACACAGCCATGCGAGAGCGGAGTCTGTTCTTCACCTTTTCCCTCCTCTTCCTCCTCCTATCATTCTCTGAGGCAAAAAAGAAGTCCAAACAACCATCAGATGCAGTGACTGGATCCGATAGTACTGCCATAAATCCCTTGCTGGGGTCCGGTCAACTAAGCACTAAGGATGGGCACCGCTGCACCTGGGAGACGCTAGAGAGAGGAGCTAACATCCTGCTCCAGGTGAGCTGCTCTTCCCCTGAGGAGGAGGGGCTCAAACCTCCCTACACATGTCAGTTTGCTGGAAAACCTCAGGAATGCTCCGTGTACAGCACCCAGTCCTCTCAGTACTGGAAACAAGTGGTGAGCAAACTGAAGAAGCGAAAGAACGCTTGCGAGGGGGAGAAAGTCCTGAAAACACGCCTGTGTAAGAGAGCACCCAGCGCATCTCACATGAAACTCACAGAGAGGAGCGGAGAAGAGACGACCACACACATTAGCGAGGGAACGCAAGAAGAGAGCAAGCGCAAAACAGAGGCGCCCGTGAGGAAAGAAAAAGAAGTACAGAAAGAGAAGGAAGAGGAGGTGAAGAAAGAAGAGGATGAGGGGTTCGGAGAAGTACTGAATGATGGAATCTCAGACATGGGGCCTGATGTGAGCTACTGCGGAGAGGGATGGCATTCTGTATGCAGCTTTTTTGTCAAGTTTTTTGATGGTTAAAAAAGAGAAACATCTGCTATCAATGCTTTTTCGGACCCAGTAGAGGATAAGAATGTTGATGCATGAAAAAAAGACGGAAAGACAGCGCTGTCGGGTGTCAAAAAATGACTTAGAAGAAGCTTACCAGCTAGTCTGCACCCTAAAAACATCATGGATAAAAACAGTCCTGTTGTGAAGAGGAAGACAAATAGACACAGAAAAAAGTAGTTTATTTGTAATATTTAACAAACACACTAATCACATTGCTTACAAAATGTATTACTTGTGTATATTGCAACTAAACCTGATTTCCCTTTTTGTAGATAATGACTAATTGTGATTTGAATTGAATTTTTATTCATTTTGAAAATTGTTGTAAATGATTTTTGCAAATAATACTCAAATCAATTAAAAACAAGTTTAATTAAGTACGTATGCATATATTTTTTAACCAAAATTTTAGGCTAGTTATATGGCAGAAAATCTTTTTATCATTAATGCTGAACACAGCTGGATGATAAGATTAAAAGTCCTTCAGAGCTCACACAAGATGAATAAAAGGACCTTATATAACTATTTATATTGTGTATTTATGTGTATATAGATGTGTATAAAGGTGTTTGCCAGTAGATATGTAGTATTCAGACAGCATAGCTTTCTCCGTTGTGCATCAATAGTCAGCTTGCCATATCTGAACAGCACATAGTTCAAATCGATAAAATGTGCCATTTAAGTGGCATTCACTTTCCCCCTGATGACCCAAAACTATAAGAAGGGGAAAATATTGTGCAATAAATTGCTCTTTTGTTCAGGAGTTTTCTGTAGTCTTACAACCGCCTACTACAGCGACATGTTAGATTCAGATACTTCTGTTGAAGGCTTCACTCACTGCCTAGAACATTCTGAGTCACACATGTCTAACAGTGAAAGATTACAATATTATGCTCATTGTCACAAATGTTTTTTTGGCAATAGACTCTGTCAGGGTTAAATACAGCAGATTCATCTTTTTACCTCATATTGTGAGAAACTATATTATGATATCTATATTATGATATCTAATACTAGTGAAAGACTTCCCTGTGTTTGCTCTGTTAAATTCAACTCACCTGTAAAAATGACTTTAATGTGTCTCAAATTTGCATAAAGAATGTATGTAATATATGATCTGATCCTCCAAAAGTACAAAACATAAATATCATATCAAATATCATGTGACTATCACATGACATATCACGTTGGACATCCTACACTGTAAAAAATTTCTAACCATCCCAAATCAAAAATTTCAAGTGACCGATAACATCTAAATTTTTCAATTGGCCCAAGTGAAATTCTTGTTGCAATAGTCTGTTAACATTGGCTCAATGAGAAATAATACGTCAGACTAATTGAAAAATTTAGATGTTATCGGTCACTTGAAATTTTTGACTTGGGGATGTAATTTTTTTTTACAGTGTAACAACACTAATTGGATTATATATATATATATATATATATATATATATATATATATATATATATATATATATATATATATATATAAATAATCGTGAATAGTCACATATTTGGTATGATATTGATATTTCATACTTTTGGGGATCAGATATTACATATTCTTTACCATATATGCATTTACTGTCAAGGCCAACATGAAAGACATGACCAGAGAAAGAGTTTTCAGCTGTACTTTTTTCTCACAAACTGCTATCTCACACAGAAAGAAAAAAGTAATATTTATTTAAAGGAACAAATCACCTATTTACTCTACCATAGTTGTGTGGTTGGGTGCGCTTTCGTGGGGTTTAAATGAGTGGGAGATGGACGAGTATTGGTAAACAGCCATGCAGCACCATATGGAACAGAAATATATTTCCCATGTATGAATGATCAATATATTAAATGGTTAAACAGTATACATAATAATATATTTTGTTAAAATATATCAATATATTGAATAATATAAGGAATTGCCGCTTTTCATATATTGAAAAATATATCATAATGTATGTAATTGTATATTCAGTAATACACTTCATAAAATATATAGACGTATATGTGATCATGGCACTGCATGTGTAATATATTGTAAATATATTTACTCATACAACATAAACACACTTAGAGAAATATATAATGTAAAATATTTCTTATATTTTTTAATTATTTACAAATGTTTCATATTTTCAAGCTAATTAACAAAAGCACAAGCACACCATGTGCTAAAGTATTTAGCCATGAGACTATCACTGTGCTGAGAAGTGCACAGCCATTACTTTTAAAATTTAGTAATTACAGTTTAAATGGTGTTTGGCCTATCATTAACCTCACTATAGGCTCTAGTCTTCAGCACAATGGTAACCCCAAAAACCTTTTAAATTCCACAATAATAGAACATTAAACACTAACAGATCCCCCCCCCCCCCCCCATATTAATAAGAGTTAATGTTATTAATTAAGTTAAGTTAATATTATTAATTAAATTAATATTATTAATTAAGAGTATATAATAATTAATAAGATTAATAAGATTAATGAATGCACTTAACTATATTTGACAGTTTAACGTGCTGCACAGTATTTCATCTGTTTCCATATGTTAGTGGAGATTTTCCAGTAACAAAATACATTTTTAAAGTATAGCGGTGCTGTGCGACCAAACGGCATTTAATGTCCAAGCATAAGGGGAAAACCAAACACACTCCCTCTCGTATAGCGCTGAAAAGTCTGATTCGTTTTTGTCTTTTTTTTTTTAATTCAGTTCATACATGGATCTTATCATATGTAGCGTTAGAAAATCCGAATCATAAATGGTCCCCATCTGTTGAAAAATCTGATTCATTTTAGTGGTTCGGTTCTTCCTTAATGATCCATTCCCCTCTAGCTTTGGAAAGTTCGATTAATTCTGGTGAATCGGTTCCTTCAGGCAGTTAATATACATGAACAGATTAAACACTGATTTTGAGTTCATGTAGGCTAGGCTACTATGTACAATTAATATGGAAATTACAAGTTTTGTTCTATTTTATCTGTTCAAGGAGATGGGATGAACATGAAACATGAAATGATGATGCCAACAGGGAACCAATAATGACTTTTTGTTCTTTGAGTTACTTTATATTAATAAGCAAATTACATAAATATGCTGTCAACATACTTGTTCAGTTCACTCCGATTTAAACTTCAGAGGTGTGGAAATTACAATGTTTTTGAACATAACCAGAGTATTTTATAGACAGTGTACTGTTGTTCATTACACACTGTGTTTGGAGACAGAATCTCAATGAGTTGCTTCATCCCAGTCTATCAAACAAATACACACTCAAACACACACTCTCTTACACAGACACATCACTTACTAAACAGACTGGCTCTTAGTCAGTGCACATAAATCAAGTGTTTAAAACAGGCATTCAGCCAGATGCCCCTTTTAAGGCCCCCTTTCCCATCCTGATCTACAGGGAAACAACACTACAAGCCTCCCCAAAACCCAACTGGGACTCCTGAGAATCACACAAAGGGGCTCAAGGCGCTTCCCACATCAGAACAGTTTTGTACAAAGTGGAGAAGTGACCCATTCAGACACCCTTGCAATGTTCTATTCTACAACCTGGCCTTACGCCACATTCACCCTCTTAAGCCTTACACCGATCCAATGGAAAACGGCAAAGAATGACACAAGACACACAGAATTAGTACTGACATAGTAGAGGTTGGAAGCTGTGCCATACATGTGGAAACACAGGGCTCATGGGTAATTTGGTCAATAAGAAAATAACAAGACACCAGTGACTGTTGACAAAGAGTTAATTTGTTCACCGTATCAGAATTTCTGCTGCCTCATGGAGTTCAGCTTTAAAACGCAGTGGGAAACATTTTTACAAAGATTAAAACGCGCAAGTTTTTTGCATGCTCTGCATCTTGTGTCAGCCGGCATCTAGGTACACGTCACCAATTTGCTTCATTAGTGGAAGCAGCAAGCTTATTTTTAAAGATGATTTATGGAAACAGATTAAGCAGCCAACCCTATGACTTACAGTTAAATACTGAAACTGTACACACTAACAAAGTAGGGCTGGTCATTAAGTCTGATTCAATGCCTGTAAACTATGATTAGAACAACAGTAGCCCCTGCTGGATGAGAGATATTAATGCAGATCTCCAGTACTTTTCCTGCATGGTCAACCTGTGAGCTAGCTGTTGCAAACAAGTAAACAAAAAGGAAAAGAAATGAAAGGGGAAAAAAAATAGATTATTGAAAAAAATTGTACATTTATCTGGGATAAGGCAAATCATTGTGTGAGTCTTCTCAATAGTATCAAATTAATTTGTGAAAAATCATCAGCTATTTTGTAGTTCCAGAGGCCATCCCTCTTCACAGCTGTTCTGTTTGAACAGGTTCAGATCAAACTGTTCTGTTCTGTAAAAATATTTGACTCAAACCCAAAAATGATATACATTTCTATTACAATAATCACACCTAAACTTAGGGTAAATGGTGATCACATTTTTAGTACAGTCATGAAAAATCCTTTGCATTTGTCTCTTTTTAAAGTTGTAACATGCCAAATAACCCTGTATGCCAGGCTATTTTTAGACAGCTGATTGGCGTGGTGCATTGACCCAAACAAACCTAGGTAGTCAAGACAGCTTCTGGCTCACTGATTGGCTGAATTAGGTCATGTGTTTGGAAATCTGGCCGTGACACAAGACGGTCCCATGGAATAGTCTGTCTGTGTTTGAGGAGTGTTGAAATACACATGAAACTGCAATGTGACTTGTGCGTGCCACACTGTTTTATCTATCTACCTATCTAAAAGACAAGTGTGTCTTTTAACAGTATTGTATGGAACATGGCAGCCAAGCAAACACAAGGCAGGTATCAATCAGGTATAAGATTAGGCCTATACATTTAAAATGAATAATTTCTTTGAGGTGTCCACTAGATGTCCCTCTCCACCACTGCATATTCCAATTGGTAAATTACAGTGAATAAGACATTGAAGTTTTGTAACATAGCCAAGCACACATTTTATTCCAGGCTTGTGTGGGGTTTGGCAGCGTGACACGGGGATTATTATGCAATTGTAAGTCTATAGACTAATCATATCCTAATGCCATAGCAACAATGACTGACCTGGATGAGGTCAGTCTAAATCCTTGCAGATGTTCTCTAACACAAATGACTCAAATGTCTAAATGCATTTTTCAAGTAGTATCCTATTAATATAGGCTACATGACTAAAGTAATATACTTTAAAAATTACATTTTAAGCTATAGGCTACATTTCATCACAATATTACAAAGCCCTTGGCTTAGGGGGACATGATCACATGAAAATACGAGATTGGAGGAATAATATTTCAAGGCTGTTCGCTAGCAAAACTTGTTCCCCCGAGACACTTTGCGTCCGCTCGCAAAGAATGCAAAAGTTTTCCGAACTAATGTAAAAGTTTTGCTAGCAAACGCAAAGTTTGCATGTGGAACGATAAAGGTTTGCTAGCGAACGCAAAAGTTTTGGAAGCAAACGCAAAGATTCACGTGGGAATGCAAAGGAGTTTAATAATTCCCCTTTCTCAGTGAAGAAAATATGAGATGAGAGACAAGTGTTATATTTGCACGTGTTTGGACCTATGGCTGGTTAGGTGTCCCATTGGGCTGATAACCTCTGATCACCAAAAACAACAGCTTCACATTTGCACATCATTAAGGTGCTAAGGTATTTATCACTCAGATGTAGACATTTAGCCATGCACATCAATCAGTGGGTTTGATTACTTAATCGTTAATCAAAGAGGATAATGATCAGTAAAAACGGTGATAAAATAACGCAGAATTAACATAGGCTAGAGCATGCTAGCTTTGCAAACCTGAAGACTGTCTGAGGTAATACTTGCTGGGTTTTAGTCAATATTTACAAAGATGTAACAGTAATGATATAGCTTGTGTGAAGAACTTTGGCATGTAGATGACCTGATTTTGGACGCGTGGGATGATGCAAAAAAAAAAAAAAAAAGGGACCATCTGGACCTTTGGACCATGGTAGTCACACCATTGTTTGGTCTTTATGGTGGTGTTATATACATTTGTATATTATTAGTGTCAGTGCTAAGTTTAGATTCATGGTTCATTACAACCTTCAGAAAATAAATATTAAGTTTACACATAATGACCTACATTCACACAGGGCAAACCTCAACACTTCGCGCTATGTCACCTCCATCTGAATGTAGATAGATAGCATTTACAAGTCTTGCAATAAAAGATCAAATCAACTATAGCCATTACTATACCAGAGAGGGTGTCAATTTAAGAAAACAATACCAGCTGGCAGTATATTCACACGTGTGCGATACAATTTGCACCGACAGGGGTCCACCACAGCTACTAAATCTATTCCAGTGATGATTGGTCGAGACAAAAATCTGCGGCTCAGTTACTGGCTGGGGTGTGGAATATGCAAATGAGCGGGACGAGGCTTTATTAAAGGACTCGCACTGTGTTCCGCGTGGAGTGGGTGTGTCGGCAGAGCAGCACGGCACCTGGATGTGTAGTCTTGAAATAACCAATTTTACATTAAAATCAGCGCTCTGGAATTGTTGAAAAGTCGTGTGTCTGCTGTAATGTGCTTTGCTCAAGAGACCACTTTAAACTGAAGAACTTTCTCTATGAGTTCCACAAGGTAAGGACGTTTTTAAAAATGCATTCTGGTGCCTCTAGTGCAGTTAAACTATTTTTGTGATATATTTGTAATCTGTTGTGATGTAAAAAATCTAGATAAGTGATGAATAATGACAATGTTTATGTTTTGTCAATGATGACAACTTCTGTGATTACTGTAATGTTTCAAACCCTAAGTGAAGCACATTTACATGTAAATCAAAATGTACTTTTAAAGGGTTAGTTCATACAGTGGCCGAGAGAGCTCAACGCGCTGCAACTGAAGAAAACACATGCAAATAGAAAAAACACCCGCAAATTGAGAAAACATCTTAATTAGTTTTACAACACATGTGTGCTCCAAATATTCACAACACAACCAAATACAGAAATACGCTGCAAAAGTTCACAACACCACCAAATACATCAACGCACTGCAAACAGCACAGAGTCAGATCACAACGGAAATGTTTCCAGGGAACCCCAATAAGTGACGAACAATAAGCTATACAAAAATGGTAGCTAGGCTTATTTGTAATTTTTATTCGTCTAGTCAAGATACAAAATTCCTTTAACATTTTACTGCCAAGACAGTAGAAAAAAATGTCACAGAGAAAGAAAAAAAAAGCAAAATATGAATTAACGAAAATCATTGGCTTATAGGCCTAGCTTTTGCGAAATGAAATCACCTTTTTAACAGAACTATTTAACATCCATAGCCTACAAGAAAATAATTAAAGAATTTAATGAATTAATGGGTGAACTAACCCTTTAAAAGCCCTACAACCTTTGGGAGTTTCAAGGGTCACTGTCATAATAGTTTTGATAATTTCCACTCATGTCTAATTTTAATTGTGTTTCATAAAAGCACACCGTTTCTTGTAATCCCATTACAATTAAATGTAATCCCACGCTGCAATAATTCTGATCGGGTCCCGCTATACCCGCGGGCGAGTCGCAGGAATGCAGACCTCTACTCCAAAGTCCCCACTTCAAGGGCACTGTGGTCTGTGCATTTTTCAACGCTTTTCTGTATTTGTTTGTGAACTTTTGCAGCTCGTTTCTGTATTTGGTTGTGTTGTGAGTATTTGGAGCACACGTGTTATAAACTGATGAAGATGGTTTCTTAATTTGCGGGTGTTTTTCTATTTACATGTGATTTCTTCAGCTGCAGTGCGTTGAGCTCTCGCGGACACTGTAAGTTCACTCAAAAATGAAATTTGTCATTAATTACTCACCCTCATGTCGTTCCAGCTTGATGCTCATTGGTTTAAAAAAAAAATGTGATGCATTGTTCTTTTTTTAAAATGTTTGATTTCCTGATTTTTGCATGTGATGCTGATGCAGGAGCTAGCCAATAGTGAGGCAGCGTTCTGACAAAGAACCAGGAAGCGCTGCACTGTTTACACTACGTCAAGAGCGAATGACGTGGAAGAGAAGAGATTGTTGAATAAAGTCTTTATTCAACAAAGTCGTTATTTTTTGGGGGGGTTGCGCACACAAATTATTCTTGTCGCTTCATAACATTAAGGTTGAACCACTGTAGTCATATCGACTATTTTAACGATGTCTTTACTACCTTTCTGGGCCTTGAAAGTGGCAATGACGTTTCTGCCCATGTGGGGTCAGAAACCTCTCAGATTTCATAAAAAAAATATCTTAATTTGTGTTCTGAAGATGAGCGAAGGTCTTACGGGTTTGGAACGAAATGAGGGTGAGTAATTAATGAATTAATGGGTGAACTAACCCTTTAAGAGCCCTACAATCTTTGGGAGTTTCAAGGGTCACTGTCATAATAGTTTTTGTCATTTCCACTCATGTCTAATTTTTATTGTTTCATAAAAGCACACCGTTTCTTCTTAGAATATTTTGGAAAAAAATTAAAAGCACAATATCTTAAGATACATTTTAAGGCTTTGTACTCACACATCTGGGTTGTCTTTTGTGTGTCTTTGTTTAGAGTTCTTCATATCCTCAGTCCCCCAATACCGGGTCCAATTATGCCCGCGGATGTGGCTGTGCAGCTGTACATTACTCATTCTCCCCCACTGCACAGCTTCCTGAGCTCTTATGATGACTACAGGGCACGCAACCTGGTCAAAACCTGCTACAAACCCTGCTACAAACCCCTGCGGCCCTGCTTGAGCTCCAGAGCCCACCTGGAGCCCCCCTGTCTGGGCTGGCAGAACCCAAAATCTAAGACCAAGAAGAAGGTTGTGTTTGCAGACTCAAAGGGTATGTCGTTAACAGCGGTGCATGTCTTTTCTACTTTCGATAATAGAGAACCCGTCACATCCGAACCTCAGTTTGACCTGGAAGACCTAGAGAACGTCACAGCCACTCTCCATATAAATTCTGTCCAGAGCAGAATTCTAGACTTTCCACAGCCAGCGGCAGATTATCTGGATTTCCGTAGTCGGTTGCTGAAGAATTTGGTTTGCTTGGAGAACTGTACCCTACAGGAGCGGGCCCTCACCGGCACAATCAAAGTGCGTAACCTGGTCTACGATAAGTCGGTTCATGTGCGGATCACTTTCGACACCTGGAAGAACTTCCAGGATGTGGAATGCACATTTATGAATAATGTCTATGGTTGCCAGGATACAGACACATTCTCATTTGCCATTGAATTACCTGGGTATCTGGCACCTCAGAATAAGGTAGAATTCTGCATTAGCTACAGAACTGGAGAGCAGACTTACTGGGACAACAACGATGGCAGAAATTATGGACTGGTTTCAACATCTTGGCAACAAAACAATAAATGTAATTCCTCAACCCAGAGTAAGAAATCAAATGAACCCAGGAAGTTAGGCAGGAAAACGCAAGACAAGAATGTTTATAAATGTAAAAGTCCTCTCCAATCCAATAGCTTTTTCCCACAGTGGCAGAGTTGGGGAAACATTGCAACCTGCAGCCCCTACTGGTGACCTGAGCTGATGTAATTAACTAGCTAACTATCCAAAAGTGTTGACGGCTTTTAGCAACAATATTTCTCTCGGCATGACAACAGAAGAAGATTAGCATTCTCTTAAATGCTTTTAATATGATTTACCTGCTGATTATAAGTAGAACTTTACCAGATTGAAGAGGGAACAGAGGCTGGTTCAAGACCACCGGGGGTCTAGAGTAAACGTATAACTGCTTTGTCAGTTTATTGTATAAAATGTGCCTTTGTCTTTGTCTATGGAAGAGATGAGCAGTTGGTGTGCAACCAGTGAGGTTATCCTTCATACTGAAGGGGTAAACTTTAACTGGTTGTTTTTTTTTTATTAGTTTTTTTTTTAGGTAAAAGAAATAAATATTTATGTTTATCATGTTTAATATGTACTCCTTGAATAAATTGGCCTTAAAATTGATTTGGTTTAGATCATTTTGTTTATCAAGCTTTTTATTTGCAAGATGTACATATGTTTGGGCGTCTTTTTTTTTTTTTGGATGTTAGAAAATGTAATGTTCTGAATTTTATGCCTTAGGATCTGCTGAGCAAATGTCAGTGTAAAGTAGGTAGCGTTGGAATTCTTATTATTTTTTAAATGTTTTAAGTGCAATTCAGTGAATATGAAGTTGTGATATTATGTATGAATCAGATGTGAAGATAAGAATGGCTGTATTTTATTAAAGAGAGAATGGATGCCTTGGTAAATGAATATGTATTTGATGTGATTTTTCTAAAATTAAATTAATAAAAATTCACATTGTCAGATTCTGTTTCTAAATAACTTGAGTCAGTGAGAATGCGTCTGATCTGCCCAATGTATAGACTTCATACTTTCTTGCCAAAGTGACAACAATATTGTTTCAGTCTGGGGACGATTTAGCGGGTAATGTTGCATGGGGGAAAAAAAAACACAGGTGACAGTGAGACCTGAGTTCCTTTACTCTTGTTGGTGTAAGCAAGTTGAGTGCAATGTTGAGTCAAGTATTAAACTCAAGCACCCGCAAACATGTGAATAATAATGCCGATTTCCGAGGACTTAGAGAGAAGATAAGTTGATGGAGTAGCCTGACACCTGGGTTTTATGGATATGTGAATCAAGGGCTTTTAAAATGCCTTTACCTACTTGTAAAGCTCTCTTTAAAATCATAAAAGCACTTGAAGCAGCTAGAGGTTCAATGTTAGCTCAGGGTTTTCTCCACTTAATGAGGAATGCAGAGAATGTTGAGAGATTTCCATTTTCCTACTTTGTTTTTTTTTTTTTTTTTTTTTAAAGCATTCATATATGAAACAACTCTCTAATACAGAGAAAGGATGGCTGATTTGGACTGAAGACCTCTGATAACCTTGGATATCAACACCTGCTGCCAGATCATGTACTGAACACGCAGTTCAAAAATACATACCATCATGCCAATCTTATTTCAGCTTGTCACCATTTATTAAATCAATGAACAGAGGAACACCATGTTAGAGGTTCTTTCAGGTTTCTCCATTATCAATTTCAGTGTACAGACTGTGATAACTTTAAATAACCAGTTAAATATATAACAAACCTATTTATGCACTGTGAGAAAAATATGGAGAACATGTCATGCCTCTGTTGGGCAATGCAATTGAATTTTAATTCTATTAAAAAGTAATGCTAAAATGTCACACAGGCGCAATCACACATACATCCACTCAAACTGCATATCAAGTGGCCACCAAGTATTTTGCAACTCTTATCTCATTCTTGTGTGCCAATTCCTAATGGAAAACCCAAAGATTTTTTTTTATGTATTTGTCTATCTGTCAGATGTGTCTATTTGTCTATCTGTATTTATGTATTTGTCTATCTATCAAAGGGACAGCATGATGACCATAAATAGGCTTTACTGGCTCAGACAAAGATAAGAGTTTCTTGGAGCAAAAATGTTCACGACTATCTTATACTGCTTCTGCAATCCTTTTTTAGTCTGCAAACCTTAAGCCAAAGCAGGACATTTGCCTTGGTCTCCATTTTTTTATGATTCTAAAATTGAAGTTATGCAAACATTTGAGGGCAGATAGAGAGCTGGTCTGGGGCAGGAGCCATAAACAGGCCTAAGAGGTGGCAGGAGAACAGTGCAGCATTCACAGTCAGTCAAGAACAAGGGCTCTCTTACTGAGTGCAAGGGGAACTGGAGCGGAGTATGGAATGGATTTGTTAATACAGCTGTGATTTCCTGCTCTGCAAAGCATATGTTTTCCCCCAGGTACATTGGCATTACAAACTCAAAGGTTTCATTTGCTTTTTTATTTCCTGTACACAAATTGCAAACACGTGGTTTAGGATGCATGCACAGGATTCAGATTCTATGCAAACATACATTTTTGTCTTACATTGTTTCTTCATCCTGCTATTCTGACAGTTTACCTAATGTGATATCTGATACCTTTGTACAGCACAGGACACCAGAGCCAGCAGTCCATAAACATATGGCACAGATCTTGGACTACTCTCCTTCAAAAACGGATTCTGTGTCTGCATTAGGTCAAAGCTTTCATTAATTCTAGTTCAGTGGTGGACACCACCCTGTTTACAGTTTGCTTTTGCCAGTACTTGGTCAATGAGCCATTGTTTGAGTTTGGTATGAAGTCATCTAGCAGCAGGAATGGCTTGAAGACTGTGTTTTTGGTCTCTGGCAATTTACATCTCATTTTATAAGGTGCCGGTACTGGAAAATATTATTTATTTTGTTCCATTTAGCTGAAAGAAGTCATTTTTGCTGAAACTCCCAATCACAGTGCACACATGTATAAACTAACTTTTCATGAAGAAAATATGCATGAGTCACAATTTTAGTGGTGAATCATCCTAACTTGCTACTGTCTTGTGTTTTTGTAAGCCTCATGTTTACTGTTGAAAAAGAAGGAGACTAGTGTTTTGTTTAAAGTCGTCAAGAAACGAGTTGCGATAGACTTTTCTTCCCTAGTGTAATGTATATCCGAGTGAAACAGCTTCTTGAACAAGAAAACATTTATGGCATTATGTCCATCGGAAATTGTCTGGAAAATTATTGTTTGCTAATGCTGTGATCTCATGTGAGTGACAGGTTGCCCCGCCCACGTCATCAGAGAAGAGATATCAGTGCACTGAAAAAAATAAAATTGTGTATAAACAATTTTTACTCAGAAGTAAATTTCACAAACAATTACAAAGAAATGGCAAGTGACACATTGAATTACACATGAAAAAGAAAATGTATGGTGACTTTAAGTGTTGAAAATGTTATAGTTTGGACTATAGTTATAAACATTTATTTGATTTGATGTTTCTTAAATTACATTTAACCATATATTAGATATTTAGTTCGAAGATAGCTGGGTTAAAGGGCCGTTTACTTGTCGATTACTTGTCACGGTTCGAAGGTTTGTCTGTTCATTCTGACTGTTTGTTGTGTGCTGTCATTGGTCTGATTGCCTATCAGCGTTGCCTAGATACCAACTGCGCTGATGAGCTAATCAGATCAGCCGCACCTGGTCATCATCGTCTTGTGTTTGCTGCGTTCATTGTCAGATTGTTCTGGGTTTCATGTCTTGCTGCCTTGTTCTCGTCAGTATCTCTCAAGTCTGCAGTTCCTGTGTTTGATTTCTGCTTGTGTCTGGATTACTTACTGTCTGACTGTTTCTGGATTATCACCTCTTTGTTGATCGGCAGACATCCCAGCCCATTGCAGTCCCCTTACTGCCAAGGCCTGCTACCATCCCTGCACTATTGCATCTGACCATCCTGCCTTGCCCGTTTATCCTGTTTATTATTAATAAACTGAACATTGAATTTGCAACTGGATCTTGTGTTCTCTACACACCACACCTGCAACGATAATGACACAGGAACAATATTATTGGCATCACTTTCAGAACCAATTTTCCAGCTGATGACTAATAAAAACATTGAGAGTCAGTCAGAATCCACCCTGCTTTTTAAGAGCTGCTTGGCAAGCTGTTTTAACTTTTATTCATTTCCAGGATATGAATCCTTGATATCAACAATTCAATTTTCACTAGTTAAAATGATAGTTATTGATATCAGGAATTAGATTTCTACTAGTAACAATGGCTATTTTTGGTATCAGAAATTACATTTCCACTAGTAACAATGCTAATTCTTGATATCCACAATTCAATTTTCACTAGTTACAATGATAATTCTTTGATATCCATCCACCATAGATCATTTTTCAAATTGCTTATCTGATCTGTCTCAGCTGCTCAGTGAACCCAAACAAACAGATGAACTAGAGGAATTAACTAGCACTATGAGCACCATTCTCTCTGGATATTGTTGCACCCATTAGATTAAAAAAGGTCAGAGAGAAAAGTAAAGCACCATGGTACAACAATACTACGCATGTTCTAAAGAGAGAAACCCGTAATTTAGTGCGTAAATGGAAACAAACTAATTTAGAGGTCTTTAGAATCGCATGGAAAGACGGAATGTCACATTATAAAAAGGCCCTAAAAGCGGCCAGGGCTGAGCACCTCCGCAAACTAATAGAAAACAACCAAAACAATCCTAGGTTTTTATTTAACACCGTGGCTAGACTAACAAATAAACAGATGTCACCTGAACAAAATATTCCGTTACAGTTTAGTAGTAATGATTTCATGAAGTTCTTCACTGAGAAAATAGAAAACATCAGAACCACAATTGTAAACGTTCAATCCTCAATCGCGCCTTATAATTCAGCCTCAATTATCACCCCACAAGAACAATTACAGTGCTTTACAACTATAGAACAAAAAGAGTTAAATAAACTTATCACTTCATCTAAAACAACAACATGTTTATTAGATCCTATACCAACTAAACTACTGAAAGAAGTGTTACCTATAGTGGAAGAGCCTCTCCTCAATATTATTAACTCATCTTTATCTTTAGGTCATGTTCCAAGAACATTTAAACTGGCAGTTATAAAACCCCTCATTAAGAAACCACAATTAGACCCACATAATCTAGCAAATTATAGACCCATTTCAAATCTACCTTTTATGTCTAAAATACTAGAAAAAGTTGTGTCCGCCCAACTGGGCTCTTTCTTGCAAGAAAATGACATCTATGAAAAGTTTCAGTCTGGATTCAGACCGCATCATAGTACTGAAACTGCGCTCGTTAAAATCACAAATGATTTACTTTTAGCTTCTGACCAAGGCTGTATCTCAATACTAGTTTTACTTGATCTTAGTGCTGCGTTCGATACTATTCACCTTATTCCGGAAGTAGCACTGGGTGGCGCCATCCGCGTAATCTCACTTCCTGGTTTAGCTACTTAGCGCTTTGTTTGCCCTGGTCCAATCTGTTATCTGTCTTGATATAAGTAGATATAGACTATAATATTACAGCCAAATGCGTTGGCCTATGGTTATTAACAACTGCTGCAACGTACTAAAGTACATTTCACTTGAAGCTTTTGAAACAATGCCACAATCAAATTATTTAATAGCTGTGTCTTTCTAATAGCTATTACTTAGTTATGAAGATGTGCACAAACACTACTACATGTAAAGTTTGAAACATTATTACACCACAGTTTGTTTGCTTAATCACCAGATACATTTGCAGTGTATAGCCAACAGATGAGAAAAAAATAGCCACGAACTGGTGTAGAAAGAAAGTAGAGCCTCAACTAGATGAACAAGAGGGTAACGTTAGCTTAGCTAACTGCAATTTCTTATGGTTTGATCTCTAACACAAGTAATGGCTGTAAAATAAATCCAGCGACTGAATTCTAGAGGACCATAGCTTTCAAACAAGGTATAGCATGTGTATGTGTCCTGTAGTGAGACCATTACAACATTAGATGTTTGTGGCTAATGTAGGCTAAACACTACACATCGGCCGGGCTGCGATCAGACAGGCAGACGGGTCATATAAACACCTAAAAGTCGTTTAAAAATTACCCCGAGAAACAGTGCATTGCTGTGCTGTTGGTACACACGTATATAGCACATTTGGCACAAATTAGCTTATCTTATGTGACATTTTATCAGTGAGACTTCTCTGCAGTTCTCCTCGAAATTGAATGAGGGTCCGCTAAACCGGAAGTTGGTTTACAACGGAAGTACTGGACAGAAGTAAAAGTGGGCGGGGCGGAATAAGGTGAATAGATCACACAATACTCTAAGATCGACTACAAAATTATACTGGTGTTCAAGGACAAGCATTAAGCTGGTTCAGATCATACTTATCTGACCGCTACCTTTTTGTCTATTTAAATGGAGAAAAATCGATCATAACTCCAGTAAACTATGGAGTGCCGCAGGGATCTGTGTTAGGCCCTCTGTTATTCTCAATATATATGCTGCCACTTGGAAATATTATAAGAAAACATGGAATTAGTTTCCATTGTTATGCTGATGACACTCAAATCTATATTTCATCACGGCCAGATGAAAACGCTAAATTATCCAAATTGACAGAGTGTGTTAAAGATATAAAAGATTGGATGACGCGCAATTTTCTTTTATTAAATCCAGACAAGACAGAGGTACTAATCATCGGTTCAAAAAACTGCCCACAAAACCTCTCACAATACAACTTTAACATAGTAGGATGTCCTGTTACTTTATCCTCTACAGTAAAAGACCTGGGTGTTATATTAGACTGCAACCTGTCTTTTGAAAATCATATTTCATATGTTACAAGAACAGCCTTTTTCCACCTTAGAAACATTGCTAAGCTACGTAACATGCTATCAGTTTCTGATGCAGAAAAGTTAGTTCATGCATTCATGACCTCGAGACTAGATTAATGTAATGCTTTATTAGCCGGTTGTCCTGCATCCTCAATAAACAAGCTACAGTTAGTCCAAAATGCCACTGCTAGAGTTCTAACTAGATCAAGAAAATATGATCATATAACACCAATTTTATCATCACTACATTGGTTACCTATAAAGTTCCGTATTAATTACAAGGTATTGCTACTGACTTATAAAGGCCAAAAACGGCTTAGCTCCAGTCTATTTAACGGATCTTCTATCGCCCTATAATCCATCGCGCTCTTTAAGATCACTAAATTCGAGGCTTTTGGTCATACCTAGGATATCCAGATCCACCAAAGGAGGGAGAGCATTTTCACATTTAGCTCCAAAACTCTGGAATAGTCTTCCTGATACTGTTCGTTGCTCAGACTCGCTCTCCCAGTTTAAAACTAGATCAAAGACGCATCTCTTCAGCCAGGCATTCATATAATACTTTTAATCTTACAGTTAAATCCGACCTCTAGTTCATAAACGCCAGAGGAGAACTGGCCCCCGACTGAGCCTGGGTTCTCCCAAGGTTTTTTTTTCTCCATTAGGTCACCTGATGGAGTTTTTCGGTTCCTTGCCACTGTTGCCTTTGGCTTGCTCAGTTGGGGATATTTGGGGATATTTAATTTAATTAATCAATCAACAATACTATTGATCAGCATTACCAAACGTGGACGTTTTCCACTAGAAACAAACATTGATGTATTATTTTAATTTAATACTGTGAAGCTGCTTTGATACAATCTGTATTGTGAAAAGCGCTATATAAATAAACTTGACTTGACTTGATATCAACAACTGAATTTCAACTAATAAAAACTATAATTCTTGATATTGTATTTTCACTAGTGAAATGTCACCATAGGCTGCCATTCAAAATCAATTGTTGATATCAAGAATTGATTTCTTACTAGTTGAAATTCCAATTTCACATATCACATATCAGAAATACAATTCTTACTAGTAAAAACCTTTATTTTTGATATCAAGAATTCAGTTGTCACTAGTTGAAATGTCTATTCTTGATATCAACAATTGAATTGCTACTAGTAACAATGTTCATTTTTGATATCAATAATTCCATTTTCACTAGTGACAATGTTAATTTCTGATATCATGAATGTGATTGTTACTAGCAAGAAAGACATTTTAGATATCTGAAATAATATTGATATCATAAAATACATTTTCAGATATCAAAAATGAAAAATTTTACAAGTAGCAATTCAATTGTTGATATCAAGAATAGACATTTCAACTAGTGACAATTGAATTATTGATATCAGTAATTCGCATTTTTACTAGTAACAATGTAATTATTGATATCAAAAATTATATTTCTACTAGTAAGAAATCAATTCTTGATATCAACAATTGATTTTGAATGGCAGCCTATGGTGACATTTCACTAGTGAAAATATAATTACAGATATCAACAATTTAATTGTTGATATCAAAAATATAATTCTTGATATCAAAAATATAATTCTTGATATCAACAATTCATATCCTGGAAATGAATAAAAGTTAAAATGGCTTGCCATAGTCATAAGAGCATTTAAGACAGCAAATGACAAATTAAGCATGCTTAAAATAAGCGGTTATTGCTGGTTGGTGTGGTTGGTATATTTTTTTAATAGAATTTAATAATTGTTTTGTTTAAATTAAAGTGCACTTTTGTGTTTTCTGGAAAGCATTACATCTATTTCCATTTGTTTTAATGAGAATTGCCTGTATAGCTAAGCACATTTCCAGAAACAAAAGATAGACATAAAATGTAAAAATTATGCTTAAAGGACAAATCCAGTGAAAAATGAACCTAGGGGTAATTAACACATGGTTACCGAGTCGATCGTTCCCAGCGATGCGTTTTCATGAAAATCGAATGTATAGAGTTTTATCTTTAAAAACAGATTAGCTCATAACAGTAGTATATGGGGCACAGAGTAAGTAAAAATAAATCGCTAGTTAATACCACTAACAAGGCTCAAAATAGCCTCACACTAACACGGTAGCATAATGAGGGTCCTTACATACAAACCGAAGCATTGAGAACTTTGTAAGTGTACAGACAGTTTAATAAGAAGATACTTTATAAAGACAGTACATTACGCGTTGACATGCAGGAGCCATCTTGGAAAACAGTCTCGACTAATCGAGCCACGAACGCCGTGCTACGTTAGATTTCACAAACGTAATTCCTATCGACCAGCTATCCTATCGACGGCGTTCGTGACTCGATTAGTCGAGACTGTTTTCCAAGATGGATCCTGCATGTCAACGCGTAATGTACTGTCTTTATAAAGTATCTTCTTATTAAACTGTCTGTACACTTACAAAGTTCTCAATGCTTCGGTTTGTATGTAAGGACCCTCATTATGTTACCGTGTTAGTGTGAGGCTATTTTGAGCCTTGTTAGTGGTATTAACTAGCGATTTATTTTTACTTACTCTGTGCCCCATATACTAGTGTTATGAGCTAATCTGTTTTTAAAGATAAAACTCTATACATTCGATTTTCATGAAAACGCATCGCAGGGAACGATCGACTCGGTAACCATGTGTTAATTATCCCTAGGTTCATTTTTCACTGGATTTGTCCTTTAACATTAGTTTAAAGAGTTTTTCTGATTCAGCAGTTAAGAATTTTTTGTTTGTTCTAGGGACTAAAGTGAAGCCAATAGAAATGGAAACAAATCTCATCTTCAGGGACCTCAGAGCTGTGCAATCTCAGAGTTACAGTCATACACATACATGGGGTAATGGGTTTCTTTCCACTCTCACATCTCCTTTAGGGTCTACAATCTTTCACTGCAATGCATAGAGCCATGAACCCAGTGAACTTGACATGCAGATGATATATTTAACCAACCTACAGGCTGGTTTGACCCAGTGTGAGCTATTCCTCTGAGGGCATTTTCAGTATTTGAAACCTACCTACCCACCCACACGTACACACACAATTTCACTCTTGCAGACGATAAGCAGAGATTGCAAAGCATCATCATGCAATGAGCCCAAGACTTACACATACAGCTCTTTAAATCACATAATTAAACTCAACACCAGTTCTTTTATTCCGGTTGACTGCCAAATATAGTAGGCTTTACCTTAATTTTAATGTTTTTTATTAATGACTGTAATTTGTATATGTGTGATGTTTTTGTTTTAAAACCAGGCCTGTATTACATTTATATGGACGTAAACATATATATATTTGCAAAATTGTATTAAAAAAATATTATCAAAATGTTAATGATAATTATTTTAATTTATTTAATAATAATAATAATAATAATAATCAATACTTCATTTTCATGCAATGGTCATGAGTCAATACATAATAGGGAGTCAACTTATTGTTAATTTATTAGGAAAATTAAGAAATTATTCTATAGCAAAGCTTTGACTGTATTATATGATTTGATTTTTTTTTTTTTTGATGGTTGTTTTATTTTGTGGTTTTAATTATTGTTTTGTCTGTTGTATAACTATGTTGATTGTTTGAGACAAATAATGAAGAAAGAAATAATATGTATGTATAAATATCACCATGAGGACTTTTTAATTTATTTTTGTAAAGTTGGTTGTGAAGTAAACAAACAAGCTGACCAATCATCTCATGTCTCTGTCCACTCTACTTTCATGACTAAACACTGTGATAGTTCACTGGCTGCCACGGTCATGTGACCAAATATTGCATTACCTACAGGAAGACTTGCACACATGGAGACAGAAATAACTAGTGTTGTGACAGATGTGTGTTGGCTGTGTCCCTATATTGTAACTTGTATTGGATTAAAGTAACAACTGAACATTATAATGTAATTGTACATTAAAAAATGAACTATTTTTGTTTATGTTGGTTGCTCTTGGCTGATATGCCAGTCATCTTGAACTTATGAAAGCATGAATAGCATCGTGAAAAAAGAAATGTTTCCTGTAACCCATGTAATACTGTAGAAATGCTCTGTTCACAGTCAGTCATGATTCATTAATTCCACAAGCGTAAGTGTCCAATAATGGGGTGTTGCAGAGGTGAAGTAAGTAGTATTTGGCTGGTCATGTGATCTCCACATGGTGGCTCCCATGAGGCTCCATGTAAAATATGGAGTATATGTATGTATATAAAATGTATGTATATATATATATGAAGAGTTCAGATGCAAAAGCCTCTAAGTGCCATCTGAAATTTTCTTCTAGAATGATCATTTTTATCAAGCTCGTATATTTAAGTTCAGTAATTTCACTTTCAATGAAAATGACCTATTAATTGTCATTTAAGTGAAATTACTGAACTTAAATATACGAGCTTGATAAAAATGATCATTCTAGAAGAAATTTCCAGATGGCACTTAGAGGCTTTTTCATATATATATGTATGTATGTATATATATATGTATTTATATATTATTATTTTATTTTTATTTTTTTAAAGTAGCTTTTATTAAACTGTTTTACAAAAATTCTCAAGTACTATGTTTTTTCTGTATATGTATGTGGCTTTAATAGAGTAAAAGTGTGTTTTCAGCGCCAAGGAAGGGCATTTCACACTAGCAATGTGCCTGTGATACTAGATATGAATGCCTGACCTTCTTCTATTCCTGACTCTGAGCTGTATCACCTTTAAAATCTGGCAGAGAACTGCACATATCATGACATACATGAAAGATCATATAGCAGACACCATTCATTCATGTTCATACATGTATGTATACTGAGCTTATGGCAATGAAAGAAAAGAGACACATCTGAACTGGGAGTCAGTGTAAAGAGAATGATTGTTCCACAGCAATGGACTATGAAACTGGACAAAATCCACATGGATACTGATAGAGTAGATGGTGTTCTCTCAACAGTTATTCATAGTAGCAGAGGACTTTAGTTCACAATGACTTTCAGGGATAAAGTACAGCTAGAGGTGCAGGGATTGGCAGAACTTGTGTTGTGTATGATTGATTGGAAGGATAGATTAGGGTCCTTGCAAGGTCCCTGGGCATCAGCCTCTTTGCGGTTTTTACATACTTTGCTGTTATTAATCTTTTCTTCCATACAGCTATTTAAATATGTATTGTAATTTTAACATGACTTTATGTGTAGATTCTCACAGTCAACAGGTCTGATGCCATTTCATTTTCACAGAAGCAAAGCATAAAAACTAAGCTTAACTAGAACTTGTTTCCTTCAGAAAAAGCAAATCTATTTCTCAGTGATTTATATATTTGAACTGGGTTTCTTAGAATTAAGTAGGCATTAATGATTTGTAGATAAGTTATGTTCTGTGTGATTGGTGGAACAAAAAGTTTAGAGTCGGAACAGGATGACTAGCTGGAGAGTGGAATGTGCTTCACACATTCACTGCTGATAAGACACCAACTCAAACATGACCTTTTGCAAAAACCTAAAATGAAAAGCTATGTTTGTGTTAATATAATCTCAGGTTTTCTGTCTGTATATTTATTAGTATTATGTAGCGTTCTTTGTAAAAAGAGAGTTACAAGTACAGTGTTCTTTGTGTAGCTTGTACAATTATTCGGATACTAAAAGTTATGTTCAAATTTTTTGAGGCAAGTCAGTTTGTACAGAATGCAAAATTTTTATTCTTTAGGGTTTTTTTCTTTTTTCTTTTCTTTTTGGAATAAGTCAGTATTGTCCAAGTCAATCTGTTGACTCAAGTATAAAGGCATATCAAATTTTATTCATGCCACATTTTTGTTGAATTTTTGATTGTCCAAAAACAAAAGTTACAGAAGACTGTTGTCCAGTTACAAAAGAAAACATTTCCACCCCCTCAAAACACACATACAAATACAAAAGCATACGAATTACAGACTATTGATAGAGACTTGTTGACCAACATGAGATAGATTTCATAGGTAACCATACTTTGGCAGAACACTGCACTCCTGCAGTGGCACATTGAGTACGAAACACTCGCTTTTGTCTACTTTCCTGTCATGACCCCATGGCAAACTAATGTCACGTACGCATAATGTTTGTGTACAAGTTTTCACTCAATAGTTGCAGTCTGCTAATCTGCTGATTGATTTTCAGTTTAATAATTATAAGATAAATCTTCTTCTCTTCAAGATTAATGTTCTTCTCTTCAACTGTATTGCTGTATAAGCAACTTTTTAAATAGATTTATTTAGCTTTCTATATAAAGACGTGCCATAGCCATTCTTAAAATACGATAATAATAATTAGTAAACTAACACCAAAACAACCCTATACCCTAGACTTTAAATTAAATTACGTATTGAATTAAATTAAATTGTACTTTATTTAAAAAAGATGTTAAAATGTATTTAAAGTTACACTATACCTTTTTTGTTCAGAATTAACACAATTGAAATAAAGTCAATACATCATCAATGCTTCTTCCATAACTTGGTTTTGTCTTATCCTGATTCACTAGTAAGCTTGAAATACATTTTTATAATTTAGACTTAGCAGGGAAATTGCGGGAAATTGCATACCAGTGTGTATGGTGTGGGAATGGCATAGTTGTCACAAAAAGTGAGAAAAGTTGACATGAACCTCCGGAGAATCACCTGTTTTAAAAAAAATGCAGAACAGAGGAGAGACTACTGGCAAAAAGAGCAAAAAGAGTTCATTATAAAGCATTATCTATTGTGAAGGGTCATTCCATTATGGTTGTTGTAGCGCTGTGCCGGAATTTATTTTCAAGGAAGTATGGTGTCTATTAATGGGTATAGCTATAGTAACGTCTTAAGCTACATTACATTTACATTAATTCATTTAGCTGACGCTTTTATCCAAAGCGACTTACAATTGCTATATATGTCAGAGGTCGCACGCCTCTGGAGCAACTAGGGGTTAAGTGTCTTGCTCAGGGACACATTGGTGTCTCACAGTGGATTCGAACCCGGGTCTCTCACACCAAAGGCATGTGTCTTATCCATTGCGCCACACCACCCCTAAGCTAGTCATGAAATACTTTCCATCTAAACTGGGTACATCTCTTAAGCCTAGTGAATGTTTTATGAGGATGTTTTCATGAGAAAGAACCACATTCATCCATACAGTCACGTAGAGCTGAAGCACAACCAAAACAATGTTCTTCTGCAAAATGTATTTTGTTTTTTAACTGCTAGAGGGCCAAACGTTTTATTTTGCACCTTTAAAATGTAATTATTTTACTTTAACTTTTTAAAACATTTTTTCAGAAATAAAGTTTTCCAGCCAGATTAGAAAGGCTCACACATTGCACTCAGACACGTATCACAATTGCAACCCAAGTTCAAGTCAGTGTTATTTTAGCATCACTGAGATACAATTATATTTTTTATTACTTTGAATTAGTTTTTATTTTTATATTTTCCATTATGATTTTAATTGTAGTTACAGTTTTAATAATTTTGTTGTGTATTTATTATTAGTATTTTTATTAGTTTTGAGAGTAAAAAAATATAAATAATATATATAAATATATATATATATATATATATATTTATTTCTGTTTTAGTTTGTTATTTTAGTAGCCTACATCAAGTTAAGCTAAATGAAAATTAGAAACAAGGAAAGAAAAGTAAGTTTAAGTTTTAAGTAAATTAAGTAAGCTTTTATACTACTTTATATGCACTTTAAGGGCAGATTTACTAACAGCTTGCTCCAGCGCAAATCCTCTTTTGGCGTTAAAAAACTACTGTCTTACTAAAGACACGCAGTGAAAAGGCGTGGATAGGGTTATTTTTGCGGCTGACCTTATTACATCTGTATTTTTTAGACGCAAATTTTATGGGATGAGAGGTGATTTACTGAGGTTTGCGCTGGTCAATTTACTGGTATTTGCACCATTATTTACCGCCCCCAAAAAAGCATGTCTTAAACCAGATGCTATTTGTACTTTATTAATTAATTTGTCCTGTCCCAATGAAGGAAAAAATTCTAAAAATAAATTATAAATAAATTTGCACAAAGGTAATTTACCATTTTATTAAGTTGAGTTAAATGTAGAAATGACAGAAGATGCAGGATCAGGACACGACCCTGGTCTGACATAAAGTCTGTAATGGAATTAGGTCTTCATACTCTCAGTTTCAAAAAGTCAAATCCTGACACAGACCCAGCAGAGCACTCATCTCTTATGTAAGATTGACAGAAAGTGTTGCCTCATATGTGTCAAGGTTGTGTTGTTTGCTTGTATTTGTGTTTGTGTGAGTGCCAATGTGTTCAAGTGATGGGAAGGGCGAAAGATAAAACATTAAATATGTTATACAGAGTGAGAGAGCGAGAGAGAGAAAGTGTGTGTATGTGATAGAGGCAGTGTAGGGGCAGAGGTCAGTGGTGTGTTGTAAGACTACGAGGCATTTGCTTCCACCACATTTGGCTTCTTCCCTCAGGAAAATTACCCACATATGCACCATCCAATTGGCAACCACCTGCCCCGTACATATGTACCTACAAGGGTCCTATGCTAACATGGACTTTGCTCTCATAACAAACCAGCTCCAAAACATCAAAATGCTCGCTCCGGCTTCCCCCGATTTAACACATAGGCTGTCTTTCCTTTTTTTCAGTTCTTTGCATTTCTTTTAACCAGAAACCTGTTAGAAACAAAGAGTGCTGGAGCTTATGAAAATAAATACACATTGTGTAATGTGCCATTTTTAATCAATTAATTGCTTGACAAAATGGATTTGGTCATTATTTATAGAGCTACACGGACTGAGCAGGTCATTAAGCGTGGGGTCAGGGACGCCCACTGAGGCTTGAACAATTCATTATTCACCATTCACAGACTAAACGGGTTCTATGCTTGAATAGTCTCACACAGAGCAACAAACTCACACATACAAATGGCAATTACTGAAAACTACGACTTTGGCTGTAAAATAATTACAAGCTCACACGCACACACGCACGCACGCACAAACATCAATAATCATTAAAAGTTCATCCTAGGACCCACCTGGTATAATTATTCTCATGATCCACAAAAAAACTTTTAAGAGTGAAGTATGAGGTGGAAGAATAAATTAGTTCTCTTTTGCTAACATCTTTTTATTTCATAGTATTACATTGGCTACTTTTAAATTGCATTACTAAAGGCCTGATCACACCAAGAACAATAACTATAAAGATAAATAACAGAATCTATATTAGCATCCACACCAGCAGACGATACCATTCTGTCTATTCTAAGCGCACAAATCAGTTTTGTAATCTGTCGCTTTAAATGATCGAGCTCTTAAAGGGATGGTTCGGAGTAATTTCAACCTAGGGTCCTTTGCACCATGACCTTGAGCCAAACATACATGGGCTATGTATGTATCCCCTTTTTGTTCGATTTAAAATTTGTAGGTAATAATTGATCTTAAGCAGTATGATTAATTATTAAATATATATTCCCTTTTTTGAGCTAATTTGCTACACCCATTAGAGGTGTTGATGTAGTGGCTTAATGGATGTTCTATTCTGTGTGTGGATGGAGCTTAACCAACATCAGTTTGATATATATTAGAACTTCTAAGTGTAAGAAACATGGAGGAAACAGAAACTGACGCAAAAAATAAAAAAACAGCCTGTTCCCACTCCCATTATTTGAGGTGTTGATGTAGTGGCTTAAAAAGGCTGATTCTATTTTGTGTGTGGATGGAGCTTATTTGGCATCAGTTTACAGAATAATTTTTTGTAGTTTTTGCATTTTATTATGATAGGACAGTATGGGATCAAGAAAAATCAACAAGCCAGGACTTGAACTCATCTCACCCAAAGCCCATCAGTGCCAATTTTCAGCGCACTGACCACTTGGCTATTGGACCAAAAAATCAGCCACTGTTTGATACATATTAAAACCTCACTGTGTAAGAAACTTGGGGAGAACAGAATCAGATGGCAAACAATCCAGCTGTCGAAATCTGTTTCCCCACTCCCATTATGAGAGGTGTTGATGTAGTGGCTTAATGGATGCATTTTCTATTCTCTGTGTGGAGGGAGCTTAACCAGCATCAGTTTTATACATATTATAACTTCTAAGTGTAAGAAACATGGGGGGAACAGAATCTAACGCAAAAAAAAACAGTTGTCGGAATCCGTTCCCCCACTCCTATTATGTGAGGTGTTGATGTAGTGGCTTTAAAAAGGCGGATTCTATTTTGTGTGTGGATGGAGCTTATTTGGCATCAGTTTAAATAATACTTTTTTTTGGAGTTTTCACATTTTAGTATGATAGGACAGTATGGGATCAAGAAATATCCATGAGGCGTGACATGAACTCGGGTCTCCCAAAGCCTGTCAGTGCCAAATGTCAATACACTGACCACTTGGCTATCGGCCCAAATAATCAGCCACTGCTTGATACATATTAGAACCTCACTGTGTAAGAAACATGGGGGGAACAGAATCAGACGGCAAACAATCCAGCTGAGGAAATCTGTTCCTCCACTCCGATTATGAGAGGTGTTGATGTAGTGGCTTAAAAAATGCTGATTCTATTTTGTGTCTATACTTGAACTCGGGTAGCAATAAGCTGAAAAACAAGGAATGATAATGTAGGGGGGCACTGACCACTAGGCTATTGGGTCTAGTTATCATTAGCAATGTCATAAATATTAGAACCTCATTGTGTAAGAAACATAGGGGGAACAGAATCCGACGGCAAATAGTCCACCTGTCGAAATCCGTTCCCCCACCCCAATGATGAGAGATGTTGATGTATCGGCTTAAAAAATGCTTATTCCTTTCTGTGTGTGGATGGAGCTTAAAGAGCATCAATTTGATAAATATTAGAATCTCAGTGTGTCAGAAATATGGGGGGAACAGAATCCGACGGCAAAAAAAAACAGCTGTCGGAATCCGTTCCCCCACTCCCCTTATGAGAGGTGTTGATGTAATGACTTAAAAAATACTGATTCTATTTTATGTGTGGATGGAGCTTAACTTGCATCAGTTTAAAGAATATATTTTTTTGCCTTTTATTATGATAGGACAGTATAGTATCAAGAAAGTTCGACGACCTGAGACTTGTACTCGGGTCGGCCAAAGCTAAAACAAAAATATTGCAAGGGCACTAACCACTAGGCTGTTGGGTATATTAATCAGCTGCAATGTCATAAATATTAGAACCTCATTGGGTACGAAACATAGGGGGAACAGAATCCGACGGCACATAGTTCACTTGTCGAAATCCATTCCCCCACCCCAATGATGAGAGATGTTGATGGACTGTATCGGCTTAAAAAATGCTTATTCCTTTGTGTGTGTGGATGGAGCTTAAAGAGCATAAATTTGATAAATATTAGAACCTCAGTGTGTCAGAAATATGGGGGGAACAGAATCCAACGGCAAAAAAACCCCAGCTGTCGGAATCCGTTCCCCCACACCCATTATGAGAGGTGTTGATGTAATGACTTAAAAAATACTGATTCTATTTTATGTGTGGATGGAGCTTAACTTGCATCAGTTTAAAGAATATATTTTTTAGCCTTTTATTATGATAGGACAGTATAGTATCAAGAAAGTTCGACGACCTGAGACTTGAACTCGGGTCGGCCAAAGCTAAAATAAAAACATTGCCAGGGCACCGACCACTAGGCTATTGGGTATAGTAATCAGCTGCAATGTCATAAATATTAGAACCTCATTGTGTAAGAGACATAGGGGGAACAGAATCCGACGGCAAATAGTTCACCTGTCGAAATCCGTTCCCCCACCCCAATGATGAGAGATGTTGATGTATCGGCTTATCAAGATAGTTCGACAACCTGGGACTTGAACTCGGGTAGCAATAAGCTGAAAAACAAGGAATGGTAATGTAGGGGGCACTGACCACTAGGCTATTGGGTCTAGTTATCAGTGGCAATGTCATAAATATTAGAACCTCATTGTGTAAGAAACATAGGGGGAACAGAATCCGACGGCAAATAGTTCACCTGTCGAAATCCGTTCCCCCACCCCAATGATGAGAGATGTTGATGTATCGGCTTAAAAAATGCTTATTCCTTTCTGTGTGTGGATGGAGCTTAAAGAGCAACAATTTGATAAATATTAGAATCTCAGTGTGTCAGAAATATGGGGGGAACAGAATCCGACGGCAAAAAAAAAACAGCTGTCGGAATCCGTTCCCCCCTCCCCTTATGAGAGGTGTTGATGTAATGACTTAACAAATACTGATTCTATTTTATGTGTGGATGGAGCTTAACTTGCATCAGTTTAAAGAATATATTTTTTTGCCTTTTATTATGATAGGACAGTATAGTATCAAGAAAGTTCGACGACCTGAGACTTGAACTCGGGTCGGCCAAAGCTAAAACAAAAATATTGCAAAGGCACTAACCACTAGGCTATTGGGTATAGTAATCAGCTGCAATGTCATAAATATTAGAACCTCATTGTGTAAGAAACATAGGGGGAACAGAATCCGACGGCAAATAGTTCACCTGTCGAAATCCGTTCCCCCACCCCAATGATGAGAGATGTTGATGTATCGGCTTAAAAAATGCTTATTCCTTTCTGTGTGTGGATGGAGCTTAAAGAGCATCAATTTGATAAATATTAGAACCTCAGTGTGTCAGAAATATGGGGGGAACAGAATCCGACGGCAAAAAAAACAGCTGTCGGAATCCGTTCCCCCACACCCATTATGAGAGGTGTTGATGTAATGACTTAAAAAATACTGATTCTATTTTATGTGTGGATGGAGCTTAACTTGCATCAGTTTAAAGAATATATATTTTTTAGCCTTTTATTATGATAGGACAGTATAGTATCAAGAAAGTTCGACGACCTGAGACTTGAACTCGGGTCGGCCAAAGCTAAAATAAAAACATTGCCAGGGCACCGACCACTAGGCTATTGGGTATAGTAATCAGCTGCAATGTCATAAATATTAGAACCTCATTGTGTAAGAGACATAGGGGGAACAGAATCCGATGGCAAATAGTTCACCTGTCGAAATCCGTTCCCCCACCCCAATGATGAGAGATGTTGATGTATCGGCTTATCAAGAAAGTTCGACAACCTGGGACTTGAACTCGGGTAGCAATAAGCTGAAAAACAAGGAATGGTAATGTAGGGGGCACTGACCACTAGGCTATTGGGTCTAGTTATCAGTGGCAATGTCATAAATATTAGAACCTCATTGTGTAAGAAACATAGGGGGAACAGAATCCGACGGCAAATAGTTCACCTGTCGAAATCCGTTCCCCCACCCCAATGATGAGAGATGTTGATGTATCGGCTTAAAAAATGCTTATTCCTTTCTGTGTGTGGATGGAGCTTAAAGAGCAACAATTTGATAAATATTAGAATCTCAGTGTGTCAGAAATATGGGGGGAACAGAATCCGACGGCAAAAAAAAAACAGCTGTCGGAATCCGTTCCCCCCTCCCCTTATGAGAGGTGTTGATGTAATGACTTAACAAATACTGATTCTATTTTATGTGTGGATGGAGCTTAACTTGCATCAGTTTAAAGAATATATTTTTTTGCCTTTTATTATGATAGGACAGTATAGTATCAAGAAAGTTCGACGACCTGAGACTTGAACTCGGGTCGGCCAAAGCTAAAACAAAAATATTGCAAGGGCACTAACCACTAGGCTATTGGGTATAGTAATCAGCTGCAATGTCATAAATATTAGAACCTCATTGTGTAAGAAACATAGGGGGAACAGAATCCGACGGCAAATAGTTCACCTGTCGAAATCCGTTCCCCCACCCCAATGATGAGAGATGTTGATGTATCGGCTTAAAAAATGCTTATTCCTTTCTGTGTGTGGATGGAGCTTAAAGAGCATCAATTTGATAAATATTAGAACCTCAGTGTGTCAGAAATATGGGGGGAACAGAATCCGACGGCAAAAAAAACAGCTGTCGGAATCCGTTCCCCCACACCCATTATGAGAGGTGTTGATGTAATGGCTTAAAAAAATGCAGATTCTATTTTGTGTGTGGATGGAGCTTAACTTGCATCAGTTTAAAGAATATTTTTTTGCCTTTTATTGTGATAGGGCAGTATAGTATCAAGAAAGTTCGACAACCTGGGACTTGAACTCGGGTAGCAATAAGCTGAAAAACAAGCAATGGTAATGTAGGGGGCACTGACCACTAGGCTATTGGGTCTAGTTATCAGTGGCAATGTCATAAATATTAGAACCTCATTGTGTAAGAAACATAGGGGGAACAGAATTCGACGGCAAATAGTTCACCTGTCGAAATCCGTTCCCCCACCCCAATGATGAGAGATGTTGATGTATCGGCTTAAAAAATGCTTATTCCTTTCTGTGTGTGGATGGAGCTTAAAGAGCATAAATTTGATAAATATTAGAACCTCAGTGTGTCAGAAATATGGGGGGAACAGAATCCGACGGCAAAAAAAACAGCTGTCGGAATCCGTTCCCCCACACCCATTATGAGAGGTGTTGATGTAATGACTTAAAAAATACTGATTCTATTTTATGTGTGGATGGAGCTTAACTTGCATCAGTTTAAAGAATATATTTTTTTTGCCTTTTATTATGATAGGACAGTATAGTATCAAGAAAGTTCGACAACCTGGGACTTGAACTCGGGTCGACCAAAGCTAAAATAAAAACATTGCCAGGGCACCGACCACTAGGCTATTGAGTCTAATGATAGACTGCAATGTCATAAATATTAGAACCTCATTGTGTAAGAAACATAGGGGGAACAGAATCCGACGGCAAATAGTTCACCTGTCGAAATCCGTTCCCCCACCCCAATGATGAGAGATGTTGATGTATCGGCTTAAAAAATGCTTATTCCTTTCTGTGTGTGGATGGAGCTTAAAGAGCATAAATTTGATAAATATTAGAACCTCAGTGTGTCAGAAATATGGGGGGAACAGAATCCGACGGCAAAAAAACCTGCTGTCGGAATCCGTTCCCCCACTCCCATTATGAGAGGTGTTGATGTAATGGCTTAAAAAAATGCCGATTCTATTTTGTGTGTGGATGGAGCTTAACTTGCATCAGTTTAAAGAATATTTTTTTGCCTTTTATTGTGATAGGGCAGTATAGTATCAAGAAAGTTCGACAACCTGGGACTTGAACTCGGGTAGCAATAAGCTGAAAAACAAGCAATGGTAATGTAGGGGGCACTGACCACTAGGCTATTGGGTCTAGTTATCAGTGGCAATGTCATAAATATTAGAACCTCATTGTGTAAGAAACATAGGGGGAACAGAATTCGACGGCAAATAGTTCACCTGTCGAAATCCGTTCCCCCACCCCAATGATGAGAGATGTTGATGTATCGGCTTAAAAAATGCTTATTCCTTTCTGTGTGTGGATGGAGCTTAAAGAGCATAAATTTGATAAATATTAGAACCTCAGTGTGTCAGAAATATGGGGGGAACAGAATCCGACGGCAAAAAAAACAGCTGTCGGAATCCGTTCCCCCACACCCATTATGAGAGGTGTTGATGTAATGACTTAAAAAATACTGATTCTATTTTATGTGTGGATGGAGCTTAACTTGCATCAGTTTAAAGAATATATATTTTTTGCCTTTTATTATGATAGGACAGTATAGTATCAAGAAAGTTCGACAACCTGGGACTTGAACTCGGGTCGACCAAAGCTAAAATAAAAACATTGCCAGGGCACCGACCACTAGGCTATTGAGTCTAATGATAGACTGCAATGTCATAAATATTAGAACCTCATTGTGTAAGAAACATAGGGGGAACAGAATCCGACGGCAAATAGTTCACCTGTCGAAATCCGTTCCCCCACCCCAATGATGAGAGATGTTGATGTATCGGCTTAAAAAATGCTTATTCCTTTCTGTGTGTGGATGGAGCTTAAAGAGCATAAATTTGATAAATATTAGAACCTCAGTGTGTCAGAAATATGGGGGGAACAGAATCCGACGGCAAAAAAACCTGCTGTCGGAATCCGTTCCCCCACTCCCATTATGAGAGGTGTTGATGTAATGGCTTAAAAAAATGCCGATTCTATTTTGTGTGTGGATGGAGCTTAACTTGCATCAGTTTAAAGAATATTTTTTTGCCTTTTATTGTGATAGGGCAGTATAGTATCAAGAAGGTTCGACAAGCTGGGACTTGAACTCGGGTAGCAATAAGCTGAAAAACAAGGTATGGTAATGTAGGGGGCACTGACTACTAGGCTATTGGGTCTAGCTATCAGTGGCAATGTCATAAATATTAGAACCTCATTGTGTAAGAAACATAGGGGGAACAGAATCCGACGGCAAATAGTTCACCTGTCGAAATCCGTTCCCCCACCCCAATGATGAGAGATGTTGATGTATCAGCTTAAAAAATGCTTATTCCTTTCTGTGTGTGGATGGAGCTTAAAGAGCATAAATTTGATAAATATTAGAACCTCAGTGTGTCAGAAATATGGGGGGAACAGAATCCGACGGCAAAAAAAACAGCTGTCGGAATCCGTTCCCCCACACCCATTATGAGAGGTGTTGATGTAATGACTTAAAAAATACTGATTCTATTTTATGTGTGGATGGAGCTTAACTTGCATCAGTTTAAAGAATATATATTTTTTGCCTTTTATTATGATAGGACAGTATAGTATCAAGAAAGTTCGACAACCTGGGACTTGAACTCGGGTCGACCAAAGCTAAAATAAAAACATTGCCAGGGCACCGACCACTAGGCTATTGAGTCAAATGATAGACTGCAATGTCATAAATATTAGAACCTCATTGTGTAAGAAACATAGGGGGAACAGAATCCGACGGCAAATAGTTCACCTGTCGAAATCCGTTCCCCCACCCCAATGATGAGAGATGTTGATGTATCGGCTTAAAAAATGCTTATTCCTTTCTGTGTGTGGATGGAGCTTAAAGAGCATAAATTTGATAAATATTAGAACCTCAGTGTGTCAGAAATATGGGGGGAACAGAATCCGACGGCAAAAAAACCTGCTGTCGGAATCCGTTCCCCCACTCCCATTATGAGAGGTGTTGATGTAATGGCTTAAAAAAATGCCGATTCTATTTTGTGTGTGGATGGAGCTTAACTTGCATCAGTTTAAAGAATATTTTTTTGCCTTTTATTGTGATAGGGCAGTATAGTATCAAGAAGGTTCGACAAGCTGGGACTTGAACTCGGGTAGCAATAAGCTGAAAAACAAGGTATGGTAATGTAGGGGGCACTGACTACTAGGCTATTGGGTCTAGCTATCAGTGGCAATGTCATAAATATTAGAACCTCATTGTGTAAGAAACATAGGGGGAACAGAATCCGACGGCAAATAGTTCACCTGTCGAAATCCGTTCCCCCACCCCAATGATGAGAGATGTTGATGTATCGGCTTAAAAAATGCTTATTCCTTTCTGTGTGTGGATGGAGCTTAAAGAGCATAAATTTGATAAATATTAGAACCTCAGTGTGTCAGAAATATGGGGGGAACAGAATCCGACGGCAAAAAAAACAGCTGTCGGAATCCGTTCCCCCACACCCATTATGAAAGGTGTTGATGTAATGACTTAAAAAATACTGATTCTATTTTATGTGTGGATGGAGCTTAACTTGCATCAGTTTAAAGAATATATATTTTTTGCCTTTTATTATGATAGGACAGTATAGTATCAAGAAAGTTCGACAACCTGGGACTTGAACTCGGGTCGACCAAAGCTAAAATAAAAACATTGCCAGGGCACCGACCACTAGGCTATTGAGTCTAATGATAGACTGCAATGTCATAAATATTAGAACCTCATTGTGTAAGAAACATAGGGGGAACAGAATCCGACGGCAAATAGTTCACCTGTCGAAATCCGTTCCCCCACCCCAATGATGAGAGATGTTGATGTATCGGCTTAAAAAATGCTTATTCCTTTCTGTGTGTGGATGGAGCTTAAAGAGCATAAATTTGATAAATATTAGAACCTCAGTGTGTCAGAAATATGGGGGGAACAGAATCCGACGGCAAAAAAACCTGCTGTCGGAATCCGTTCCCCCACTCCCATTATGAGAGGTGTTGATGTAATGGCTTAAAAAAATGCCGATTCTATTTTGTGTGTGGATGGAGCTTAACTTGCATCAGTTTAAAGAATATTTTTTTGCCTTTTATTGTGATAGGGCAGTATAGTATCAAGAAGGTTCGACAAGCTGGGACTTGAACTCGGGTAGCAATAAGCTGAAAAACAAGGTATGGTAATGTAGGGGGCACTGACTACTAGGCTATTGGGTCTAGCTATCAGTGGCAATGTCATAAATATTAGAACCTCATTGTGTAAGAAACATAGGGGGAACAGAATCCGACGGCAAATAGTTCACCTGTCGAAATCCGTTCCCCCACCCCAATGATGAGAGATGTTGATGTATCAGCTTAAAAAATGCTTATTCCTTTCTGTGTGTGGATGGAGCTTAAAGAGCATAAATTTGATAAATATTAGAACCTCAGTGTGTCAGAAATATGGGGGGAACAGAATCCGACGGCAAAAAAAACAGCTGTCGGAATCCGTTCCCCCACACCCATTATGAGAGGTGTTGATGTAATGACTTAAAAAATACTGATTCTATTTTATGTGTGGATGGAGCTTAACTTGCATCAGTTTAAAGAATATATATTTTTTGCCTTTTATTATGATAGGACAGTATAGTATCAAGAAAGTTCGACAACCTGGGACTTGAACTCGGGTCGACCAAAGCTAAAATAAAAACATTGCCAGGGCACCGACCACTAGGCTATTGAGTCAAATGATAGACTGCAATGTCATAAATATTAGAACCTCATTGTGTAAGAAACATAGGGGGAACAGAATCCGACGGCAAATAGTTCACCTGTCGAAATCCGTTCCCCCACCCCAATGATGAGAGATGTTGATGTATCGGCTTAAAAAATGCTTATTCCTTTCTGTGTGTGGATGGAGCTTAAAGAGCATAAATTTGATAAATATTAGAACCTCAGTGTGTCAGAAATATGGGGGGAACAGAATCCGACGGCAAAAAAACCTGCTGTCGGAATCCGTTCCCCCACTCCCATTATGAGAGGTGTTGATGTAATGGCTTAAAAAAATGCCGATTCTATTTTGTGTGTGGATGGAGCTTAACTTGCATCAGTTTAAAGAATATTTTTTTGCCTTTTATTGTGATAGGGCAGTATAGTATCAAGAAGGTTCGACAAGCTGGGACTTGAACTCGGGTAGCAATAAGCTGAAAAACAAGGTATGGTAATGTAGGGGGCACTGACTACTAGGCTATTGGGTCTAGCTATCAGTGGCAATGTCATAAATATTAGAACCTCATTGTGTAAGAAACATAGGGGGAACAGAATCCGACGGCAAATAGTTCACCTGTCGAAATCCGTTCCCCCACCCCAATGATGAGAGATGTTGATGTATCGGCTTAAAAAATGCTTATTCCTTTCTGTGTGTGGATGGAGCTTAAAGAGCATCAATTTGATAAATATTAGAACCTCAGTGTGTCAGAAATATGGGGGGAACAGAATCCGACGGCAAAAAAAACAGCTGTCGGAATCCGTTCCCCCACACCCATTATGAAAGGTGTTGATGTAATGACTTAAAAAATACTGATTCTATTTTATGTGTGGATGGAGCTTAACTTGCATCAGTTTAAAGAATATATATTTTTTGCCTTTTATTATGATAGGACAGTATAGTATCAAGAAAGTTCGACAACCTGGGACTTGAACTCGGGTCGACCAAAGCTAAAATAAAAACATTGCCAGGGCACCGACCACTAGGCTATTGAGTCTAATGATAGACTGCAATGTCATAAATATTAGAACCTCATTGTGTAAGAAACATAGGGGGAACAGAATCCGACGGCAAATAGTTCACCTGTCGAAATCCGTTCCCCCACCCCAATGATGAGAGATGTTGATGTATCGGCTTAAAAAATGCTTATTCCTTTCTGTGTGTGGATGGAGCTTAAAGAGCATAAATTTGATAAATATTAGAACCTCAGTGTGTCAGAAATATGGGGGGAACAGAATCCGACGGCAAAAAAACCTGCTGTCGGAATCCGTTCCCCCACTCCCATTATGAGAGGTGTTGATGTAATGGCTTAAAAAAATGCCGATTCTATTTTGTGTGTGGATGGAGCTTAACTTGCATCAGTTTAAAGAATATTTTTTTGCCTTTTATTGTGATAGGGCAGTATAGTATCAAGAAAGTTCGACAACCTGGGACTTGAACTCGGGTAGCAATAAGCTGAAAAACAAGCAATGGTAATGTAGGGGGCACTGACCACTAGGCTATTGGGTCTAGTTATCAGTGGCAATGTCATAAATATTAGAACCTCATTGTGTAAGAAACATAGGGGGAACAGAATTCGAAGGCAAATAGTTCACCTGTCGAAATCCGTTCCCCCACCCCAATGATGAGAGATGTTGATGTATCGGCTTAAAAAATGCTTATTCCTTTCTGTGTGTGGATGGAGCTTAAAGAGCATCAATTTGATAAATATTAGAACCTCAGTGTGTCAGAAATATGGGGGGAACAGAATCCGACGGCAAAAAAAACAGCTGTCGGAATCCGTTCCCCCACACCCATTATGAGAGGTGTTGATGTAATGACTTAAAAAATACTGATTCTATTTTATGTGTGGATGGAGCTTAACTTGCATCAGTTTAAAGAATATATATTTTTTGCCTTTTATTATGATAGGACAGTATAGTATCAAGAAAGTTCGACAACCTGGGACTTGAACTCGGGTCGACCAAAGCTAAAATAAAAACATTGCCAGGGCACCGACCACTAGGCTATTGAGTCTAATGATAGACTGCAATGTCATAAATATTAGAACCTCATTGTGTAAGAAACATAGGGGGAACAGAATCCGACGGCAAATAGTTCACCTGTCGAAATCCGTTCCCCCACCCCAATGATGAGAGATGTTGATGTATCGGCTTAAAAAATGCTTATTCCTTTCTGTGTGTGGATGGAGCTTAAAGAGCATAAATTTGATAAATATTAGAACCTCAGTGTGTCAGAAATATGGGGGGAACAGAATCCGACGGCAAAAAAACCTGCTGTCGGAATCCGTTCCCCCACTCCCATTATGAGAGGTGTTGATGTAATGGCTTAAAAAAATGCCGATTCTATTTTGTGTGTGGATGGAGCTTAACTTGCATCAGTTTAAAGAATATTTTTTTGCCTTTTATTGTGATAGGGCAGTATAGTATCAAGAAAGTTCGACAACCTGGGACTTGAACTCGGGTAGCAATAAGCTGAAAAACAAGCAATGGTAATGTAGGGGGCACTGACCACTAGGCTATTGGGTCTAGTTATCAGTGGCAATGTCATAAATATTAGAACCTCATTGTGTAAGAAACATAGGGGGAACAGAATTCGACGGCAAATAGTTCACCTGTCGAAATCCGTTCCCCCACCCCAATGATGAGAGATGTTGATGTATCGGCTTAAAAAATGCTTATTCCTTTCTGTGTGTGGATGGAGCTTAAAGAGCATAAATTTGATAAATATTAGAACCTCAGTGTGTCAGAAATATGGGGGGAACAGAATCCGACGGCAAAAAAAACAGCTGTCGGAATCCGTTCCCCCACACCCATTATGAGAGGTGTTGATGTAATGACTTAAAAAATACTGATTCTATTTTATGTGTGGATGGAGCTTAACTTGCATCAGTTTAAAGAATATATATTTTTTGCCTTTTATTATGATAGGACAGTATAGTATCAAGAAAGTTCGACAACCTGGGACTTGAACTCGGGTCGACCAAAGCTAAAATAAAAACATTGCCAGGGCACCGACCACTAGGCTATTGAGTCTAATGATAGACTGCAATGTCATAAATATTAGAACCTCATTGTGTAAGAAACATAGGGGGAACAGAATCCGACGGCAAATAGTTCACCTGTCGAAATCCGTTCCCCCACCCCAATGATGAGAGATGTTGATGTATCGGCTTAAAAAATGCTTATTCCTTTCTGTGTGTGGATGGAGCTTAAAGAGCATAAATTTGATAAATATTAGAACCTCAGTGTGTCAGAAATATGGGGGGAACAGAATCCGACGGCAAAAAAACCTGCTGTCGGAATCCGTTCCCCCACTCCCATTATGAGAGGTGTTGATGTAATGGCTTAAAAAAATGCCGATTCTATTTTGTGTGTGGATGGAGCTTAACTTGCATCAGTTTAAAGAATATTTTTTTGCCTTTTATTGTGATAGGGCAGTATAGTATCAAGAAAGTTCGACAACCTGGGACTTGAACTCGGGTAGCAATAAGCTGAAAAACAAGCAATGGTAATGTAGGGGGCACTGACCACTAGGCTATTGGGTCTAGTTATCAGTGGCAATGTCATAAATATTAGAACCTCATTGTGTAAGAAACATAGGGGGAACAGAATTCGACGGCAAATAGTTCACCTGTCGAAATCCGTTCCCCCACCCCAATGATGAGAGATGTTGATGTATCGGCTTAAAAAATGCTTATTCCTTTCTGTGTGTGGATGGAGCTTAAAGAGCATAAATTTGATAAATATTAGAACCTCAGTGTGTCAGAAATATGGGGGGAACAGAATCCGACGGCAAAAAAAACAGCTGTCGGAATCCGTTCCCCCACACCCATTATGAGAGGTGTTGATGTAATGACTTAAAAAATACTGATTCTATTTTATGTGTGGATGGAGCTTAACTTGCATCAGTTTAAAGAATATATATTTTTTGCCTTTTATTATGATAGGACAGTATAGTATCAAGAAAGTTCGACAACCTGGGACTTGAACTCGGGTCGACCAAAGCTAAAATAAAAACATTGCCAGGGCACCGACCACTAGGCTATTGAGTCTAATGATAGACTGCAATGTCATAAATATTAGAACCTCATTGTGTAAGAAACATAGGGGGAACAGAATCCGACGGCAAATAGTTCACCTGTCGAAATCCGTTCCCCCACCCCAATGATGAGAGATGTTGATGTATCGGCTTAAAAAATGCTTATTCCTTTCTGTGTGTGGATGGAGCTTAAAGAGCATAAATTTGATAAATATTAGAACCTCAGTGTGTCAGAAATATGGGGGGAACAGAATCCGACGGCAAAAAAACCTGCTGTCGGAATCCGTTCCCCCACTCCCATTATGAGAGGTGTTGATGTAATGGCTTAAAAAAATGCCGATTCTATTTTGTGTGTGGATGGAGCTTAACTTGCATCAGTTTAAAGAATATTTTTTTGCCTTTTATTGTGATAGGGCAGTATAGTATCAAGAAGGTTCGACAAGCTGGGACTTGAACTCGGGTAGCAATAAGCTGAAAAACAAGGTATGGTAATGTAGGGGGCACTGACTACTAGGCTATTGGGTCTAGCTATCAGTGGCAATGTCATAAATATTAGAACCTCATTGTGTAAGAAACATAGGGGGAACAGAATCCGACGGCAAATAGTTCACCTGTCGAAATCCGTTCCCCCACCCCAATGATGAGAGATGTTGATGTATCAGCTTAAAAAATGCTTATTCCTTTCTGTGTGTGGATGGAGCTTAAAGAGCATAAATTTGATAAATATTAGAACCTCAGTGTGTCAGAAATATGGGGGGAACAGAATCCGACGGCAAAAAAAACAGCTGTCGGAATCCGTTCCCCCACACCCATTATGAGAGGTGTTGATGTAATGACTTAAAAAATACTGATTCTATTTTATGTGTGGATGGAGCTTAACTTGCATCAGTTTAAAGAATATATATTTTTTGCCTTTTATTATGATAGGACAGTATAGTATCAAGAAAGTTCGACAACCTGGGACTTGAACTCGGGTCGACCAAAGCTAAAATAAAAACATTGCCAGGGCACCGACCACTAGGCTATTGAGTCAAATGATAGACTGCAATGTCATAAATATTAGAACCTCATTGTGTAAGAAACATAGGGGGAACAGAATCCGACGGCAAATAGTTCACCTGTCGAAATCCGTTCCCCCACCCCAATGATGAGAGATGTTGATGTATCGGCTTAAAAAATGCTTATTCCTTTCTGTGTGTGGATGGAGCTTAAAGAGCATAAATTTGATAAATATTAGAACCTCAGTGTGTCAGAAATATGGGGGGAACAGAATCCGACGGCAAAAAAACCTGCTGTCGGAATCCGTTCCCCCACTCCCATTATGAGAGGTGTTGATGTAATGGCTTAAAAAAATGCCGATTCTATTTTGTGTGTGGATGGAGCTTAACTTGCATCAGTTTAAAGAATATTTTTTTGCCTTTTATTGTGATAGGGCAGTATAGTATCAAGAAGGTTCGACAAGCTGGGACTTGAACTCGGGTAGCAATAAGCTGAAAAACAAGGTATGGTAATGTAGGGGGCACTGACTACTAGGCTATTGGGTCTAGCTATCAGTGGCAATGTCATAAATATTAGAACCTCATTGTGTAAGAAACATAGGGGGAACAGAATCCGACGGCAAATAGTTCACCTGTCGAAATCCGTTCCCCCACCCCAATGATGAGAGATGTTGATGTATCGGCTTAAAAAATGCTTATTCCTTTCTGTGTGTGGATGGAGCTTAAAGAGCATCAATTTGATAAATATTAGAACCTCAGTGTGTCAGAAATATGGGGGGAACAGAATCCGACGGCAAAAAAAACAGCTGTCGGAATCCGTTCCCCCACACCCATTATGAAAGGTGTTGATGTAATGACTTAAAAAATACTGATTCTATTTTATGTGTGGATGGAGCTTAACTTGCATCAGTTTAAAGAATATATATTTTTTGCCTTTTATTATGATAGGACAGTATAGTATCAAGAAAGTTCGACAACCTGGGACTTGAACTCGGGTCGACCAAAGCTAAAATAAAAACATTGCCAGGGCACCGACCACTAGGCTATTGAGTCTAATGATAGACTGCAATGTCATAAATATTAGAACCTCATTGTGTAAGAAACATAGGGGGAACAGAATCCGACGGCAAATATATCACCTGTCGAAATCCGTTCCCCCACCCCAATGATGAGAGATGTTGATGTATCGGCTTAAAAAATGCTTATTCCTTTCTGTGTGTGGATGGAGCTTAAAGAGCATAAATTTGATAAATATTAGAACCTCAGTGTGTCAGAAATATGGGGGGAACAGAATCCGACGGCAAAAAAACCTGCTGTCGGAATCCGTTCCCCCACTCCCATTATGAGAGGTGTTGATGTAATGGCTTAAAAAAATGCCGATTCTATTTTGTGTGTGGATGGAGCTTAACTTGCATCAGTTTAAAGAATATTTTTTTGCCTTTTATTGTGATAGGGCAGTATAGTATCAAGAAAGTTCGACAACCTGGGACTTGAACTCGGGTAGCAATAAGCTGAAAAACAAGCAATGGTAATGTAGGGGGCACTGACCACTAGGCTATTGGGTCTAGTTATCAGTGGCAATGTCATAAATATTAGAACCTCATTGTGTAAGAAACATAGGGGGAACAGAATTCGAAGGCAAATAGTTCACCTGTCGAAATCCGTTCCCCCACCCCAATGATGAGAGATGTTGATGTATCAGCTTAAAAAATGCTTATTCCTTTCTGTGTGTGGATGGAGCTTAAAGAGCATCAATTTGATAAATATTAGAACCTCAGTGTGTCAGAAATATGGGGGGAACAGAATCCGACGGCAAAAAAAACAGCTGTCGGAATCCGTTCCCCCACACCCATTATGAGAGGTGTTGATGTAATGACTTAAAAAATACTGATTCTATTTTATGTGTGGATGGAGCTTAACTTGCATCAGTTTAAAGAATATATATTTTTTGCCTTTTATTATGATAGGACAGTATAGTATCAAGAAAGTTCGACAACCTGGGACTTGAACTCGGGTCGACCAAAGCTAAAATAAAAACATTGCCAGGGCACCGACCACTAGGCTATTGAGTCTAATGATAGACTGCAATGTCATAAATATTAGAACCTCATTGTGTAAGAAACATAGGGGGAACAGAATCCGACGGCAAATAGTTCACCTGTCGAAATCCGTTCCCCCACCCCAATGATGAGAGATGTTGATGTATCGGCTTAAAAAATGCTTATTCCTTTCTGTGTGTGGATGGAGCTTAAAGAGCATAAATTTGATAAATATTAGAACCTCAGTGTGTCAGAAATATGGGGGGAACAGAATCCGACGGCAAAAAAACCTGCTGTCGGAATCCGTTCCCCCACTCCCATTATGAGAGGTGTTGATGTAATGGCTTAAAAAAATGCCGATTCTATTTTGTGTGTGGATGGAGCTTAACTTGCATCAGTTTAAAGAATATTTTTTTGCCTTTTATTGTGATAGGGCAGTATAGTATCAAGAAGGTTCGACAACCTGGGACTTGAACTCGGGTAGCAATAAGCTGAAAAACAAGGAATGGTAATGTAGGGGGCACTGACCACTAGGCTATTGGGTCTATTTATCAGCGGCAATGTCATAAATATTAGACCCTCATTGTGTAAGAAACATAGGGGGAACAGAATCCGACGGCAAACAGTTCACCTGTCGAAATCCGTTCCCCCACCCCAATGATGAGAGATGTTGATGTATCGGCTTAAAAAATGCTTATTCCTTTCTGTGTGTGGATGGAGCTTAAAGAGCATAAATATGATAAATATTAGAACCACAGTGTGTCAGAAATATGGGGGGAACAGAATCCGACGGCAAAATAACCTGCTGTCGGAATCCGTTCCCCCACTCCCATTATGAGAGGTGTTGATGTAATGGCTTAAAAAAATGCTGATTCTATTTTGTGTGTGGATGGAGCTTAACTTGCATCAGTTTAAAGAATATTTTTTTGCCTTTTATTGTGATAGGGCAGTATAGTATCAAGAAAGTTCGACAACCTGGGACTTGAACTCGGGTAGCAATAAGCTGAAAAACAAGGAATGGTAATGTAGGGGGCACTGACCACTAGGCTATTGGGTCTATTTATCAGCGGCAATGTCATAAATATTAGAACCTCATTGTGTAAGAAACATAGGGGGAACAGAATCCGACGGCAAACAGTTCACCTGTCGAAATCCGTTCCCCCACCCCAATGATGAGAGATGTTGATGTATCGGCTTAAAAAATGCTTATTCCTTTCTGTGTGTGGATGGAGCTTAAAGAGCATAAATATGATAAATATTAGAACCACAGTGTGTCAGAAATATGGGGGGAACAGAATCCGACGGCAAAATAACCTGCTGTCGGAATCCGTTCCCCCACTCCCATTATGAGAGGTGTTGATGTAATGGCTTAAAAAAATGCTGATTCTATTTTGTGTGTGGATGGAGCTTAACTTGCATCAGTTTAAAGAATATTTTTTTGCCTTTTATTGTGATAGGGCAGTATAGTATCAAGAAAGTTCGACAACCTGGGACTTGAACTCGGGTAGCAATAAGCTGAAAAACAAGCAATGGTAACGTAGGGGGCACTGACCACTAAGCTATTGGGTCTAGTTATCAATGACAATGTCATAAATATTAGAACCTCATTGTGTAAGAAACATAGGGGGAACAGAATCCGACGGCAAATAGTTCACCTGTCGAAATCCGTTCCCCCACCCCAATGATGAGAGATGTTGATGTATCGGCTTAAAAAATGCTTATTCCTTTCTGTGTGTGGATGGAGCTTAAAGAGCAACAATTTGATAAATATTAGAATCTCAGTGTGTCAGAAATATGGGGGCGAACAGAATCCGACGGCAAAAAAAAAACAGCTGTCGGAATCCGTTCCCCCCTCCCCTTATGAGAGGTGTTGATGTAATGACTTAACAAATACTGATTCTATTTTATGTGTGGATGGAGCTTAACTTGCATCAGTTTAAAGAATATATTTTTTGCTTTTTATTATGATAGGACAGTATAGTATCAAGAAAGTTCGACGACCTGGGACTTGAACTCGGGTCGGCCAAAGCTAAAATAAAAAAATTGCAAGGCCACTAACCACTAGGCTATTGGGTATAGTAATCAGGTGCAATGTCATAAATATTAGAACCTCATTGTGTAAGAAACATAGTGGGAACAGAATCCGACGGCAAATAGTTCACCTGTCGAAATCCGTTCCCCCACCCCAATGATGAGAGATGTTGATGTATCGGCTTAAAAAATGCTTATTCCTTTCTGTGTGTGGATGGAGCTTAAAGAGCATAAATTTGATAAATATTAGAACCTCAGTGTGTCAGAAATATGGGGGGAACAGAATCCGATGGCAAAAAAACCTGCTGTCGGAATCCATTCCCCCACTCCCATTATGAGACGTGTTGATGTAATGGCTTAAAAAAATGCTGATTCTATTTTATGTGTTGATGGAGCTTAACTTGCATCAGTTTAAAGAATATTTTTTTGCCTTTTATTGTGATAGGACAGTATAGTATCAAGAAAGTTCGACAAGCTTGGACTTGAACTCGGGTAGCAATAAGCTGAAAAACAAGGTATGGAAATGTAGGGGGCACTGACTACTAGGCTATTGGGTCTAGCTATCAGTGGCAATGTCATAAATATTAGAACCTCATTGTGTAAGAAACATAGGGGGAACAGAATCCGACGGCAAATAGTTCACCTGTCGAAATCCGTTCCCCCACCCCAATGATGAGAGATGTTGATGTATCGGCTTAAAAAATGCTTATTCCTTTCTGTGTGTGGATGGAGCTTAAAGAGCATAAATTTGATAAATATTAGAACCTCAGTGTGTCAGAAATATGGGGGGAACAGAATCTGACGGCAAAAAAACCTGCTGTCGGAATCCGTTCCCCCACTCCCATTATGAGAGGTGTTGATGTAATGACTTAAAAAATACTGATTCTATTTTATGTGTGGATGGAGCTTAACTTGCATCAGTTTAAAGAATATATATTTTTTGCCTTTTATTATGATAGGACAGTATAGTATCAAGAAAGTTCGACAACCTGGGACTTGAACTCGGGTCGACCAAAGCTAAAATAAAAACATTGCCAGGGCACCGACCACTAGGCTATTGAGTCAAATGATAGACTGCAATGTCATAAATATTAGAACCTCATTGTGTAAGAAACATAGGGGGAACAGAATCCGACGGCAAATAGTTCACCTGTCGAAATCCGTTCCCCCACCCCAATGATGAGAGATGTTGATGTATCGGCTTAAAAAATGCTTATTCCTTTCTGTGTGTGGATGGAGCTTAAAGAGCATAAATTTGATAAATATTAGAACCTCAGTGTGTCAGAAATATGGGGGGAACAGAATCCGACGGCAAAAAAACCTGCTGTCGGAATCCGTTCCCCCACTCCCATTATGAGAGGTGTTGATGTAATGGCTTAAAAAAATGCCGATTCTATTTTGTGTGTGGATGGAGCTTAACTTGCATCAGTTTAAAGAATATTTTTTTGCCTTTTATTGTGATAGGGCAGTATAGTATCAAGAAGGTTCGACAAGCTGGGACTTGAACTCGGGTAGCAATAAGCTGAAAAACAAGGTATGGTAATGTAGGGGGCACTGACTACTAGGCTATTGGGTCTAGCTATCAGTGGCAATGTCATAAATATTAGAACCTCATTGTGTAAGAAACATAGGGGGAACAGAATCCGACGGCAAATAGTTCACCTGTCGAAATCCGTTCCCCCACCCCAATGATGAGAGATGTTGATGTATCGGCTTAAAAAATGCTTATTCCTTTCTGTGTGTGGATGGAGCTTAAAGAGCATCAATTTGATAAATATTAGAACCTCAGTGTGTCAGAAATATGGGGGGAACAGAATCCGACGGCAAAAAAAACAGCTGTCGGAATCCGTTCCCCCACACCCATTATGAAAGGTGTTGATGTAATGACTTAAAAAATACTGATTCTATTTTATGTGTGGATGGAGCTTAACTTGCATCAGTTTAAAGAATATATATTTTTTGCCTTTTATTATGATAGGACAGTATAGTATCAAGAAAGTTCGACAACCTGGGACTTGAACTCGGGTCGACCAAAGCTAAAATAAAAACATTGCCAGGGCACCGACCACTAGGCTATTGAGTCTAATGATAGACTGCAATGTCATAAATATTAGAACCTCATTGTGTAAGAAACATAGGGGGAACAGAATCCGACGGCAAATAGTTCACCTGTCGAAATCCGTTCCCCCACCCCAATGATGAGAGATGTTGATGTATCGGCTTAAAAAATGCTTATTCCTTTCTGTGTGTGGATGGAGCTTAAAGAGCATAAATTTGATAAATATTAGAACCTCAGTGTGTCAGAAATATGGGGGGAACAGAATCCGACGGCAAAAAAACCTGCTGTCGGAATCCGTTCCCCCACTCCCATTATGAGAGGTGTTGATGTAATGGCTTAAAAAAATGCCGATTCTATTTTGTGTGTGGATGGAGCTTAACTTGCATCAGTTTAAAGAATATTTTTTTGCCTTTTATTGTGATAGGGCAGTATAGTATCAAGAAAGTTCGACAACCTGGGACTTGAACTCGGGTAGCAATAAGCTGAAAAACAAGCAATGGTAATGTAGGGGGCACTGACCACTAGGCTATTGGGTCTAGTTATCAGTGGCAATGTCATAAATATTAGAACCTCATTGTGTAAGAAACATAGGGGGAACAGAATTCGAAGGCAAATAGTTCACCTGTCGAAATCCGTTCCCCCACCCCAATGATGAGAGATGTTGATGTATCAGCTTAAAAAATGCTTATTCCTTTCTGTGTGTGGATGGAGCTTAAAGAGCATCAATTTGATAAATATTAGAACCTCAGTGTGTCAGAAATATGGGGGGAACAGAATCCGACGGCAAAAAAAACAGCTGTCGGAATCCGTTCCCCCACACCCATTATGAGAGGTGTTGATGTAATGACTTAAAAAATACTGATTCTATTTTATGTGTGGATGGAGCTTAACTTGCATCAGTTTAAAGAATATATATTTTTTGCCTTTTATTATGATAGGACAGTATAGTATCAAGAAAGTTCGACAACCTGGGACTTGAACTCGGGTCGACCAAAGCTAAAATAAAAACATTGCCAGGGCACCGACCACTAGGCTATTGAGTCTAATGATAGACTGCAATGTCATAAATATTAGAACCTCATTGTGTAAGAAACATAGGGGGAACAGAATCCGACGGCAAATAGTTCACCTGTCGAAATCCGTTCCCCCACCCCAATGATGAGAGATGTTGATGTATCGGCTTAAAAAATGCTTATTCCTTTCTGTGTGTGGATGGAGCTTAAAGAGCATAAATTTGATAAATATTAGAACCTCAGTGTGTCAGAAATATGGGGGGAACAGAATCCGACGGCAAAAAAACCTGCTGTCGGAATCCGTTCCCCCACTCCCATTATGAGAGGTGTTGATGTAATGGCTTAAAAAAATGCCGATTCTATTTTGTGTGTGGATGGAGCTTAACTTGCATCAGTTTAAAGAATATTTTTTTGCCTTTTATTGTGATAGGGCAGTATAGTATCAAGAAGGTTCGACAACCTGGGACTTGAACTCGGGTAGCAATAAGCTGAAAAACAAGGAATGGTAATGTAGGGGGCACTGACCACTAGGCTATTGGGTCTATTTATCAGCGGCAATGTCATAAATATTAGACCCTCATTGTGTAAGAAACATAGGGGGAACAGAATCCGACGGCAAACAGTTCACCTGTCGAAATCCGTTCCCCCACCCCAATGATGAGAGATGTTGATGTATCGGCTTAAAAAATGCTTATTCCTTTCTGTGTGTGGATGGAGCTTAAAGAGCATAAATATGATAAATATTAGAACCACAGTGTGTCAGAAATATGGGGGGAACAGAATCCGACGGCAAAATAACCTGCTGTCGGAATCCGTTCCCCCACTCCCATTATGAGAGGTGTTGATGTAATGGCTTAAAAAAATGCTGATTCTATTTTGTGTGTGGATGGAGCTTAACTTGCATCAGTTTAAAGAATATTTTTTTGCCTTTTATTGTGATAGGGCAGTATAGTATCAAGAAAGTTCGACAACCTGGGACTTGAACTCGGGTAGCAATAAGCTGAAAAACAAGGAATGGTAATGTAGGGGGCACTGACCACTAGGCTATTGGGTCTATTTATCAGCGGCAATGTCATAAATATTAGAACCTCATTGTGTAAGAAACATAGGGGGAACAGAATCCGACGGCAAACAGTTCACCTGTCGAAATCCGTTCCCCCACCCCAATGATGAGAGATGTTGATGTATCGGCTTAAAAAATGCTTATTCCTTTCTGTGTGTGGATGGAGCTTAAAGAGCATAAATATGATAAATATTAGAACCACAGTGTGTCAGAAATATGGGGGGAACAGAATCCGACGGCAAAATAACCTGCTGTCGGAATCCGTTCCCCCACTCCCATTATGAGAGGTGTTGATGTAATGGCTTAAAAAAATGCTGATTCTATTTTGTGTGTGGATGGAGCTTAACTTGCATCAGTTTAAAGAATATTTTTTTGCCTTTTATTGTGATAGGGCAGTATAGTATCAAGAAAGTTCGACAACCTGGGACTTGAACTCGGGTAGCAATAAGCTGAAAAACAAGCAATGGTAACGTAGGGGGCACTGACCACTAAGCTATTGGGTCTAGTTATCAATGACAATGTCATAAATATTAGAACCTCATTGTGTAAGAAACATAGGGGGAACAGAATCCGACGGCAAATAGTTCACCTGTCGAAATCCGTTCCCCCACCCCAATGATGAGAGATGTTGATGTATCGGCTTAAAAAATGCTTATTCCTTTCTGTGTGTGGATGGAGCTTAAAGAGCAACAATTTGATAAATATTAGAATCTCAGTGTGTCAGAAATATGGGGGCGAACAGAATCCGACGGCAAAAAAAAAACAGCTGTCGGAATCCGTTCCCCCCTCCCCTTATGAGAGGTGTTGATGTAATGACTTAACAAATACTGATTCTATTTTATGTGTGGATGGAGCTTAACTTGCATCAGTTTAAAGAATATATTTTTTGCTTTTTATTATGATAGGACAGTATAGTATCAAGAAAGTTCGACGACCTGGGACTTGAACTCGGGTCGGCCAAAGCTAAAATAAAAAAATTGCAAGGCCACTAACCACTAGGCTATTGGGTATAGTAATCAGGTGCAATGTCATAAATATTAGAACCTCATTGTGTAAGAAACATAGTGGGAACAGAATCCGACGGCAAATAGTTCACCTGTCGAAATCCGTTCCCCCACCCCAATGATGAGAGATGTTGATGTATCGGCTTAAAAAATGCTTATTCCTTTCTGTGTGTGGATGGAGCTTAAAGAGCATAAATTTGATAAATATTAGAACCTCAGTGTGTCAGAAATATGGGGGGAACAGAATCCGATGGCAAAAAAACCTGCTGTCGGAATCCATTCCCCCACTCCCATTATGAGACGTGTTGATGTAATGGCTTAAAAAAATGCTGATTCTATTTTATGTGTTGATGGAGCTTAACTTGCATCAGTTTAAAGAATATTTTTTTGCCTTTTATTGTGATAGGACAGTATAGTATCAAGAAAGTTCGACAAGCTGGGACTTGAACTCGGGTAGCAATAAGCTGAAAAACAAGGTATGGAAATGTAGGGGGCACTGACTACTAGGCTATTGGGTCTAGCTATCAGTGGCAATGTCATAAATATTAGAACCTCATTGTGTAAGAAACATAGGGGGAACAGAATCCGACGGCAAATAGTTCACCTGTCGAAATCCGTTCCCCCACCCCAATGATGAGAGATGTTGATGTATCGGCTTAAAAAATGCTTATTCCTTTCTGTGTGTGGATGGAGCTTAAAGAGCATAAATTTGATAAATATTAGAACCTCAGTGTGTCAGAAATATGGGGGGAACAGAATCTGACGGCAAAAAAACCTGCTGTCGGAATCCGTTCCCCCACTCCCATTATGAGAGGTGTTGATGTAATGACTTAAAAAATACTGATTCTATTTTATGTGTGGATGGAGCTTAACTTGCATCAGTTTAAAGAATATATATTTTTTGCCTTTTATTATGATAGGACAGTATAGTATCAAGAAAGTTCGACAACCTGGGACTTGAACTCGGGTCGACCAAAGCTAAAATAAAAACATTGGCAGGGCACCGACCACTAGGCTACTGGGTCTAATGATAGACTGCAATGTCATAAATATTAGAACCTCATTGTGTAAGAAACATAGGGGGAACAGAATCCGACGGCAAATAGTTCACCTGTCGAAATCCGTTCCCCCACCCCAATGATGAGAGATGTTGATGTATCGGCTTAAAAAATGCTTATTCCTTTCTGTGTGTGGATGGAGCTTAAAGAGCATCAATTTGATAAATATTAGAACCTCAGTGTGTCAGAAATATGGGGGGAACAGAATCCGACGGCAAAAAAAACAGCTGTCGGAATCCGTTCCCCCACACCCATTATGAGAGGTGTTGATGTAATGACTTAAAAAATACTGATTCTATTTTATGTGTGGATGGAGCTTAACTTGCATCAGTTTAAAGAATATATATATTTTGCCTTTTATTATGATAGGACAGTATAGTATCAAGAAAGTTCGACAACCTGGGACTTGAACTCGGGTCGACCAAAGCTAAAATAAAAACATTGCCAGGGCACCGACCACTAGGCTATTGGGTCTAATGATAGACTGCAATGTCATAAATATTAGAACCTCATTGTGTAAGAAACATAGGGGGAACAGAATCCGACGGCAAATAGTTCACCTGTCGAAATCCGTTCCCCCACCCCAATGATGAGAGATGTTGATGTATCGGCTTAAAAAATGCTTATTCCTTTCTGTGTGTGGATGGAGCTTAAAGAGCATAAATTTGATAAATATTAGAACCTCAGTGTGTCAGAAATATGGGGGGAACAGAATCCGACGGCAAAAAAACCTGCTGTCGGAATCCGTTCCCCCACTCCCATTATGAGAGGTGTTGATGTAATGACTTAAAAAATACTGATTCTATTTTATGTGTGGATGGAGCTTAACTTGCATCAGTTTAAAGAATATATATTTTTTGCCTTTTATTATGATAGGACAGTATAGTATCAAGAAAGTTCGACAACCTGGGACTTGAACTCGGGTCGACCAAAGCTAAAATAAAAACATTGGCAGGGCACCGACCACTAGGCTATTGGGTCTAATGATAGACTGCAATGTCATAAATATTAGAACCTCATTGTGTAAGAAACATAGGGGGAACAGAATCCGACGGCAAATAGTTCACCTGTCGAAATCCGTTCCCCCACCCCAATGATGAGAGATGTTGATGTATCGGCTTAAAAAATGCTTATTCCTTTCTGTGTGTGGATGGAGCTTAAAGAGCATAAATCTGATAAATATTAGAACCTCAGTGTGTCAGAAATATGGGGGGAACAGAATCCGACAGCAAAAAAAACAGCTGTCGGAATCCGTTCCCCCACACCCATTATGAGAGGTGTTGATGTAATGACTTAAAAAATACTGATTCTATTTTATGTGTGGATGGAGCTTAACTTGCATCAGTTTAAAGAATATATATTTTTTGCCTTTTATTATGATAGGACAGTATAGTATCAAGAAAGTTCGACAACCTGGGACTTGAACTCGGGTCGACCAAAGCTAAAATAAAAACATTGGCAGGGCACCGACCACTAGGCTATTGGGTCTAATGATAGACTGCAATGTCATAAATATTAGAACCTCATTGTGTAAGAAACATAGGGGGAACAGAATCCGACGGCAAATAGTTCACCTGTCGAAATCCGTTCCCCCACCCCAATGATGAGAGATGTTGATGTATCAGCTTAAAAAATGCTTATTCCTTTCTGTGTGTGGATGGAGCTTAAAGAGCATAAATTTGATAAATATTAGAACCTCAGTGTGTCAGAAATATGGGGGGAACAGAATCCGACGGCAAAAAAAACAGCTGTCGGAATCCGTTCCCCCACACCCATTATGAGAGGTGTTGATGTAATGACTTAAAAAATACTGATTCTATTTTATGTGTGGATGGAGCTTAACTTGCATCAGTTTAAAGAATATATATTTTTTGCCTTTTATTATGATAGGACAGTATAGTATCAAGAAAGTTCGACAACCTGGGACTTGAACTCGGGTCGACCAAAGCTAAAATAAAAACATTGCCAGGGCACCGACCACTAGGCTATTGGGTCTAATGATAGACTGCAATGTCATAAATATTAGAACCTCATTGTGTAAGAAACATAGGGGGAACAGAATCCGACGGCAAATAGTTCACCTGTCGAAATCCGTTCCCCCACCCCAATGATGAGAGATGTTGATGTATCAGCTTAAAAAATGCTTATTCCTTTCTGTGTGTGGATGGAGCTTAAAGAGCATAAATTTGATAAATATTAGAACCTCAGTGTGTCAGAAATATGGGGGGAACAGAATCCGACGGCAAAAAAAACAGCTGTCGGAATCCGTTCCCCCACACCCATTATGAGAGGTGTTGATGTAATGACTTAAAAAATACTGATTCTATTTTATGTGTAGATGGAGCTTAACTTGCATCAGTTTAAAGAATATATATTTTTTGCCTTTTATTATGATAGGACAGTATAGTATCAAGAAAGTTCGACAACCTGGGACTTGAACTCGGGTCGACCAAAGCTAAAATAAAAACATTGCCAGGGCACCGACCACTAGGCTATTGGGTCTAATGATAGACTGCAATGTCATAAATATTAGAACCTCATTGTGTAAGAAACATAGGGGGAACAGAATCCGACGGCAAATAGTTCACCTGTCGAAATCCGTTCCCCCACCCCAATGATGAGAGATGTTGATGTATCGGCTTAAAAAATGCTTATTCCTTTCTGTGTGTGGATGGAGCTTAAAGAGCATAAATTTGATAAATATTAGAACCTCAGTGTGTCAGAAATATGGGGGGAACAGAATCCGACGGCAAAAAAACCTGCTGTCGGAATCCGTTCCCCCACTCCCATTATGAGAGGTGTTGATGTAATGGCTTAAAAAAATGCTGATTCTATTTTGTGTGTGGATGGAGCTTAACTTGCATCAGTTTAAAGAATATTTTTTTGCCTTTTATTGTGATAGGGCAGTATAGTATCAAGAAAGTTCGACAACCTGGGACTTGAACTCGGGTAGCAATAAGCTGAAAAACAAGCAATGGTAATGTAGGGGGCACTGACCACTAAGCTATTGGGTCTAGTTATCAATGACAATGTCATAAATATTAGAACCTCATTGTGTAAGAAACATAGGGGGAACAGAATCCGACGGCAAATAGTTCACCTGTCGAAATCCGTTCCCCCACCCCAATGATGAGAGATGTTGATGTATCGGCTTAAAAAATGCTTATTCCTTTCTGTGTGTGGATGGAGCTTAAAGAGCATCAATTTGATAAATATTAGAACCTCAGTGTGTCAGAAATATGGGGGGAACAGAATCCGACGGCAAAAAAAACAGCTGTCGGAATCCGTTCCCCCACACCCATTATGAGAGGTGTTGATGTAATGACTTAAAAAATTCTGATTCTATTTTATGTGTGGATGGAGCTTAACTTGCATCAGTTTAAAGAATATATATTTTTTGACTTTTATTATGATAGGACAGTATAGTATCAAGAAAGTTCGACAACCTGGGACTTGAACTCGGGTCGACCAAAGCTAAAAAAAAAAAACATTGCCAGGGCACCGACCACTAGGCTATTGAGTCTAATTATAGACTGCAATGTCATAAATATTAGAACCTCATTGTGTAAGAAACATAGGGGGAACAGAATCCGACGGCAAATAGTTCACCTGTCGAAATCCGTTCCCCCACCCCAATGATGAGAGATGTTGATGTATCGGCTTAAAAAATGCTTATTCCTTTCTGTGTGTGGATGGAGCTTAAAGAGCATAAATTTGATAAATATTAGAACCTCAGTGTGTCAGAAATATGGGGGGAACAGAATCCGACGGCAAAAAAAACAGCTGTCGGAATCCGTTCCCCCACACCCATTATGAGAGGTGTTGATGTAATGACTTAAAAAATACTGATTCTATTTTATGTGTGGATGGAGCTTAACTTGCATCAGTTTAAAGAATATATATTTTTTGCCTTTTATTATGATAGGACAGTATAGTATCAAGAAAGTTCGACAACCTGGGACTTGAACTCGGGTCGACCAAAGCTAAAATAAAAACATTGCCAGGGCACCGACCACTAGGCTATTGGGTCTAATGATAGACTGCAATGTCATAAATATTAGAACCTCATTGTGTAAGAAACATAGGGGGAACAGAATCCGACGGCAAATAGTTCACCTGTCGAAATCCGTTCCCCCACCCCAATGATGAGAGATGTTGATGTATCGGCTTAAAAAATGCTTATTCCTTTCTGTGTGTGGATGGAGCTTAAAGAGCATAAATTTGATAAATATTAGAACCTCAGTGTGTCAGAAATATGGGGGGAACAGAATCCGACGGCAAAAAAAACAGCTGTCGGAATCCGTTCCCCCACACCCATTATGAGAGGTGTTGATGTAATGACTTAAAAAATACTGATTCTATTTTATGTGTGGATGGAGCTTAACTTGCATCAGTTTAAAGAATATATATTTTTTGCCTTTTATTATGATAGGACAGTATAGTATCAAGAAAGTTCGACAACCTGGGACTTGAACTCGGGTCGACCAAAGCTAAAATAAAAACATTGCCAGGGCACTGACCACTAGGCTATTGGGTCTAATGATAGACTGCAATGTCATAAATATTAGAACCTCATTGTGTAAGAAACATAGGGGGAACAGAATCCGACGGCAAATAGTTCACCTGTCGAAATCCGTTCCCCCACCCCAATGATGAGAGATGTTGATGTATCAGCTTAAAAAATGCTTATTTCTTTCTGTGTGTGGATGGAGCTTAAAGAGCATAAATTTGATAAATATTAGAACCTCAGTGTGTCAGAAATATGGGGGGAACAGAATCCGACGGCAAAAAAAACAGCTGTCGGAATCCGTTCCCCCACACCCATTTTGAGAGGTGTTGATGTAATGACTTAAAAAATACTGATTCTATTTTATGTGTGGATGGAGCTTAACTTGCATCAGTTTAAAGAATATATATTTTTTGCCTTTTATTATGATAGGACAGTATAGTATCAAGAAAGTTCGACAACCTGGGACTTGAACTCGGGTCGACCAAAGCTAAAATAAAAACATTGCCAGGGCACCGACCACTAGGCTATTGGGTCTAATGATAGACTGCAATGTCATAAATATTAGAACCTCATTGTGTAAGAAACATAGGGGGAACAGAATCCGACGGCAAATAGTTCACCTGTCGAAATCCGTTCCCCCACCCCAATGATGAGAGATGTTGATGTATCGGCTTAAAAAATGCTTATTCCTTTCTGTGTGTGGATGGAGCTTAAAGAGCATAAATTTGATAAATATTAGAACCTCAGTGTGTCAGAAATATGGGGGGAACAGAATCCGACGGCAAAAAAACCTGCTGTCGGAATCCGTTCCCCCACTCCCATTATGAGAGGTGTTGATGTAATGGCTTAAAAAAATGCTGATTCTATTTTGTGTGTGGATGGAGCTTAACTTGCATCAGTTTAAAGAATATTTTTTTGCCTTTTATTGTGATAGGGCAGTATAGTATCAAGAAAGTTCGACAACCTGGGACTTGAACTCGGGTAGCAATAAGCTGAAAAACAAGCAATGGTAATGTAGGGGGCACTGACCACTAAGCTATTGGGTCTAGTTATCAATGACAATGTCATAAATATTAGAACCTCATTGTGTAAGAAACATAGGGGGAACAGAATCCGACGGCAAATAGTTCACCTGTCGAAATCCGTTCCCCCACCCCAATGATGAGAGATGTTGATGTATCGGCTTAAAAAATGCTTATTCCTTTCTGTGTGTGGATGGAGCTTAAAGAGCATCAATTTGATAAATATTAGAACCTCAGTGTGTCAGAAATATGGGGGGAACAGAATCCGACGGCAAAAAAAACAGCTGTCGGAATCCGTTCCCCCACACCCATTATGAGAGGTGTTGATGTAATGACTTAAAAAATTCTGATTCTATTTTATGTGTGGATGGAGCTTAACTTGCATCAGTTTAAAGAATATATATTTTTTGACTTTTATTATGATAGGACAGTATAGTATCAAGAAAGTTCGACAACCTGGGACTTGAACTCGGGTCGACCAAAGCTAAAAAAAAAAAACATTGCCAGGGCACCGACCACTAGGCTATTGAGTCTAATTATAGACTGCAATGTCATAAATATTAGAACCTCATTGTGTAAGAAACATAGGGGGAACAGAATCCGACGGCAAATAGTTCACCTGTCGAAATCCGTTCCCCCACCCCAATGATGAGAGATGTTGATGTATCGGCTTAAAAAATGCTTATTCCTTTCTGTGTGTGGATGGAGCTTAAAGAGCATAAATTTGATAAATATTAGAACCTCAGTGTGTCAGAAATATGGGGGGAACAGAATCCGACGGCAAAAAAAACAGCTGTCGGAATCCGTTCCCCCACACCCATTATGAGAGGTGTTGATGTAATGACTTAAAAAATACTGATTCTATTTTATGTGTGGATGGAGCTTAACTTGCATCAGTTTAAAGAATATATATTTTTTGCCTTTTATTATAATAGGACAGTATAGTATCAAGAAAGTTCGACAACCTGGGACTTGAACTCGGGTCGACCAAAGCTAAAATAAAAACATTGCCAGGGCACCGACCACTAGGCTATTGGGTCTAATGATAGACTGCAATGTCATAAATATTAGAACCTCATTGTGTAAGAAACATAGGGGGAACAGAATCCGACGGCAAATAGTTCACCTGTCGAAATCCGTTCCCCCACCCCAATGATGAGAGATGTTGATGTATCGGCTTAAAAAATGCTTATTCCTTTCTGTGTGTGGATGGAGCTTAAAGAGCATAAATTTGATAAATATTAGAACCTCAGTGTGTCAGAAATATGGGGGGAACAGAATCCGACGGCAAAAAAAACAGCTGTCGGAATCCGTTCCCCCACACCCATTATGAGAGGTGTTGATGTAATGACTTAAAAAATACTGATTCTATTTTATGTGTGGATGGAGCTTAACTTGCATCAGTTTAAAGAATATATATTTTTTGCCTTTTATTATGATAGGACAGTATAGTATCAAGAAAGTTCGACAACCTGGGACTTGAACTCGGGTCGACCAAAGCTAAAATAAAAACATTGCCAGGGCACTGACCACTAGGCTATTGGGTCTAATGATAGACTGCAATGTCATAAATATTAGAACCTCATTGTGTAAGAAACATAGGGGGAACAGAATCCGACGGCAAATAGTTCACCTGTCGAAATCCGTTCCCCCACCCCAATGATGAGAGATGTTGATGTATCAGCTTAAAAAATGCTTATTCCTTTCTGTGTGTGGATGGAGCTTAAAGAGCATAAATTTGATAAATATTAGAACCTCAGTGTGTCAGAAATATGGGGGGAACAGAATCCGACGGCAAAAAAAACAGCTGTCGGAATCCGTTCCCCCACACCCATTTTGAGAGGTGTTGATGTAATGACTTAAAAAATACTGATTCTATTTTATGTGTGGATGGAGCTTAACTTGCATCAGTTTAAAGAATATATATTTTTTGCCTTTTATTATGATAGGACAGTATAGTATCAAGAAAGTTCGACAACCTGGGACTTGAACTCGGGTCGACCTAAGCTAAAATAAAAACACTGCCAGGGTACCGACCACTAGGCTATTGGGTCCAATGATAGACTGCAATGTCATAAATATTAGAACCTCATTGTGTAAGAAACATAGGGGGAACAGAATCCGACGGCAAATAGTTCACCTGTCGAAATCCGTTCCCCCACCCCAATGATGAGAGATGTTGATGTATCGGCTTAAAAAATGCTTATTCCTTTCTGTGTGTGGATGGAGCTTAAAGAGCATATATTTGATAAATATTAGAACCTCAGTGTGTCAGAAATATGGGGGGAACAGAATCCGACGGCAAAAAAACCTGCTGTCGGAATCCGTTCCCCCACTCCCATTATGAGAGGTGTTGATGTAATGGCTTAAAAAAATGCTGATTCTATTTTGTGTGTGGATGGAGCTTAACTTGCATCAGTTTAAAGAATATTTTTTTGCCTTTTATTGTGATAGGGCAGTATAGTATCAAGAAAGTTCGACAACCTGGGACTTGAACTCGGGTAGCAATAAGCTGAAAAACAAGCAATGGTAATATAGGGGGCACTGACCACTAGGCTATTGGGTCTAGTTATCAGTGGCAATGTCATAAATATTAGAACCTCATTGTGTAAGAAACATAGGGGGAACAGAATCCAAGGGCAAATAGTTCACCTGTCGAAATCCGTTCCCCCACCCCAATGATGAGAGATGTTGATGTATCGGCTTAAAAAATGCTTATTCCTTTCTGTGTGTGGATGGAGCTTAAAGAGCATAAATATGATAAATATTAGAACCTCAGTGTGTCAGAAATATGGGGGGAACAGAATCCGACGGCAAAAAAACCTGCTGTCGGAATCCGTTCCCCCACTCCCATTATGAGAGGTGTTGATGTAATGGCTTAAAAAAATGCTGATTCTATTTTGTGTGTGGATGGAGCTTAACTTGCATCAGTTTAAAGAATATTTTTTTGCCTTTTATTGTGATAGGGCAGTATAGTATCAAGAAAGTTCGACAAGCTGGGACTTGAACTCGGGTAGCAATAAGCTGAAAAACAAGGTATGGTAATGTAGGGGGCACTGACCACTAGCTATCAGTGGCAATGTCATAAATATTAGAACCTCATTGTGTAAGAAACATAGGGGGAACAGAATCCGACGGCAAATAGTTCACCTGTCGAAATCCGTTCCCCCACCCCAATGATGAGAGATGTTGATGTATCGGCTTAAAAAATGCTTATTCCTTTCTGTGTGTGGATGGAGCTTAAAGAGCATAAATTTGATAAATATTAGAACCTCAGTGTGTCAGAAATATGGGGGGAACAGAATCCGACGGCAAAAAAACCTGCTGTCGGAATCCGTTCCCCCACTCCCATTATGAGAGGTGTTGATGTAATGACTTAAAAAATACTGATTGTATTTTATGTGTGGATGGAGCTTAACTTGCATCAGTTTAAAGAATATATATTTTTTGCCTTTTATTATGATAGGACAGTATAGTATCAAGAAAGTTCGACAACCTGGGACTTGAACTCGGGTCGACCAAAGCTAAAATAAAAACATTGCCAGGGCACCGACCACTAGGCTATTGGGTCTAATGATAGACTGCAATGTCATAAATATTAGAACCTCATTGTGTAAGAAACATAGGGGGAACAGAATCCGACGGCAAATAGTTCACCTGTCGAAATCCGTTCCCCCACCCCAATGATGAGAGATGTTGATGTATCGGCTTAAAAAATGCTTATTCCTTTCTGTGTGTGGATGGAGCTTAAAGAGCATAAATTTGATAAATATTAGAACCTCAGTGTGTCAGAAATATGGGGGGAACAGAATCCGACGGCAAAAAAAACAGCTGTCGGAATCCGTTCCCCCACACCCATTATGAGAGGTGTTGATGTAATGACTTAAAAAATACTGATTCTATTTTATGTGTAGATGGAGCTTAACTTGCATCAGTTTAAAGAATATATATTTTTTGCCTTTTATTATGATAGGACAGTATAGTATCAAGAAAGTTCGACAACCTGGGACTTGAACTCGGGTCGACCAAAGCTAAAATAAAAACATTGCCAGGGCACCGACCACTAGGCTATTGGGTCTAATGATAGACTGCAATGTCATAAATATTAGAACCTCATTGTGTAAGAAACATAGGGGGAACAGAATCCGACGGCAAATAGTTCACCTGTCGAAATCCGTTCCCCCACCCCAATGATGAGAGATGTTGATGTATCGGCTTAAAAAATGCTTATTCCTTTCTGTGTGTGGATGGAGCTTAAAGAGCATAAATTTGATAAATATTAGAACCTCAGTGTGTCAGAAATATGGGGGGAACAGAATCCGACGGCAAAAAAACCTGCTGTCGGAATCCGTTCCCCCACTCCCATTATGAGAGGTGTTGATGTAATGACTTAAAAAATACTGATTCTATTTTATGTGTGGATGGAGCTTAACTTGCATCAGTTTAAAGAATATATATTTTTTGCCTTTTATTATGATAGGACAGTATAGTATCAAGAAAGTTCGACAACCTGGGACTTGAACTCGGGTCGACCAAAGCTAAAATAAAAACATTGGCAGGGCACCGACCACTAGGCTATTGGGTCTAATGATAGACTGCAATGTCATAAATATTAGAACCTCATTGTGTAAGAAACATAGGGGGAACAGAATCCGACGGCAAATAGTTCACCTGTCGAAATCCGTTCCCCCACCCCAATGATGAGAGATGTTGATGTATCGGCTTAAAAAATGCTTATTCCTTTCTGTGTGTGGATGGAGCTTAAAGAGCATAAATCTGATAAATATTAGAACCTCAGTGTGTCAGAAATATGGGGGGAACAGAATCCGACAGCAAAAAAAACAGCTGTCGGAATCCGTTCCCCCACACCCATTATGAGAGGTGTTGATGTAATGACTTAAAAAATACTGATTCTATTTTATGTGTGGATGGAGCTTAACTTGCATCAGTTTAAAGAATATATATTTTTTGCCTTTTATTATGATAGGACAGTATAGTATCAAGAAAGTTCGACAACCTGGGACTTGAACTCGGGTCGACCAAAGCTAAAATAAAAACATTGGCAGGGCACCGACCACTAGGCTATTGGGTCTAATGATAGACTGCAATGTCATAAATATTAGAACCTCATTGTGTAAGAAACATAGGGGGAACAGAATCCGACGGCAAATAGTTCACCTGTCGAAATCCGTTCCCCCACCCCAATGATGAGAGATGTTGATGTATCAGCTTAAAAAATGCTTATTCCTTTCTGTGTGTGGATGGAGCTTAAAGAGCATAAATTTGATAAATATTAGAACCTCAGTGTGTCAGAAATATGGGGGGAACAGAATCCGACGGCAAAAAAACCTGCTGTCGGAATCCGTTCCCCCACTCCCATTATGAGAGGTGTTGATGTAATGGCTTAAAAAAATGCTGATTCTATTTTGTGTGTGGATGGAGCTTAACTTGCATCAGTTTAAAGAATATTTTTTTGCCTTTTATTGTGATAGGGCAGTATAGTATCAAGAAAGTTCGACAACCTGGGACTTGAACTCGGGTAGCAATAAGCTGAAAAACAAGCAATGGTAATGTAGGGGGCACTGACCACTAAGCTATTGGGTCTAGATATCAATGACAATGTCATAAATATTAGAACCTCATTGTGTAAGAAACATAGGGGGAACAGAATCCGACGGCAAATAGTTCACCTGTCGAAATCCGTTCCCCCACCCCAATGATGAGAGATGTTGATGTATCGGCTTAAAAAATGCTTATTCCTTTCTGTGTGTGGATGGAGCTTAAAGAGCATCAATTTGATAAATATTAGAACCTCAGTGTGTCAGAAATATGGGGGGAACAGAATCCGACGGCAAAAAAAACAGCTGTCGGAATCCGTTCCCCCACACCCATTATGAGAGGTGTTGATGTAATGACTTAAAAAATTCTGATTCTATTTTATGTGTGGATGGAGCTTAACTTGCATCAGTTTAAAGAATATATATTTTTTGCCTTTTATTATGATAGGACAGTATAGTATCAAGAAAGTTCGACAACCTGGGACTTGAACTCGGGTCGACCAAAGCTAAAAAAAAAAAACATTGCCAGGGCACCGACCACTAGGCTATTGAGTCTAATTATAGACTGCAATGTCATAAATATTAGAACCTCATTGTGTAAGAAACATAGGGGGAACAGAATCCGACGGCAAATAGTTCACCTGTCGAAATCCGTTCCCCCACCCCAATGATGAGAGATGTTGATGTATCGGCTTAAAAAATGCTTATTCCTTTCTGTGTGTGGATGGAGCTTAAAGAGCATAAATTTGATAAATATTAGAACCTCAGTGTGTCAGAAATATGGGGGGAACAGAATCCGACGGCAAAAAAAACAGCTGTCGGAATCCGTTCCCCCACACCCATTATGAGAGGTGTTGATGTAATGACTTAAAAAATACTGATTCTATTTTATGTGTGGATGGAGCTTAACTTGCATCAGTTTAAAGAATATATATTTTTTGCCTTTTATTATGATAGGACAGTATAGTATCAAGAAAGTTCGACAACCTGGGACTTGAACTCGGGTCGACCAAAGCTAAAATAAAAACATTGCCAGGGCACCGACCACTAGGCTATTGGGTCTAATGATAGACTGCAATGTCATAAATATTAGAACCTCATTGTGTAAGAAACATAGGGGGAACAGAATCCGACGGCAAATAGTTCACCTGTCGAAATCCGTTCCCCCACCCCAATGATGAGAGATGTTGATGTATCAGCTTAAAAAATGCTTATTCCTTTCTGTGTGTGGATGGAGCTTAAAGAGCATAAATTTGATAAATATTAGAACCTCAGTGTGTCAGAAATATGGGGGGAACAGAATCCGACGGCAAAAAAAACAGCTGTCGGAATCCGTTCCCCCACACCCATTTTGAGAGGTGTTGATGTAATGACTTAAAAAATACTGATTCTATTTTATGTGTGGATGGAGCTTAACTTGCATCAGTTTAAAGAATATATATTTTTTGCCTTTTATTATGATAGGACAGTATAGTATCAAGAAAGTTCGACAACCTGGGACTTGAACTCGGGTCGACCTAAGCTAAAATAAAAACACTGCCAGGGTACCGACCACTAGGCTATTGGGTCCAATGATAGACTGCAATGTCATAAATATTAGAACCTCATTGTGTAAGAAACATAGGGGGAACAGAATCCGACGGCAAATAGTTCACCTGTCGAAATCCGTTCCCCCACCCCAATGATGAGAGATGTTGATGTATCGGCTTAAAAAATGCTTATTCCTTTCTGTGTGTGGATGGAGCTTAAAGAGCATAAATTTGATAAATATTAGAACCTCAGTGTGTCAGAAATATGGGGGGAACAGAATCCGACGGCAAAAAAACCTGCTGTCGGAATCCGTTCCCCCACTCCCATTATGAGAGGTGTTGATGTAATGGCTTAAAAAAATGCTGATTCTATTTTGTGTGTGGATGGAGCTTAACTTGCATCAGTTTAAAGAATATTTTTTTGCCTTTTATTGTGATAGGGCAGTATAGTATCAAGAAAGTTCGACAACCTGGGACTTGAACTCGGGTAGCAATAAGCTGAAAAACAAGCAATGGTAATATAGGGGGCACTGACCACTAGGCTATTGGGTCTAGTTATCAGTGGCAATGTCATAAATATTAGAACCTCATTGTGTAAGAAACATAGGGGGAACAGAATCCAAGGGCAAATAGTTCACCTGTCGAAATCCGTTCCCCCACCCCAATGATGAGAGATGTTGATGTATCGGCTTAAAAAATGCTTATTCCTTTCTGTGTGTGGATGGAGCTTAAAGAGCATAAATATGATAAATATTAGAACCTCAGTGTGTCAGAAATATGGGGGGAACAGAATCCGACGGCAAAAAAACCTGCTGTCGGAATCCGTTCCCCCACTCCCATTATGAGAGGTGTTGATGTAATGGCTTAAAAAAATGCTGATTCTATTTTGTGTGTGGATGGAGCTTAACTTGCATCAGTTTAAAGAATATTTTTTTGCCTTTTATTGTGATAGGGCAGTATAGTATCAAGAAAGTTCGACAAGCTGGGACTTGAACTCGGGTAGCAATAAGCTGAAAAACAAGGTATGGTAATGTAGGGGGCACTGACCACTAGCTATCAGTGGCAATGTCATAAATATTAGAACCTCATTGTGTAAGGAACATAGGGGGAACAGAATCCCACGGCAAATAGTTTACCTGTCGAAATCCGTTCCCCCACCCCAATGATGAGAGATGTTGATGTATCGGCTTAAAAAATGCTTATTCCTTTCTGTGTGTGGATGGAGCTTAAAGAGCATAAATTTGATAAATATTAGAACCTCAGTGTGTCAGAAATATGGGGGGAACAGAATCCAACGGCAATAAAAAAACAGCTGTCGGAATCCGTTCCCCCACACCCATTATGAGAGGTGTTGATGTAATGACTTAAAAAATACTGATTCTATTTTATGTGTGGATGGAGCTTAACTTGCATCAGTTTTGATTTTAAAGTATTATTTCTGGTATATAAATCATTCAATGGCCTAGGACCTCAAGGTTTTTATTATGATAGGACAGTATAGTATCAAGAAAGTTCGACGACCTGAGACTTGAACTCGGGTCGGCCAAAGCTAAAATAAAAACATTGCCAGGGCACTGACCACTAGGCTATTGGGTCTAGTAATCAGCTGCAATGTCATAAATATTAGAACCTCATTGTGTAAGAAACATAGGGGGAACAGAATCCGACGGCAAATAGTTCACCTGTCGAAATCCGTTCCCCCACCCCAATGATGAGAGATGTTGATGTATCGGCTTAAAAAATGCTTATTCCTTTCTCTGTGTGGATGGAGCTTAAAGAGCATCAATTTGATAAATATTAGAACCTCAGTGTGTCAGAAATATGGGGGGAACAGAATCCGACGGCAAAAGAAACAACTGTCGGAATCCGTTCCCCCACTCCCATAATGAGAGGTGTTGATGTAATGGCTTAAAAAATGCTGATTCTTTTTTGTGTGTGGATGGAGTTTAACTTGCATCAGTTTAAACAATTATTATTTTTTTTGCCTTTTATTATGATAGGACAGTATAGTATCAAGAAAGTTCGACGACCCGGGACTTGAACTCGGGTCGCAATAAGCTGAAAAACAATGAATGTTAATGCAGAGTGCACTGACCACTAGGCTATTAATCTATTTTTTTTAACGATTTTTTAATGAAAAAAACAGCTGTCGGAATCCGTTCCCCCACTTCCATTATGAGAGGTGTTGATGTAGTGGCTTAAAAAAGGCTGATTCTATTTTGTGTGTGGATGGAGCTTATTTGGCATCAGTTTAATAAATAAATCCATGCCGCCCCCATCAAGATGCCTCCATTTTTGCCTCCATTTTTTAATGAATTAATTAATGATTTGCTCTAACTGTTGCTCTGGTCTTCCTCAACACGCGCTTGCACCACCTGCTGGTAAGATAGACTATCAGCAGATGGAGATATGCATCGGTACTCTACTGCTATTCCTGCAGTTCCCGGATGTGCAATGTTAAAAATTCTATCAAATTTGTTGAAGCGAATTTGTACAACGAAATAAAATCGACCGAAAATTGCCTGTCGAATAGGTTGTATTTTTAAACAGACCAAATATTTTGGAAGTGAAATCTGAAAGGTTTTTTTATGGATTATTTAATTTTGAATAATGAAAATGTGTGTAAAATGTTTTGAATTGAAATATTCACAGCTTAAATATACAAACATGTTGATTTTCAGCCAATAAAAATGCAAGCCCTAAAAATACAATGCATTAAAATTCAAAAGTAGTACATAAAGTAGTGCCATTCAACAAGCTTTTTTGTTTCAAATACATTTGCCATTATTTTACTTCTATACATGATACAGACAGTTTAGCAACAGAAAGAAAAAGGATAGATTATGCCTGACAAAGACTGAGCCAGTCAGTGAAGTCTGAAAGTCTTAAGTCTGAAGTCTGACTCTGGTAAAAAGCTTTTTTGTCTCCCCCTCATGGGACATAACAGAAGGTGAAGGGGGCTATTATTAGTATTGTGGTCGGTTCATATGTATATACTATTTTACACCAGGGTTACACCCATAGTCTTTCTGAGACAGACTCTTGGGTTTATAGCAACCACAGAAGGTGCATTTTTACAGTAACATCTCACAGACTGCAGGACGAGCACCCCCTGCTGGCCAAAGGCTCTTCCCGCACCAACATTGGCTTTCCCTTTCATGTACTGACCAGGCTCAAATGAGGTGCTTAGTGAGTGTGCAGGCGAAATCTACGGGCACTTTTTAGGCATGAAAAAGAAACGGCTGTGGAGAAAAAAGCAGCACCCTCCATGCAGACTTATAAACACCAACATTACCGTCTTTTACACGTTCTTGGACTATGGTGTGACTATGCACTAAGAAACATCCTTCATAGTTTATGATAGAACAAATAACAAGTAAAGCTTGTCAAGTAAAGCTGACAAGACACTTTATTTCATTAAAACAACTCACCATAGAATTATTTTTTATAGAATATTGCTTTTATCATTTATTATAAATGATTTATCAGTAGGCTACATTTTTTTTTAATTCATGTGCCCTCATAATCTCTAATCGAAATAACTTCCCCTCCCTCTTGTAAAGACATCTCTTCTCTGATGACGTGTTTACTGGTGTGAGGGCGGGACAACCTGTCACTCACATGAGATTGACCAATAGCAAATACCACAAAAATCCAATCATGGACAAAAACCAAGTCCCACCCTACATTTTTTCTTGTTTGAGAAGCCATTTCACTCAGATATACATCACAATAGGAAGAAAAGACTATCACTGCTTTCGTTTCATGCTGAATTTAAATTATCACATTAACATGCATTTGTTGACTAACAAGAGAAGATTCAGTTCTGAGTGAAATGTTCTGTATTGTTATTAATGGGTATTTATTTAATCTGGCTAAATTTACACTGTAAATCTTTGGGATTGACAAACCGCATTTACTTACGTGTGAGTCTCGAAATGTCCCATTCACACAGCAGCTTATAGTAGCGTCTCGAATACTGTTTGTATGAACGTGCAACAGGAGTCAAGCCAATTTTCTCTTCAGTAACCAAAGCGATATCGAAGATGGTGACGTCCATAAAACTGAAAATTCATATCACTTTTGACACGACAGAGTTCATCGATCAAATCTTCATTACTTCATTACAACTGTGTGTGAACGTAACCGTTTTAAAGGAGTAGTTCAATTTAAAATGAAAATTAGCCCATGATTTACTCACCCTCAAGCCATTCTAGGTGTATGACTTTCTTCTTTCAGACGAATACAATCAGAGTTATATTAATAAACACCCTGACGCTTCCTAGCTTCATAATGGCAGTGCAACCAGATTTAAGCTAAAATAAAAAGTGCATCCATTAATCATAAAAGAACTCCGGGGGGTTAATAAAGGCCTTCTGAAGCAAAGTGGTGAGTTTGTGTATAAAATATTCATATTTAAGTATAAAGTCAAATAACTAGCTTCTGGCCAAACGAACATAAGCATTTGACTTAAGTGTAAAGCACAACTTGTGCGAGTAATGCAACGCACTGCTGATATTTACGCTACGCCATGACGCACTACGCTACTTCCGACGTCACGAGTTGCGTAAGTGTAGTACCCTCACCGCCTGATGAGGGGAGATATATGTTGTGGTGGAATTTTTGCCTTAAGCCTAACTACCTGGGTCTCGTCTACTGGCGACGTCCCCACTCGGATAGCTTATTCCCTAAACTAGCTACCTGGGTCTCGTCTACTGGCGACGTCCCCACTCGGATAGCTTATTCTCTAAACTAGCTACCTGGGTCTCGTCTACTGGCGACGTCCCCACTCGGGTAGCTGATATCTGAGTCTCGTCTCCTGGCGACGTCCTCACTTGGATATCTTACCTAGTCTAACTTGTTTTCTCTAAACTAACTTACTTCCTAAACTAGCTTCCTGCGCAGGAATAAATCGACAAACAGACCTGCAAATGTCCTTTAAATGCTTTAATCACGGCCAGGAGATCTTCCCGAGCAGTTCTCAGGGAATCTCTCCCAAGAAGCAAGGCCGGAGGATCTCAGACAAATTCCATTGAGAATCCCACCGAAAAACACATATACAACAGTTTTTATAGTATAGAGGTATGGCATAAATTTCATGCTGCATTACATAATTTCCCCACTATTTGATTGGTTCTTCATATGCAAACCCCTCTGTTACTAGGTAAAGCAAACTCTGATCTTGTGATTACTTATCACAAGGTTCTAACGATGACTTAATTTGTTCTAACAGACTGTCTAGGTTTACTTCCCAAAACTATGTTATTTTTACCCATAGACACATACTCAAAGTCACAAGTTTTTCTCCAAAGAGTTTGGAAACATTAAAAGCATATGAATGTTGTTCCTGCAAGAAAAACAAATGTTAGTTGATTAATTAAAGTTGATTAATTAAAATCCACCACAATGTATATATTAATACAGGACACGGAGCTGCTGCTGCTTCAATCATCAGAGTCTGTATTGTTTGAGCAGCGCGCGCGCCCCCTCCTCAAGCAGGCGAACACCTCCCAAAGGAAAAGCAATCAAATAATCGAACGATTGAGCAGGGAACATTAATCGTCAAAGAAATAACCACTAAAAACATTTAAGAAATACATTCTCTTGTCATCACATCTTACATATCATATATTTATTTACTACTATTTATCTACTTATTTATTTACAATTACTTATCTACTTTTGTAACCACCACACTCTCCCCTTCGAAAATACATGTCGTCCCGACATTACTTTGTTTTCACTTTCTTTCTTTAGGTGGTGCTGTTTTATATGCAAATGTTCTAATTTATGTATGCACTCCCGGTTAACTGTATGTTCAGTTCATCAATAAAGGTATGTGTAGGGAACTGCACAGTCTCTTGTCCTCCTAATACTGCTACTGTCCTCCTAATACTGCTTTTTTCTAATCCATTCTTTTCAGTGTGCATATAAGTCTTTGTATGGGTAAAAGTATACTGGCTGATACTGTGATGCTGGGTAAGTCCATGGAGTCATGCTGTGTATTTCATGTGGCGTGGGCTGAAACGCTATTGTGTTCATATGCTCAACATTATAGCATGCAGGGGTACCCAGGTAATCATAGGTGAATGTCTTTGGTGGTCTCCTCTCTCTCTTAGGCAATCTACACTCCTGTTCCTCTTTACTGTTTGTTTCCCACAGGACTCGATGTCCATCTGCTGTATCATCAGATTTTTCTCCAAGTTGTTCCTCCTCCATCACATCAGCTTCCTGTTGAGGTAACTCCTTATTTTCCATTTGAACTTCTGTTTCATGCTCCTTCACGACCTCTTGACCAATTTCTTCCCTTTCCTTTTCAGGTTCACTGGGCCAGATAACTGGTAAGTTTCCACTTGCTAACTCACTTTTTCCCTCCACAGGTTGCTGAGACTGGACCGCAGGTAAGTACCACTGACTATATCCTTCATCGTCTTCCTCTGAGCTAGAATCATCTCTTTCTACAGAGGTAGGTTTATCCACTTTTTTCTTTGTTTTTGGCTGTGTTCTGAGCTCCATTTCCATTGGCAGGTAATCACACGGTAACAAAAGATTTCGATGTAGGACCCTTGATCTTCCCTTCCCTCGTTCCGGCTTGACTTCATAAACAGGGCCTTCTTCTCCCACTCGACGAATAACTGTGTGTATATCATCTTCCCAGTGATTGCGAAGCTTTCCTGTACCTCCTCTGGGTGTGAGATTTCGCACCAGAACACGATCTCCTGGGTGCAGCACTGAGTTCCTCACTTTACCCACATGGTTCCTTTTGCTTCTTTCTGCTGTCTTCTTGCTGTTCTCTTTGGCAATCTCAAACGCCTCCTGCATTCCTTGCCTCCATCTCTTTACGTATTCCTTATGGTTGTTAGTCCCTTCTGCTGCCGTTAATCCAAAGAGCAAATCAACGGGTAGTCTCGGCGATCTCCCAAACAAGAGATAGAATGGTGAAAATCCAGTAACCTCACATCGCGTACTGTTGTAGGCAAAAGTAAGTTTGTTCAATGACTTCTTTCAGTTGGACTTTTGCGTTTTTGTCAAAGTTTTTAACATCTGGAGCAACGTCCGGTTGAAACGTTCAACCTGTCCGTTTCCTTGCGGGTGGTATGGGGTTGTTCGCGATCCTGCAATTCCACAATTTTTTTTTAACTGGTAAAGCAACTGATTCTCGAATTCTGCTCCCTGGTCATGATGAATCCTTTGGGGAAATCCAAATTTTAATGCATAGTCATTGAATATTCGATCAGCGACAGTTTTTGCAGATTTTGATGTGGTGGCGTACACTTGTGCAAACCTTGTGAAGTGATCAATTATCACCAGGATATATTCATACCCTCCTTTACTCCTGTCCACAAGCTGAGATCAGGTAGCTGTTTTCCGGCGGAGTATTCCATCTTCTCCAATGCACAGTTTGTCCCATTGACGCAGCAAACTTCTACCCTGTGCACTGAATGTCCTTAATAAGTGTCTGGAGGGTTTTTCACCAGCCATCTTACATTGTACTACAGGTCCAATGTGGGTATCACTTCTCTGCGCTTGTCGTATATCATCAGTGGAAAAAGACTGGCCAGACTCCGTTGGGTCATAAAGCGAACTCATGGCTGTCCATGACATGGCAAGATCTTGAACTTCTACAGCCTGTATGGTTGCTTCGACACAATCGGATGAGAGTTCCTCTGTACATTGCTCCATCATTGTTCCATCTTCCAATGGCATCCTGGATAAACTGTCTGCATCAATGTTTTCTTTGCCAGGGCGGTATTTTATGGTGAAATGGAAATCCGCGAGCTCCGCAAACCACCTGGACCCAGTCGCATTGAGCTTGGCACTGGTCAATACATAAGTCAGCGGATTGTTGTCGCTGTACACAGTGAAGGCAGGTGCGTAGTACAGATAATCACGGAACTTCTCTGTGATGGACCACTTCAAAGCTAAAAACTCCAATTTCCCAGAGTGAAGATGATAGTTTCTTTCAGCGGCTGTCAGTGTACGGGATCCATAAGCAATGACTCGAAGTTTCCCAGCTTGCCTTTGGTACAGAACAGCACCAAGTCCCTGGTTTGAGGCATCTGTATGGAGTATAAATGGCTGCGAGAAGTCAGGAAATCCAAGGACCGGAGGTTCCGCCAAGCAGTCTATTAGTGTCTCCAATCTCTGCTGATGTTTTTCTGTCCATAAAATGGGCTTCTGGGAAGGCACTCCTTTCTTTTTGTTTTTTGTACACTTGGTGGTGGTTCCATTGTGTCCTTCGCCCTTTGTCTCCACTTCTCCTTTCAGCAAGTCATAGAGCGGCCCAGCGATCTTGGAGAAATCTTTGATGTACTGCCTATAGTAACTTAACAGGCCAAGTATGGCTCTCAACTGTCCCACCGTGCTGGGTCTTTTTTCTCTCAGAGCTCTCACAGCCTCGGTGTCAGCAGGTCAATTTTATTTCCTTCCGCGGACACAATCCTCCCCAGGTAACGGACTTCCCGCTTGAACACCTCACATTTACTAGGCTTAAGCTTGATCCCATATCGCCTTAAATGCTGCAGGACCCTTCTCACATCATTGACATGGTCTTCAAAGGATTTGCTGAACACTAGCGTGTCATCAAGGTAGGGGACACAGCAATCGTCTCTGAGATCTTTTAGGCACTCTTCCATGCAGCGTTGGAAAGCCGCGGGAGCATTCATCAGACCAAAAGGGATACGAATCCATTCATACAATCCCCATGGCGTTACAAAAGCTGTCATGGGTCTACTCTCTTTGGCCATGAAACCCTGATGGTATGCTTTTCCTTGGTCAAGTAGTGAGAACCAGCTGTTTCCTCCAAGACTGTCCATGATATCTTGAACACGTGGAATGGGCTGCCGGTCGGGGTTTGTTTTCTGATTTAATTCTCTGTAGTCAATACACAACCGCAAGCTACCATCCTTTTTCCGGACGCAGACCACTGGTGAGGAATACGACGAGTTTGACTGTTTAACCCATCCTTGGGCAATGAGATTGTGTAGGTAATCCTTCATCTCTTTGTACAGGGGACGCGGTACTGACTGGTAAGTGCGTGCGACTGGGATCGTGTCTGTTAGTTTGATAGTCAACTGCAGCCCATCTATGCAGCCAATGTCATCATCGGATTTTGAAAAGGAAGCTGCTTCCTCTCTCAGCATCTGTCTTACAACTTGTCTTCTAGACTCACTGAGATGGCTTAAGTCCAGCGGTGGTTCCCATGCGATGTCAGAGGTATGGCTGGTTTCATTTGTTATTTGATTGACCCTCACAGAAGTTAAGTCAGGTCCCTCACAAGTAGCAGTTGGATACACTGTCTGTACAGGTTGCACTGTGCCTATGACCATCTTGCCTGCTAACAGTAGGTCATGATCCGTAGGGTTCTGTACACTGACAATTATGTGGGGAGATGTATGTTGTCCCAGGGTTACAATCGTCTCACAGAACTCCAACCCCTCCGCCCACTGTGGGTTAACATCAGGCTCAAAAATTAGCAATGTATTTCCTTTTGGTCGGTGTGACTGCACTCTGCATTCAATTTGTACTGATGTGTGTTTGGGCACATGAACATTTTCCTTTTTTGTTTTGACTAAATATTCACATGACGTTTCTGCATGAACTTGCTCAATGAAAGCTTGGACTTTTTCTCTCTCCACTGATTCATTGGTGATTGGCTGAGTTAATTCCTTGTTGTTCATCATTTGCTCAATCACGTTGTATCCGATGATAGGATGACGAAGCTCTCTGCCCTTCATTACCAACACAGGTATGACCAGTTCTTTTGTTTTCACTTCATTTGATGCCAACCCAAAAGTCACTTCCATCCACCCTGCATAAGGTATGTCCTGTCCGTTTGCCGCCACAAGGCAGAGTCCTTCAGGCGCATCAATTACCTCTGCAACATTTCTCAGTCTGATATTTGGTAAGTGCTTGTTTTTCCACAGTTCATCCACTATACACACTTGAGATCCTGTATCCCATAATACATCAACAAGCTGGTCTTGGATGTAGCACTGTACAAGACATTGCTTCCCTACAAAAGCAGTACCCATAGACCTTTTTCCTTTTGATTTCCTTTTTGGCATAGCAGAATTTATAATAACATTGGAGAACTGATTGCATTGTTTCTTATTTTCGGTCCAGTGATTAGATTGACAGGCTTTAGAGCAATACAATGTTTGTTTACCAGTCTCACAGTGTCTCAATATGAGGTCAGGGCGGATGGTGCCACAAAATGAACAGCTTTGAGGGGACCCTTCCATAGCACTGGTCACTGCCTGTCCCGCGGCCGTGACCCGTCCTCGTTTAACGAACCCTCTCTTTGTGTCATGGGCATCCGTGCTCGACAGCCAGCTGAGAAATGGTCGCTACCACCACACTTGTAACAGTGACTACAGTAGACATCCAATCCACTTTGTTGACATGCAAAGCATTTCCTTACTCGAGTCGCAGGAGGGTGATAGCGTTGTGCTGGGATCCACTGTGGTCGTGGAACTGTCTCTCTCCTCTGGTCGTAAGGCTGCCAGTAATATTGAGGTGGGTATTGAGTCTGTGCAGGGTATTGAGTCTGTGGCGGGGACGCGATAGTTAGAGGGGGGCACTGAGTGGACATGACCTGAGGTTGCTTGATTGACTCTTTAACTTGAGATACCTCTACACTGAGGTCTTTCAACAGTGCCATGCCTGAACGCATTTCTCTCAGCTCACTTAAGATCTGAAGATCGGTCATCTCTGGATTGTGCTGAGGTGGTGTTTTTCCCTTTCTCGCCATAGTGGTATCACTGGATTGAACTGTGTGTACTTTAGTGGTGCATGGCTGGACGAGTTTCTTTTTACTTTGGCGCTCAGCTTCGTGGGCGCACGCCAGATTGACTTTATCAAAGAGTAGTTCGTCACTTACATCAGTTTGTGTCAAATAGGGTCGCAGATCACCTCTAATGCTGTCATTCTGTAGGCCCGTCAGAATAGTGTGGAGAAACATGCTTTGAACTAGCTGTGGGTCATACTTCAAACTGGATTCGGCCTCCTGTGAAGCAAACAGAATCTTTTGTCTTAAATCCAGACAGCGGACAAGAAAGCTTTGCGGGGTCTCTCTGCTGCTCTGTACCTCTGAGGTAAGTTGTTTATACAGTTCAGTTGCACCCTTTTCTTGGAAATGAGCTCTGAGAATCCATCTTAATGTGGGCAGTGTAAGGTTTGTCTTTCCCTCTAGGTAGCTACGAAGCTGCATGCCTGGTGCAATTGCTCGGATTACAGCATCAACAATTTCAAGCTCAGAGAAACCTCTGCTCCGTCCATGTTCAATTTGGTGAGCTAGACTTGAGAAGGAGAGTTTGAGCTTTTTGCCCAGGTTCACCTATCTGTCCAGATATTTTAAACTCTCTGCTCCATGTTGACATAACTGGTCGTGTCGACGCTGAGGGCCGACGCTGTGTTTTTGAGCTTTGCTGTGTGTCATCGCTTAGCTGCATGTTTGTGTTTGTGTGGTGTGGGACACTAACATTCTGCTGTGAGCTTGTAACAGTGTTATGTTTTTGTTCAATTAGTTTTTGCAAGGCTAACTGCAATGTATCAATTTCTTTTTGTAGCTTTTCTTGCTCTGTGACCTGCACTACTGAGTCTACAGTCACGCTCTGAACCACCTGTGCTGTCTGTTGCTCAGAGATATTTTCACCCCCCTGTTGAAGTTCACAAATTTTGTCTCTTACACACAAAAGTTCTGACATGCCCTCATCTTCCAGTTCTTCTAACCCCTCCCTTTCAAAATGTCTCACAAGTGCAGAAATGACAAATGAGCGGCTTTTGTCGATATCATGTTCAATATGCAGAAAATCACACAATTTCACAAGATTTCCTCTTGATAGTGAATACAATGTTCCTATCACTTCAAGTCTTAAGTCCTCTAACTGATCCATGGTTCACTTGGGCTGTGGGTGTGTGCAGTGTGTGATGCAGAAAAGCAGTCTTAGCTGGTCGGAAAATGGCAATGTTCCGGGTATCAACGATCAACCTCAGACAGCACGCACGGTTCTTCCGGACTCAACGTGGACGCCAGACGTTCTCACTCTGTTCTCCTCAGCCGCAAGTCAGAATGAATGACACTGGAGGTAGACCATCATCTATGGACGCCGACCTTCACTGCATTTCATCCCAGCGGGGCCTCCAAAATGTAGTACCCTCACCGCCTGAGGGGAGATATATGTATATATTAATACAGAACACGGAGCTGCTGCTGCTTCAATCATCAGAGTCTGTATTGTTTGAGCAGCGCGCTCGCCCCCTCCTCAAGCAGGCGAACACCTCCCAAAGGAAAAGCAATCAAATAATCGAACGATTGAGCAGGGAACATTAATCGTCAAAGAAATAACCACTAAAAACTATTAAGAAATACATTCTCTTGTCATCACATCTTACATATCATATATTTATTTACTACTATTTATCTACTTATTTATTTACAATTACTTATCTACTTTTGTAACCACCACACAAGTAGACTGTGTGTGGCCGTTTGGCCAGAAGCTAGAATTTTACTTTGTAGCGTGTTAAATATGAATAATTTTCTTACCTTTATTAAGCCCCCGGAGCCATGTGGAGTTCGTTTATGATGGATGGATGCATTTTTTGAGCTTCAATGTGATGGTTGCAATCCACTGCCATTATAAAGCTAGGAAGCGTCAGGTGTTATTAATATAACTCCGATTGCATTCGTCTGAAAGAAGAAAGTCATATACATCTAGGATGGCTTGAGGGTGAGTAAATCATGGGCTAATTTTCATTTTAAAGTGAACTACTCCTTTAAGGACTCAAATACGGGACTGACAACAATATTCTGCTGCTGTGTGAACGTAGACTTATTTTAAACAGCAGGGAGCGCCACACATCACCACACAGACTCTACTCTCTCTGTCTCTCCTAATTAAGATTGTTAAGATTTGTAGGGGTCCAAGCACTAAAGGTTCTGGAACCCTGTTGTGTTTGTAGGCTACTGATTTTCTTCTTCCTTATTTTTCTGCCCTAGAAGTATATGGTCGCCTGAGGTCGTAAATCACAGAGAACCCAAACTCAGCAGGATGGTCATTGGTCACCACTCCAATTTAATTTTCTCTTATAAAATGTTCACGTAATTTTGGATTCCTTCTTTTTTAACTCCTCCTTAGCCGTTGGTCCGATTTTCACCAAAATAGGCACACAGCAGGGATTGTGCTGGCAAAAAGTTATCAAAAGAATCTTATTTGTCAAAGCATTGCAAAGATATAAGTTAATTAACTGATAAAGCAGTGCCAATTTTTACAAGATGATAGCTGCTGAACCTAATGTCCAAGTTTAACGAAACACACAGACAACAGGATATCTGAGGTCGCACACAACATTTTGCAACATGTTGCATTTCGCACGCAACAAATAAAAAAAACTTTTGTTTTCATTTATATTAACAATTAATTAGGCTATTGCGTGTTGTCACTCACAGTAAGAATCAATGATGCCACAACATTATGCAGCTTCTGATTGAAACCGCCAAGATTTAAATTCCCGAAGAGATGGGATAACCTTTTACAGGTGAGAATGTGTTGGTTTGTGTTTTTATATGTATTAACTCAATATTACATGTTTTTACTATGGTAATTGTAATGTTTTTACTTTTATATGGTAACTTTTTAATGTCAGCTGCTGACGCCTTCGTCTTGCTGTTAGTTTAGCAAAATCATCTGCTGAAGTCTATTTCATGCGTCTAACTACGGTTGCAGCAGATGCTCAGTAAACTCGCTCTCAAATGTTCACGGACCGTTCAAATGTGGCGGACGACTTACGTGTAGCGGCCCATTGAAACTGCCGCTAATGAGACTATGTATATCTATGGTTCTAACATATCCTCTATGATTTGCAGACTTTAAAAAAATATGGCCACCAGCAGCCAATAAAAATTAAGTGGCTAATAATATAAAATCTGAATAGCCCACTGTTACAAAAATGTATATATTTGTAGCCAACATCTTATACTATTGTGAAAATCACCCACAGTGGCGCTATAATAAGCAATTTTACATTTTAGCTAACTCCAACCGGTGTGTAACAGAATCAAAATTCTTGTTTCTTCTGAATCCTTGCTTTGAGCCCGAACCATAGAAATTTAAACTTATCAGACATTGTAATTTGTTTAAAATACGTATTTTTCTAACTCCAAAACGTTTGTCTGCAGTTTCACTGAAAACATTTCATGTAGGCTAGGCACAGTAATATTGTGAAATATTACTACAATTTAAAACAATTTAACTGTTTTCTATTTTAATATATTTCAAATGTAATTGTATTCCTCTCATGGCAAAGCTGAATTTTCACAGGCCACTTTGCAGTCTTCAGTGTGATATGATCCTTCAGAAATCATTCTAATATGCTCATTATAACCTAGTTATAATGTTAAATAAGTTAAAAACAGTTGTGCTGCTTAAAATTTTTGTAGAAACTGGGGCATTTTTTTAGGATTTTTTAAGTTATAATAAATATGTTCTGACCTTTGGCACAGTTGTGATGTCATCAGTGAAATGTAACACACTGGGTGTCCTTCCCAAAAAATAAACTGTAGTGATGTCACTCCTATATATGATCCTATTGGTGCCATGTGGCTTGTTCCTGAGGTCTAAATTTGGAAGGTCAAGATACCACTGACATTAAACTTATGACTTCATGGGAAGAAAAGGTGAGAGAAATAGAGAAAGAAGGTGACTGACAGCAACCTCTTGGATAGAAGTTCAAATTAGATCATCCATGCTAACAAGATCCAAATGAACACAGTGCTACCAGAATACACCCAGTGATCAGCTTATCTGTCCAGTGACAGGTCTAAAAGAGAACAGCTGTGTTATTGAGTCATTGGACAGCACTCAGGAGGGACTATGACTGTGACTCTCATGAATAATGCAATTAGCCAATAGATACTAACAGACTAATACACATGGCAGCAGAATGATGCAACAAAACAGCAAGTGGAGAGGATAACAAATCAAACACTATTTTGTGTCTCCCTGCCCTCTCCGTATCCTGTTTTTAAACACTTATTTTTAGAAGGCTTTTTGATTCACTGGCTAATGGTGATGATCAAAGAATAAAAATAGGTATATGAAATAAAGTACTTGTATATATGGAACTACAGTGAATTGAATCATGAACAGTGTTGTATTCGAGCCTGAACTTATGAAGCAATGCTTATATAATCATTATTTATTTGGTTTTTTTTTTGTTTTTTTAAGTTCCTAATGTCTGTGCCATTAGCTTCTCCAAATGGAATCAAAATAATAGGTATGTTCGACTTGAAGGGGCAAAGCGCAGACCGATCAGTGTACGACATCAAAGTACCACGAGAGTGCTCTCTAATTACTATTGCAGTACTTTGATGTCATACATTGGTCTGCGCAGCGCCGCATCAAGTCGAACACACCTCTCGATGAGTTTTCCCAGAACATCCCCTACGCCTTTTATTGGTTGGATAAAGAGATAGCCCCACCCATTTGGTTCTGTTAAGAAACACCAAATATAAGTTGTCTGGCTTTCACCAGACCAACTCAATCTTTTAAGATTGAACATTAGTCTGGGGAGTTCATGACTCTGTGCGCAATCGGATAGTCCTTCAACCAATCAGACCAACAATCCGGGTGACGTACTTTACAGCTAAAACTCCAGGCAGGAAACGTGTCAACAGATAACAGACGTTGGAGCATTGATCGGCGGTTTGCAGAAGCAGCAATGGTATCGAGCGATTTTTGCAGGTTGTGCAAAAAAACAAAAACAAAAAAACATGAAAGTGATATTTACACCCACTCGAGCGATTTGTTTGCTAAACTAAAGAAGCCATTGAATATCGTCGAGAGGTTAAAAGGAATTGGATTGACGGTCGTGCGAGAGACTGCTTGCCGTCGTTTCTCTATCGTTATCGTGTTAAACCCGCCAATAGCGCACCAGCCGCCAGGTGGATAAGCCAGTTTGTGATTGGTACCTGCAGATTTGTAACGGAAGCAGGATAGAAAAATTTACAGGTTTCCAGCCTGAGCTGCAGGGCGAAATCAAATCGCCGGCAGATCGAGCTGGGTTTACCCAGTCTAAAATAGGACAATGTAGCTCAAATGTTTACCAATCAAAAGCCTTAGGCGGCCCTCTGTCCACATCAGCCAATGGTGTGAGGTGTTCGCCTGTTTCATGTTTTGCTGCTAATAGGCTTGTTTGAGATGTGCCTTGCCTCGCCTGAAATGTAGGTGAGAGTAGGCGGCAGCAGTGAGGGGAGGAGTGAAAAAAGTGCAGGCAAGACAGACAGTTCTCTCTTCTCGCAGTGGATCAGACATCTGTGAGAAAAGATGGATCGCGGGATTCACAGGATTCATGCTCGTGCACGTGTTGCTAATAAACTGGATGTAATTTAAGTTCTGTTGCTTTTATATGAAAATAAATATAATGAATAAGACACCCAAAGTACTTGTTATTTAATTCCATTCCAAATACGTGTTTATCAATCATTTTTACTTTAATACAGACATGTTTATATATAAAAAAAAATAAAAATAAATGACGTCACAAAACGCATTTAGAGATCACACTGTCAGAAAGTTTGGGAATATTCGCTCATAATTTATACATATAAAACATGATATCAGAGTTTTAAAATCAAACATTTTAAAAGAGAACAATACATCACAGTTGTTTAAACCAATGAGCATTAAAATGTGTTGTCAGCAAGTCGTTTCCCATCATGCTTTTGATCGACTGCAGAATCCGACACGTCCGCCTTGCGCTCGCGAGAGTTTCTGACATATGTCAGCATGACATCAGAGCAAGGCACTTGTCTCGGACACATTTCTAACCGGCATGCATCTTGCGCTGATCACCGGTGATCGGTTCTGCGAAGATTTTGCTCATCTCAAACAAGCCTAATGTCACATAAATCGCATGCAAAAGCTTAAAAAGGAGTGATAGAATGCAAAACCAAGTTTACTTTGGCATAGTTGAATAACAGCAGCTCGGTGGGTAAAATAGCCATACACAGAAGTTCACCCAAAACTGAAAATTCTGTTATTAATTACTCGTTCCAAACCCGGCCGTCAGACTTTTGTTCATCTTTGGAACACAAATGAAAATCTTTTTAATAAAATTGGAGAGCTGTCCTTTCTGTCCTTCCATTGATGCTTCAAAACATACATAAACAGATTGTAAATCAAATCTAAATGTATTGAGTGGTTTAGTCCAAATTTTCTGGAGAGACACAATTAACAGATTTAATTTCAGCTTTTATTGTATAAACATTAATCAATTCACACAGAGATCTGGTAAACGGAAGCTCAAGCATATTCGCGTGCAGGAACAAATTAGGCAATATTTATATGTGAATAAAAACCTAAATTCAGTCTGTTCATCAAAGCAATCTTCTCTCTTCAGAAAATTTGGACTAAACCACTTAATTCATGTGGATTAGTTTTACGATCTCTTTATGAACGTTTTGAAGCTTCAAAGTGGTAGTTACAGCTGTCAATGGAGAGTACAGAACTGGCTCAGATTTTGTTAAAAAGATCTTCATTCGTGTTCCGAAGATGAACGAAGGTCTTACAGGTTTGGAAAGGCATGAGGGCAAGTTATTGATGACAGAATTTTCATTTTTGGGTGAACTATCGCTTTAAACACCAGATATGTATGCTGAAATGGGATTCCTGCTTTAAACCATGTAAATTGAATGAAAACTACAATCTGCTTCCCTTCCTTTTTTCTGTAATGGTTTAATGTTGAGGTATTAGCAGGGGGCGGAGGGATTCAGTCTCACTTTCTCTGTTTAACAAATGAGCTGTGAATTCTCCAACTCATCCTGACTAAAAATAGAGTTGTTTGTAACATTCCATGATGAAATGGAAGACAAAAAAAGAGAGACAGTGGCAGACTTTCTTTGTTTATTTACATTTGTGGGATGATCGTGTGTTTTGAACATGTTTATATTCTTGTCTATGTTGACATTAACATCTCATTATGTAGATTTCACGTTTAAAGAATTTTGGGTCACTGATTTATTTCACAGTTTACAAAATCTGCAAACACTTGCAATGTACTGTAAACTTCCAAACAAACTTATTGCTGACAGTTCTTCCAAAATCCTACAGCAAACATTTGAACAACTTCAGCTCATAACTACAATAAAATAAGTGTTGCTGCATGGGCATGGACAAATTTTTGATTAAGTGTGTGTTGCCTTTGCTCTACATTAAGTATTTTTGACCTTCTCTTTTGCAAGATGAACGGCAGGGTAAACAGACAGCTGAACAAGTGATGCACAGACTAAAAGAAGAATGCATGTCACATTCCACTTCCTTTTGCATGAGTGGGGGAGAAAGAAAGTGAGCGAGAAAGAGAGAGAGAAGCAGGGAGCTGTGCATAGAAACAGTCTAAAAGAAGGCACATTCTTGTCTTTGTTTTTCATTGTCAAATTTAAACTCTCACACACTAATATCATCACACACTTGAAATGGTGGTTTCGAAGAATGGCTTTCAACAACTTCAAAGGTTTAGCTTCTCTGTTTTTAAGGTCTGCTGCCCTCAGTCTATTTTAATATGAGTATTTAATGCAAAGAATTCTTCAATCTAAATCTAAATAAGTCTAATAGATCTAACGGCAAGTTATACTGTCATGCAAGTATAATAGGCAGCTTTCAGAATGTTTACAGAAAAAATAAAATGTTTCTGGAATACAGTCGAAGAAAAGCCACTATTTTTTGTCAAATTTTAATGTTCATTAATTAAATAACAATATGTAATGAACAGCATTAGGTAGCTTTTCATGTACAGTGCGAACATTTACAAGGGGAACACATAGCAGGCGGTGGGACGTATAAAAAAAAGAATAAATTACCCCAAGCAGCATCATCTATTAGGAAAAAGACAAGCATTGACAAAATCTTTTGATTATAGGTTCAAGTGCGTCAACATACAAAAATACATTGTATTTATAATCAGAGCTCAAAGACACTTCATATTTGATTTGCATGTTTTTTTAGTGGGGGAGGAAATTGGATTTGGGAGTGCAGCCAGTGGCCTTTGTCCTAAACAACAACGTCAAGAATTCCACTGAACTGACAGACAGTGCAAATGATTTTTAAGATTCAGTACAATAGATCATGTTGGTATAACATGTTTTAGCTTGTCGTAAGAAACATTTGGACAAATATATTTGTACTATTGGTAGACAGGTACAATCCACTTAAAACAGTGTTGCTGAGCAATTCAGAATCATTCTATATTCTTCTTTTGATTAACTGTAATGACTTACAGCACTTAAGCGACTCTAATTTCAAACACCCATTGTTAAGATTCCTTGATTCCAAAACTGAACTGGAGAACACAGAACAAACCCTCATTTCACCCATTGTCACCCCCTGAGATGATCCAAATCAAAGGTTCACGTAATGATTCATGTAATCCTTTTCTACTTTGAGTACCATCACATAAAATTTTTGTGGAATATAATCTGGATTGGCAAAGCTCCATGTTTTGAACCCTTAATTCTCAAAAAGCATTCTGAGAATGTGCATGAAATCGGTTTGGCAACTTTATCAGTTTGGCGATCATTTGCTTGTAATTATGACTTTAAATGATTCCTAGGCCACTACACATACAGTAAAGATTTACACTGTCATGTAAACAAACTTAGAAAGCTAACCCATCACCTTATCTGAACTAATGCTCCAAAAAACACCCTTAATATTTAAAATATTTAAAACGTTATGACTGAATTTTAAACTCTCCTTAGAATCATGTCCATGACTTGATATAGTGTAGTAGAGGACCACATTGAGAAATATTGGATTTTGACTTTTCTTCCACTTTGTGGAAGTAAACAAATGCATTATTGCATATCCCTTGCGCAGTTGTTTTTCCAGACATCACAAATTTTTAGAAAGTGCATAAAATAAAACACGTTTTGCACTTAATTTTGTTTAACCAAACATTGTTGCATCAGTATAGCATTATTTTGCTGCATTACACTCAAAATACACTGTAAAAAGTGCATTATTGACATTCTGGGTTTTAAAATTCAAACATCTAATGAGGTGGATTTGATTGGAATGTCTCAAATATATTTCTGATTAAACAGGAAACAACAGAATGTTTACAACTGACAGACTGTGAGCCAAAGCAGCTCTTAGAGAGATGCAGCTGGAACCCTTCAGTCATTCCCCATTCAGCTGTTTTTAAAGATGAGAATTTTCAATGAATTAATGCATTAAGCATATCTGGCATCAGTTAATCTTATATCATTTCTATTAAGAAAACAATCTGGTTTGGGTAAATGTAAGACTTGGCCTTCACAGTGTGAAGGAAAAATGCTTACCCAGAGTGCCTTTCAGTGCTGTTATTTTGGGACATATACAGCGCTCTCATTCAATTCCATCTGAATGAGATCCATCAATACTTCAGACTAGAGCCAAAAACACCATTGGAGAAAAATGAGAGTATGAGGGAAGATGGAAATTGGCTGAGAAAGAGGGAGTGAGTGTGCGTGAGAGAAAGAAAGAGAGAGAGAGAGAGAGAGAGAGAATGATGACATGAAAAAGAGTCACTGAATTTATGAGCGACAATGAGGGCGGTTAGAGCAGGAAAGAAAAGTAACTAAAAGTAAAGGGAGAGAGTGTAAAAGGTAAGACAGAACAGGAACACTACAGTGAGACATTTGGATTTGCCTCTAGTGCAAAATCTTGGATAAAAACACCTAATAAAACATTCTATAATCTACCTTCTAGCGAGACTTCATTTTAAAAACGTCTCCATTTTCTCTCTCTCCTGTCACCTGGCCAAGACGCAGCTTTGCGACGAGTTTTAGCTTACTTTCTGTGATTGCTAGATTGCTATCAGATAATCCCAACGGGCCACTGAACGCTAAGGCGTTGTCATAGAGACAACATGCAGAGAAAGCTTTGGAGGAATATAATCATCAAACTTGATACAGTGCCAGTGGGCGGAGCCACAACTGTCAAACAGGAACATGAAGGAGGGAGGAATGGAGGAGTAGAGGCTGAAGCAGTGCACAGGAAGGAGAGTAGTCCTGTCAGTCATGGAGCTTTGTGTTGTTGACTTTCAACAGACGCACAATCATTCAGTTTTTCTGCTTTTTTTTCCATCTCTTGACATCAGTCTGCATGAGATTTCCACTAAAGCTGTAAGTGCTGTTTAACCAAAGTCAATCCTCGGACGGTATTCGAGAACCATGGGATAAGCCTGGGGTGAAAACGAAAGTAAAGAATGACTTCACATTTTCTGATGTAAGCACCATATCATATCCATTATATTGTCATAGTTCTCTCCTATTTTCTTGTGGTGTAAAAGGCAAGGACACAAACCTAGGAGCATCATTATGTCCTCTGATCTGATTTTGTATCAACCTCTAGTGTGTGTGTGTGTGTGTGTGTGTGTGTGTGTGTGTGTGTGTGTGTGTGTGTGTAACTGGAGAAATATGACTCATAGATGTGTCAGTAGCTGTGAGCAGGGTTTTTTTTTTCTTTTGCCTCTGCCCCCCCACAATCACCACCAACTCAGAGACAGCTGTTCACACTTCTCATGAGCACACACACACCCACATTTTCAGGGTCAAACTAACTTTTCAATAATTTACCTGTCAATGTTTCTAGTAAAGGTTTTTCAAACTTTTTAATGGCAAAGATTTTGAATATAATATGATGGCTTTCATAATATGATAACAATTAAACAAAAGTAGTTACAGTTTTTCTTATTCCGTATTGTGATGTATATCCAAGTGAAACAGTTAATCGAAAAAGCAAAAAATGTATGGTGGGTCTTGGTTCATCAATACGTTGTTGATTGGATGGAGGCAGATCTAAATGTAAGCTTGCAGTCAATTGTAAGAAAGGTGCTGGGTTTAAGTAGACTAAATTAAAAAAGATTAAAAAAGTTACCAAAAAAATTAAACATGCATGGATGAATCATTTATATTAGATCAATAACACCCATTTAGATGTGCAATAGATTTACCATTTCCATTATATACTGGCTTTAAAATTTTATCTGGGGGAAAAATATACTTTTTAGTCAGTGTGTTTTGGTGACAAAAACAGTTTTGTTTTTGTTCTTGTTCTTACTGGTAAAAACTAGAATACTAGAATAAAATAATCACAATTAATCTCATGATTTATTAGCAGTCTTCAGACAGTAATATTATCAGACTTGGTGAATGTGACTGTAAATGTAAAAATCTGTATCTTAAGTGCACAGTAACTTTGACAGCCCAAAAAATTATAAATGAAAGTGCACAGTAACTTTGACAGCCCAAAAAATTATAAATGAAAGGTAATGTTGCAAACACACGCATAAACATATATATACACACATACATTTGCTTTTCAATAATAGTGGTGACTTTCCAATAACTTTGATTGTTTTAACACTGAGGTAATGATATTTTTCATCCCCAAACCCTGAAGAAAATATTAAGCATGTTTATGAAGCCATTTTCCTTCTGGGGATGATAGGCTGGTCCATATAATATAAGTCATTCTGGTTTTACTATCCTTAGGGGACATTCAGTCCAAACAATGTTGGTAAAATTTGACCCACACACATACAGACTTACGCTGTCACCCTGAAGTCTCCAGCGAGTGCGGTAGATGAATTCCAGGGTGTGGTCTTTGCCCATGATCTCCCCATTACACAAAACGTCGAGCTGTAAGAAATACGGACAAGCATCTTTTATGAGCTTTATGCAATCAAATAATAGGCACGTTTAGACTATGGCATGTTGTGTGTTACACATACACTTAGTCAAACATCATAGAGAACAGTAGAGGTTAAGAAAAACAACCTCAGAAACAATTTTCATTGAATATTAAGTTTCACAACTGATGGGTAAACCCATCAAGAGCTTATTTATTAATATCTAATATCTGTATTGAACTGTGAAAGAAACCTATTAATTCTCAGTACACTCACACAAATGCAGTTTGCCTGCATTGACAGCCCAGTGATACTGTAATAAAACAGTATTTTACCTCATAAGAGCTTGGCAGCTTCAATTTTACACCAAGGAACTTCTTAATGGTTCCCACCGTAACACGGGTGGAGCAACGGATGAATTTCTTCATTAAACCCTGTTTCAGAGAGACATGGGGTGCAAATTATAAACACACACACAAACATACATCTCATCATATACACACAATATATTAAACTATACTGTCTCTGTGCACCTTAACTGTGCTTTCTCCTGATTGGCCATTGTTACGTAGACAGTCCAGACAAATAGCGATCTGAGGATCACTCCTGTGGTAGTCTCCACCTTTCCCATCATCATCCTCTCCATCACTCAGGCGAGCTTTCTTAGCCCTAGGGCCATCTAGAAGACAAAGGAAACCTGACCTTTAATCTTAAAATATATCTGTATATTCACTGTACGTGTAGTACATGTGACTGTGTGTGAAAGGGGTTGTGTATGGAATGGTTAATTATTACCTTCTCCATTTGCTTTGATTTTATTTTTTCTCCAAAACTCACTTTCCTGTTGTTCCTCCTCTAGTAAATAAACACAATAATTTAAAGAAAGTACATTAAGAAACAATTTACAGATATAGAAACACCAACTAAAGCACAACTACATAAACTACAGAGTGTATCTCTGAAGTGCATTATAAAGCATAAAGTATGTATGTATGTCTGTCTCTCTCTCTCCCTCTCCATACATACACACACATATACATATAAATATATATATATATATCTCACTCTCTCTTAGTCCAGGCACCAGCTTGAAGATGATCTCCTCCAGGGTTTTATCTAACCTGCAAAAGTGCAAAATACCATATAAAACACAGAGGACTTGTGTGTGTACTTAATCTGTGCATGTGAGAAATTAGTGCGGGTGAGTTTGGTTACCTCAGCATCTCTAAAGGGTTGGTTTCATGGACCTGTATCCCACATTCTGGACACTCATTACTCTCCTCAAAGTGCTGAACGATACAACTCTTACAAACTAGAGGAGAATGGAATAAGAAGAAAAGGAGGAACAGAAGAGGGACTTAATGTACTTTCTAAATAAATGAAATGAAATGGACAAGAGAATGAGAGAATCAGGGCAAAGTACTCTAAAACCATAAAAAAGTTTGGTGTTAAAATTATTATTGTTAAAAAACAAGAATGATTTCTGAACGATCATGTGACACTGAAGAGTGAAATAATGACTGCTGAAAATTCAGCTTTGGCATCACAGGAATAAATTCATTTAAAAAAAATTAAAATATATTCAAAACATATATTTTAAACTGTAATCTTTTTTTCTTTTCTTTTTTTTTTTTTACAATATTTAAGTTTTTAACTTATTAAGTTATGAGTTTTTACTGTATTTTTACAGCTCTTTCACCCCTAACTTTTAAACAGTAGTGTACAATACAGTTTTCTTAAGACTTTCGAGTCCTATTTAGACACCCAGACACAGCAGCTCTGCCAAAAAAAAATCATTCAGGTGGGTCAGACAAAGATGGAAATTTGAATGTTAAGCAGAGTGTGAAACAAATAGGTTTTGATATGAGATATGAGACAGGTCAGGCAAGCAGGTATGGGTAGGTCTAAGAGATATCCAGATAGTTGCAATTTTTCCATTACATATTATTGACAATAATAGCAGCTATTTTTGGTGCTATAGCTGAACCATACACATTTATTCACAAATCTTGCTTATAAATAAACTCACCACATAATGAAACAAAACAATTCTAGAAAAAGGTCATTCTTATTTCTGTTAATGAAGATTAAGATCCCTACCAATATCCAGTGACACTGATATGTCCCTAGCAATAATTTTGCTAGGGACATATCAGTGTATATATTTACTTAAAATATATTTATAACCACTGTTGTCCGGTTGTGAAATCCGAAGGAAACCTAGATGCGGTAAGCTAGGGAGAAATCAACAGTTCTGTGCACAAAAATGCGGGGCAAATCAGTTTTTACTACTGTATTACCATCGCAGGATAAGTGGCAAACAATTGTTAGTTTTGTGTGTCTGTGAGAGAGAGAGAGAGAGAGAGAGAGAGAGAGAGAGAGAGAGAGAGAGAGAGAGAGAAATTGTGTATGCTTAAGTGTGTGTGTGTAACACTACATTATAGGGACAAAATGTCACCACAAAGATGGCAATATCCAAAATACTTGTCCTTGTGGGGATTTTTTTTTTTTTTTTTTTTTGGAAAACAGCTGAAAATGTAAAAATCCCGAAAGTTTTCTGTGATAGGCAGGGTTAGTGTAGGGGGATATAATATACAGTTTGTACAGTATTAAATCATTATGTCTGTAAAAATATAAAACATAAAAACACAACATTGCTTGGTCTTGTTGAAATGAGAGGACTGTTTGATGAAGTTGAAACCCTTGTCATCCCAGTCTCATCAGCTGAGGCTGAAAGAAGTTTCAGTGCTCTTAGGAGACTATCGCTGTGTGCCATGTCCAACAGGACAAACTGGACATTATTGATGTGAAACAAATATATGCCAACAGTTCATTTCTGTTAAAGGGATAGTTCACTTAAAAATGAAAATTCTGTCATCATTTACTCACCCACAAGTTGTTTCAAACCTGTATGCATTTCTTTCATCTGCTGAACACAAAAGAGGATATTTTGAAGAATGTCGGTAACCAGTATTGAGTATTTTTTTCTACTATGGAAGTCAATGGGGTCCATCAACTGTCTGGTTACCGACATTCTTCAGAATATCTTCTTTTGTGTTCTTCAGAAGAAAGAAATTCATACAGGTTTGAAACAAATTGATGGTGAGTAAATGATGACAGAATTTTCATTTTTGGGTGAACTGTCCCTTTAATGACAGATGCAGCTCAGCTTCTGGGGATGTCCCCATCCCCACCAATTTCAAAATCAAACCTACGCCCTTGTTACAACACCAAAGAAAGAAAAAACTATTTGGGGAGAAGAAGGACCAAAATATTTGGTTTGCTGTTATTATCAGAAAAGAGAGATGGTCATAGAGAACATAATGCGGATTAGCGAGACATGAATGACTTACAAGTGTGCAGGCATTCCGTGACAGCGGTGGGCTTGATCAGGTATCCATGGCAAATTGAGCAGGTAATGTGTCGGTTAAAATCTCGGACCAGATGCTTTCGGTGGGTTGCCATCTCGACTCACAGAGGTCAGGAGATCACAAGCTAGAGTCACAGTGCTGCCTGTGCTCCCACACAGGGTTGCCACGGTGATTTCATCATTGCCTCCGTTTTGAGGCAGTTGTAACACTGATCTGAAGACATTATTGGTGAGAGAGTGATCCTAGAATAAAAATAAAAAACATTTATAAAGGGTTATTGTAAGAATACCAATTCCCAACTTTTAGTGTGAATTTTCAGTTACATAGTATGACTCCACACGACAAGCAAAGTATCAAAAATGATTACACCACACATTCTGTTTTGAAACCAGTCCAACTCAAACCAGACTTGAGCTGAGCCTGCTTTCAGTCTGAAAACTTTTAGGAAAGTCCCTGTCGGGAGAGACGGGAAAAGCGAAGGGTGCGTCATTTCAAGAGTTCTTTTGAGTTTTCATTGGCTTGGCCACAATATAACCACCAGATCCAGCAGGATATTGAGGCCCTCTTTCTTTTGCATCAAATGCACACACAACAAAGTCTTGCCTATTTAAAACTTATGTCAGTACTGAGCAAAGTCTCCCAAAAAGAAGAATATGAATCGATATTTTTAGTGGGTCAGACTCAGTACTAAATGTTGTACATTAGCATCATATCAATCACTTAGAGATTATTAGAAGTGTCGCACCAAGGCATGTAGCCTAGCTAAATTGCAATGCTTGATTAAACAATTTATTTACACCTATTTATTTTAGTTTAGAGTAACACTCTGAACTATCAAAGCAAATGTTTTGGTGGGGAAAAACTAAAATATCATACAGCTTTCTAGAGTCACACAATAAGCTTACTGCCTATTAACACAATTGTTAACTTTTTGTAAACATCTGAACTGTTGTTTCTTAATTATGTTAAACAAATGAAAAATAGACTGAAAATCAGTAAATCAAAGATAAACTACTCCAAATGATCAGTAATAGGCCTCTAAACATGACATGAAAGTATGTCATTGCACACATTGAACCCAATGTGACAACATGCCCCAACAGCATGGCACTATATGAAGTCCTCCTCACAGTACAAGCCTATGATCGTAAACAGTTGTGAAAGTCCAGCATTTTTGCAATGTCAAAATTCACATCAAAAACAAAATATGCTTTAAAGTAATGATTTTTATAACTAGCAGCAGCTTTTTAAAGCACTTTCAACACGGAAACGATAACATACAATTGTAAATAGGCTACTTGGGTCTCTGAGGGTTAAACTTTTTAACAAATTTACACATTTACATGCAGTGTTACTGTGTTTCAGAAACAACGCCATCGGTCAATCATTTCTAACGATGACGTACTCCTTACGATGTTCTCTGCCTTTTATGTAATACATATTTGTATAAGAGGAAAACAGCAACAAACAGGCTGCTTTGTGAATAATAACTTACACGAATGGATTGTTATCGTCCCTTTTAAACGCATTATAAACCAATAACCTGTTCCTATGAAGCTTTTAGTGTGCATCAGAAACGCGCAGTGTGTCACAGTCCCGTTATCTCATCAGCGCAAGCGGCGTGCACGGCGTCAAGGACTGCGTGACGTCATCCCCATGGAAATTATAACACATGGTAAGTTGAGCTCGTCTCGCGCGACGTCGTTTTTACATTCTATAATTATGTATCTGTCTGCTCCACTAGAGCGGACTGGCGAGCACACAGCCTCTGTCTTACCACATGACACAATTTCTCCCCTCCCCAAACTTTACACACATTCGGTGTCCCCAAACCGATAACGTAGCGCAGATTCCCACGTTCAGTGGCCATCCGAAATACACTCACCGTTACGAATCCCCTCGCCTCGCTCTGTGCTGGGCCGTTAATGGAGACTGAAAAGGGGGGGTTCTGGAAGCCAGAGAGAGTCACATCGTTACAGCCCGGCGGTGGATTGAGCGCGTGCAGGCAGTGCGTGGCTGGTAAACTCGCGGCCGACACGGAACTGGCAGCAGCACGCGCAGAGAGAGGAGCGCTCGCGCAGAGAAGGGGCGGGGGATTCACGCGCTTGTTTACGCGGTTCTGTAGATTGATACCAGCGGAGGGAGAGAACAGTTTAGAACAGTTTCCCAGCATTCGTAACATTATTAAGAGAAAAGTCATTGGGCCAAAAGACAGACTGAATTGAAAATTATATATATATATATATATATATATATATATATATATATATATATATATATATATATATATATAAAATAAATTATATAAATAAGTAGGCTATATATATATATATACACACACACACACACACACACACACTGGCACTTATTCTTTTTTCCTCTCCAGGTGAGGTTGAATCAGTGATATATATCACTATATTCTTAGATAAGGGAAAAACATGCCCTACACACAGAAGCCCTCTTTATGTTAAAAATAAAGAAATTCATCAAAATTGAAAGGCAAAGATCTGTAATTTATCAAACAATACAAAAAATAAATCTTGAATTATATTTTCTATTTAAAAAAATGCCTATCAAAGTTGCATCCTCACTTTGCATCAACTCAGGATTTTTTTTTTATCATGGTCATCTTAAACTCCGAGGAACCCTATCCTATTTCCTGCTCAAAGTGGTATAGGACACATAGTTCTGGAAGTTTTATAATTTTTTGTCTTTTATACAAACAATGTTGAAGTTTATGCAGTCACAGCTTTAACATGTTATCTCCGTCATCCCGGTGTAATAGTTTCTGTGAATAGTTGTGGGATAAATCTTGGCATTTGCATATGTTAATTAAGGCAACTGAATTTTGATTTCTCAAATGATTGCAAATGATTTCTCCACAACATGTGGTTAAGGTAGCAAAATATTCAGTTTTGTCAATTCCGTGAGGTTTTATGTCTGACAGAGTTGACTTGTAAGCTGATGGAGTTGACAAATGCTCACAAAACTCTTTATATAGTGATATTATATATAATTTTGGTAACACTTTATTTTAAGGTGTCGTAGTTACACGTGTACTTACTATAGTAATAACAGTAAATTATGCATAATTAAAAGTAACTAACCCTAAACCAAACCCTAACCGTAACTCTATAGTAAGGACATAGTTATATTACTCAGTACTTATTTGAGTATGTAACTACGTCACCTTAAAATAAAGTTTATATATATATATATATATTATTTATTATTAAAAAAATTATATATATATATTAGGGCTGTCAAAAGATTAATCGCGATTAATTACATCCAAAATAAAAGTTTGTGTTTAAATAATATATGTGAGTGTACTGTGTATAATTAAATTTGTATCTAGAAATACACACACATGCATGTATATATTTAAGAAAAATGTGTTATTTATATATAAAAAAATTATATTTATATAATATCAATTATATATAAATACAGTATATGTATGCAAATATTTCTTAAATATATACATGCATGTGTGTGTATTTATATATACAAAATAATTATACACAGTACACACACATATATTATTTAAACACAAACTTTTATTTTGGATGCGATTAATTGCGATTAATCTTTTGACAGCCCTAATATATATATATATATATATATATATATATATATATATATATATATATATATATAAATTTTGCATATGGGGAATTATTCTAATGTTATTTCATGATTTTATTTACATATACAGTATTTGGCCTGATTTACATGCCTTATAACATCTTTACATACTGTCACCATGAATTCAAAATTGATGATCCTTTATATTTTATGAAATATTGCAGTTCCTATTATAAAAACATACAGTATGCTTCTTATTCTGTGAGACCCAGAATGAGACATACTGTAGTGTACCACTAAAATAAGAAAAACAAACCACTGGAAGGATTGTTGTATTAAATTAAATATTTAAAAATGACTAACTTAAGAAAATTTTACTATTCTACATGAATGAAGGTGATTTTGGGCCTTTAATCATAGATTTTTCAGTGTCCCGCATTAGGGACACAACTGTCCCACATTAGGAAACTGCAGATAGTCTCAGACGACTTGGACTAAGAGCACTAATATGTCTATAATTTCTCTTATGAATGTGTTATCTGAATTTTCTCACTGAGTTTTTTTCTGTGTAATCTGAATTGGATTTAATGTTTCAGCTACACATCGCAATATGTTACAGAAGTCTGAAATGTAAAAAATATCCCACATTAGGGCATTTCACCCTATAGTTGTCTTAATTTGTTGTCTTGTCAATCAGTTGTTGTAACTTCAGTTGGACCTTCGTCAACTCCGTCAGTTTATTCAACTTCCATAGTATTTAACACCATCAAATGAAAGTTTCTGTTAAGGTTTCTAAAATATCTCTTTCTTTTTTCCATTTATTGTGTTAAAATATTAAAACATTAACTGAACTACATGATATTATGCCTGATTTAAGAATATTGGTTATATAGGTTTAATATTAAAAAGGAGGGTAGAGAATAAATTAATTTAGTAACTGGATTGTTCATAATAACCCTAACCCAGAAAAAAAATGTAGACAATGTATTTTTTCACTTATAAGCTCCTTTACTGAACCCCATTATACATAACGGACGACTTTACATTTGTGTTGGATGAATCAAATTAAAATAGCATAATGCATCTGATGAAGTTAAGTTATGAAGTGAATAAATGTCGCCTACATTTTTAGAAAAAAACATTTTCAGAAAAACCTGTTCCCTTACATTCTTTAGCTGAGACCTTTGTCTACAAATATATCAGTTTATAATAATGTATTATTAAATAATAAAAAATTAACTTCTTTTGTCCCTTATCTCAAGAATCAGTGATATATTTATATTGGTAATATACACACACACAATACACACATTGACCTTTGTGACCTTTCCGATATTAGTATATAATATCAAACCAAAAAACAATTATGACACACATAATAGCTCAAATCTAAAATATTGTAATTTACATTTATGCATTTTAATTTATTGAAAATAAGTATTAAATTATATAAAATTATTTTGTAACAATTTTATTAAATATTACAATTTTGAATATACATTTTTTATTAAATAACATTTTAAAACATAGGCTATACCTTTGTCCTGCATGAGAACAAAGTTCAAACATTTGGTTGAAATACCTTCATTAGTTGACTCAGTATTATATTCAGTATTGAGCTATAGCCATTTTTAACCAACAGGCAAAATTACTGCTAAAGAGGACATTAATTATGACTCAGAAGTGTTGCTTTTGACTCAAAACCAGTTACTGATATGAGACTTCCCCTGTATGACAACTAGCCGTTGTCTACTTAAACCTGTTGTTTCGGTTTCAGCCCATGCATTCTAATACTGTTTAAGATGCTGGGAACCTTTCTACTAACATTGCCCATACAGGATAGTAGGACCTTAATCTACTCCTAAGTGTGTGGGTGAGTCCTTGAGTGGGTGATACCACAGGCTCTGGTGGGTGAATGGTGATGCATGTACATTTCTTAATGAGATACACATCTGTGTGTTATAGCTTTGAATAATGTAAACATGTTACCCTAGCAACAGAACATCAGTGCAGTGCCCTTTGAACTGAATATCCAGCTCCTCAATGAAAGATCTTCTGACATCTCTGCTCCCTCATGCATTTTGATGTCTTTATTCAGATGTGTACATATTAATGCATTGTTTACATGGATGCTAAAACTATGCGTGAGCGCCCATCGACATACAGAACAATATGTAATTTTCTTTTCATTTTCTTTAGGTGCGTGCAACTGCAAACATGCACAGTGGAAAATGCATTTTAGAGTGCGTAAAAAGGGTTTTAGTGAGATTTTCTTTTTATACCGCTGGCTGTCCTTCAAATCCGTATTTCACGTGCCATTAGACGCCACTATTTATAGAAAATTAAATAAATAAAAACAGTGAGATGTAAGGAAGTGATCACCTGTCATTTCAAAGGATTTTAATGTGTACAACTCAAAGAGCCGGAGTTGTTAACGCGCAAATAACATCTTCAAGACCAGCTAGATGTTCAAAGCATTGCACAGATACATTATAACATCAGAGAAGAGTCTCACCATCAGTGCATAAAGCTTGAGGTTGCTGTGTCTATTGAGTCACTCTGACAGCTGGGTTGCTATAGCCGTTGGCTTGTCAAAGCCTAACCTGTCATGAGGAGGAATATACTGCAATAAAAAAAAATACCTTTGGATCACCCTCACATAATAAGCTATAAAAATTCAGTCACTGAGAAATTACTTAAATTAAACTTTAATTAAAGAAATTACTTTAATTAAAGCTCCTCTTGAACATTTTTTAGTATTGACAGAATATGTTATTTATATCAACAAACTCATATGCAGACCAAAAGAAAGAAATAGAAAGAAAAATGCAGGGCCAAATATTTAATACAATTCTTTTTTTTTATCAATGTATTAATTATTTATTCAGTGAATTTTCTTTCTTTATTAATTGTATTAAGTTAAAGATTATATAAAGGAGTGAAATACCAGGAACTGAGTAAACATATACTGACAAATGAAACATTACATTACATTAAACCTGATGGTTTTCTTATACTTTTTAAAGCTACTGTCCCCAGCCAACTTTTTGTCATGCCATAATGATGAAGCAATGGAAAAATCTGAGATAGAAATGTAAAAAATAAAATAAAATAATAAGCGAGAGAGAGAATAACGGATTCATTAGCATGCATATTTTGCACACTTATACTGATTGATGACATTTACCTTAGGATATTTGTATGTACCCTCTCTTGCTCTTCTCTTCTCTGCTCTGTCCTGCTCTCTCACATCTTTTTTCTCGTCCTCTCACTCTTATCCCCTCACACAATGACTGCAGAAGCAGATAAGATTCTGTTGCTTTGACTAAAAAGAAGGGAACAATGAACTCTTTGCCTTCTATTGATAGTGCTGACTTAAAATAGATAAATAGAAGGGGAGAAAGTAAGAGAGAGAAATACTACTTGCAACATTGCCTATATGTAAATAACATAACATGGCAAAACACATTCTTAAATCATAACACACAGACTCATAAGAGACACATTTGAATTACTAAGAATCATTTCAGCTAAAAGTGAACAGCTGTGGGAAGAACCTGCGTACCAGGTGATCACATTATGACTGTGTGTGAAAGAGTGATCAAATTTGGCACAACGAAGGGAAACAGAATACAGGCCCATGAAGAATTCTGTATGTCCCTGTAATTTATAACACTTCAACAGCTGCAAGAAAGGCCATAAAAATACAATCTTAAATCTCAAAACCAAATGTTCATACCAGAGCGTGACTGCATTCTCATATGTCTGCAGTATAGGCAAACACACAATCCCTTTTCCCTATAGTGTTTATGGCTGGTTTAGTGTTTAGAGACACAAAGCATCAGGCAATCATGTGGAGTCTCAGAAACCTTCTGCAAAAACCAAACACATTCTAAAATTCTAAAATGCCATTGGTGACAACAATATTGGTTCTACGATCTAGCTTACAATGATTTTGGGAAACGCGGCCCCATATGTTTTCTGACTAAATTCACCTCTAGCATTGACTAGATTTCATTTTTGCCCATTTAGTTTGAGGTGAGCTCCATCCGTCTTGCCCTGACAGTCTTGTCTGTCTTGTCACTGTTTAATGTTTCCTTGTTTGTCATGTGCCTGAGCACATGGCTCTGTCTTTGTTTGTGTTGGCCATGTGCTCCTCTCCTCATTTCCAGTTAAAGCAAAGGAGTACAAGAGGCTTGTTCAACTTGAACCGGCGCTGCACATACCGATCGGTGAATGTACCGCGAGAGCGATTAGAGAGCTGACGTCTCCGTATGCTTTTCAATCACTCTCGCGGTACTTTGATGTCATAAACCGATCGGTCTGTACAGTGCCGGTTCAAGTCGAACAAGCCTATCGACTAAACAAGGGGGCTTGGCCTTGGTCCTGAGATTTCCTGGCCACTGACCCTCACTGCCTGGCAGCTAGATGGAGTAGCAGTCTGATTCTCAAGTGTCAAGCCTCTGGTTCTGTGAGCCTCTGCCTGGCAGCAAGACTAGTGCTACATCGAAGAGATCAGCAAGATCTGCCCTACAGTTTGAATGTTTTCACGCCTCACTCTCCTTGTTCCCTGTCTACAATCTTGTCAATAAAACATCACTGCTCATTCTGCATCTGGGTCCTCTCTCTTGCAGAACCATAACATTATAGTCATAAAATGTATTCATTCATGAACCAACCCAAGTACATGCTGCATCCACCCTTAAAATTAGGTCTCCATTAGGACCACAATTGATTCCATTGGCTCAGAAAACTTTTAATGGGTGCTCTTTAGCACCCAATTACAATTCAAAAGCACATTATGATGTTGTTTGATATATGTTTATAATGACCATTAATGTCTGTTTAATTAGCATAAGTATAGCATATAGCATACAGATAACCTGATAGCTTAGGTTATCCACCACAACAATATTTAATGTAATTACGTGTTAAATGTCCAAATATTTCAGTTATAAAAAGAAAGTGTCATGATTCTGCCATCTAGTCATTGATTTTCCCTGGTCTTGAGGCGGGATCATGACAGACCCATGTTTTATGTGCACACACATGGCCTTTTGCTGGGCCATGTGCTTGTGCTGTCTCGTCATCTAGCCCCGCCCTCCTTGTTATCCTTGTTTAGTCATTGTTTCCCCATTATCACCTGTTGCCCTCATCATTTGTTCCCTATTTTAATCCCCTCATGTCTGCTGTCTTGATCTACCTGTGAGTATTCCTGTCAAGTGGATTGTCTATTGAAGTTCTGATCTTGTATTTGCTGTTTGTTTATTGTCTAGTTAATTGTCTAGTCATAGTCTAGTTTTTGTTACTCTTTATTTGCCCTGCCTACGTTTTGCCCCCTCGTGGGTTTTGTTTTCCCTGTTTTCTGTCACCAATAAACCTTGTGTGTCCTGCAAACTGTCTGCGATTGGGTTCATCCTTCACCCTCATAACAGAAAGATGCAATGATGTTCAATTATTCATTTATTATTTTTTTATAGTGTAAGAAATTACGTCCAATTTGTTTTATAAAGTGCAGTATTATATACATACAGTATTTTAGCAGGCCTTCATGCTAATGTTTTTTTTTCATTTACGTTTTTTCATCAGATCAGGTTGTTGATACCATGCCTTTGCCTTATTAATTAATGTGCTGTTGTCATATCTCACACTGTAAACTTAGTAAAACTTAAAAATCCAAGGCAACTTGATGCGTTCAGATTTAAGTTCTCTCCACTATTGTACTAACACTTTGTTTTGTCAATTAGAATTTGTTTGTTCACTAAATGCAAAAAAAACTAATTCAGCCAATGACTTCATCAAAACAATAAGAGTTTTCTTGTTCTGCAAATTTTCATTTAGTAACACAACAAATTCATTTATTGTTTTGATAGCAGTATACATAGTCGTATAGGAAATATTTCAGTAAACAAGTCAGTAAACAGCAAAACAATCATATAACAGTAAACATAATTTATTCATGCTGCAATGGATGCTGAATGCACTTATTAACTTATTTCAGCAATATGAAGTTCTTTGTTCAGACAACTGTGTTTGGGACAACATTTGGGGGAATTATGTTGGTCTGTCATCGGTTTTATGTAGTTTCAAGAACATTTTATTTCTTTGTATTTACTAAATGTTTTGTTAACTCGAAAATTTAGTTGTTTTTTTACAATGAAGGGTACAATAAAATAAATATGTAAATGAACTAATTCATGAAAATAGAACCTCTTATTAACAATAAAACACATATGCATGAATTGAGTTTTTTAATAGTTTGAACAGACTGTGCCCATTCATCACTAAGACCTAAATGTGGAAGTATTTAATAGATGTGTTGTAAATCAACAGAGAAAAACGTTATCATAGAACCTTGTCAGGTGCTCTTGGAATGGTCAGGTGTTGAGGAAATATATTTGTTTTGGACACATTGAGGGATCAAGTGATTCGCATGCAAGCTGTCATGTGAACCAAGAGGGGAGATAAATTATCTTAAAACAACACATATGGCCACAGCTGAGGACATAGAATCCTAAATCCCCTCACCATTCCCAAAACTTCATAGCACTTCTGAATCCTTGTAGCATTCCAAGCCCCTGTCATTGTGAGAACATGATTCCAACATTCTTGTTTGATTTGTGGGTGTTCTACTGCCCCTGTCCCATGTATGGCCTGGGCTGGGCCCCCTAGTCTGTTTTTTCAGTTCTGGGATTAAATAAGAATTCCAAATAGCCATTTGTATTGGGAACTGATCTTTTTCTTTTTTTTTTTTTTTTTTTTTTTTTAGCAGAACATTATGTGTTATTTTCTTATTGTGTTCAATCCATGCATGGATGTTTCTTCATGATTATTAAATCATACTCTACATGTCTCTGAGTATGTTTGCATGCATGCATGTGGGCAAGGAAGAGTGGGATGTTTGTGTACATCCTGCTAATCTAAACTCTGAGGATGGCCAGTTATTTTGGTGTAGTGCCTGTTTGGATCCAAAAAAAAAAAAAAAAAAAAAATCATAATAAACTAAGGCAGCTGTTGCATGTGCAGCACCTATGCAATCACTTGCCAGAGAAGCCATTTGCCAAGGTTAGTGGGTTAGCTCAGAATCCCTACAAGCCTTCAGTAATACTGAAACATATACTCTTGGTAACACTCCGTAAATAACCCTAATTAGAGACACCAACAAAGCCAATGGCTAAATTTAACTAAACCTCACAACTGTCAATATACAGACACACATTCCCAATTGTCTTTGAAAACACGTGGGGTTATGCCTTAAAACCCTACACTGTAAAAAAAAAAAAAAAAGAAATCATGTGAAATCAACAGTAATTTACTGTTTGTGCACAGGAAATTACTGTATACGAGTTCACAGTAGAATACTGTGTAAAGTATTCTACAAATATACTTTACACAGTATTCAAAAAGTGTAAATATACTGCAAGTCAAAAATTGCAGTAATGAAATAAGTACTGTGATAGTCACAGTAATCAGCAAAGTCCTGTAAAAACCAACTCAGAACTGAGTTTTATGTCTCTGGGGGAGAGTCAGTATAGCAGTAGCATGCCCTGCTGTTTATCAGGCTTGCTAATGCTACCAGTATCTCTGTGTGAGAGGAACGAGCTGAGGCTACAGTCAGCCAGTGCTCTGATATTTATACTTGGCCTGTTAGCTGATATGAAACATACCTCTGAGTCTTACCAATAGCATCACAATAAGGAGAAACTAGGGTGACCAGACGTCCCAAAAAATTCGGGACAGTCCCGAAATCTAAGCTGTTGTAACAATGTAAATGTAAACAATTATTTAGTTTTCTTATTTAATGACCGACAATTTAGTTGTAATAATAATTTTGGCATAAGGCTTATTAGCGTTAGGCTATAGCCTGAAAGGTCTGAATTACGCACTGTTACAACAGTTCATGATTTTAATGTTGTTGTTTTTGTGGCAGACTGAAGACTAATGACAGACTGTTGATCTTTGAATAAAAATATGTTTGGTTCAGGTTTGAAATTCGTTATCTTTTATTATAGGCTATGTAGTCTAATATCATAGTAAGCCTACCCCCTTTTATTCAAATTCAACTTCCATAGTCTTCATAGGAGTAGGTCTCTTCTTATTATTCTTTCTTGGCGGTTGCCATCCAGCTTATAGGAGTAGGCTAGCCCTGCGTCTCAATGTCCATACTATCCATCCTAAACAATATATGAGATTAAAATAAGTGTGTCCCAAAGCATAGTAGCCTATGTTGAAAAGAGTATGCCAGACATCCTCTGAGGATTTTCGAAGTGTGGATCTGTGCACACTGCTAATATTGCCCACAACCCATTGCACCATAATCTTGTGACAAACACGAGTAAAAAGTGTTTAAAAAAATGCAATGCCGGGTATGTTCGACTGACGGTGAGAGGTTTAGATAAAGGTTTGAGTGACTAATCAAAGTTTAACCTGATAGAAAAATATTTATTTAATGTTATCCGTGTTATATTTAATCTGCAATAACAATGTGGACTTTTTTAAAGATCTGTTTGGCCATTAACTTTTAAATGCATTATTATGCATTAATATGAGGAGAGTTCTCTACATAAAAGACCCGCGACTGCAGATCAAAGTGCTATTGCATTTCTCTCCGATACGGTAGGAAATGAAATGTGGAGGAATTTATATTTGACAAGATGATTGACAGGTCAGTTTGCATGACAGGATGCGTGTAACTAAGCGACAGAGAGCAACCGTTAAAGATGCAATTGTATGACGTTATAGTAGGCCTATGTCCCAAAGCTTGTCTACTCTTCTGTACACACTCAAAAGTATGCACTTTTTCTTCACAAAAAGAGTACATACTTTCAGGGTGTAGTACAAGTAGGCAAATTGAAACGCAGCATAGGTCTCGGCTGGGAGAAAATATCAATCATGAATAGGCTACTTCCACCTGCTCACCCTTCAAACGTGAAACCACCCATAGCAGTGGCCAATGATAGCATATGGAGATCACTATAAAACCAGGAACCCTCTTGCACTTTTAGTGTAGTATTACAGATCGACAGCTATCATTAAATGAGCAGTTCAGCATAGAAAGCATTGTGAGGGCTATAGTCGATTTGAAAATGAACGCTTTTTTCATGCAGTCTGAATTTCATTTTGAATATCAGAGAAAATATGCAGCTTTTTTTCAGTGCTCCATTTTATACCATTACTATGGTTTTTTTGGGGGTTTTTTTTTTACATGACCGGCTGTTCCATAAAAGATTTTAACACCACCACTCAATTTATACTACTATTATAGGCATATAAGAGTCCTATTTCAGGGGCTGCTGTCTCAAGCAATGTGGGAGCACTCCTCTCCCACGCCCTACAGAGAGCTAAAACTGATCTCAGGCCCACAAGTGACTTTCCTCTCTACTGTTCAGACCATGTTTCAGGCCATTAACCAACTATATGTTACTTAATCGTTTGTTGCTAATATATATTAATTAATATATTAACCACTGCCATTACAAAATATTATAAAATCTTCTTTAAATTTTATTATAAATGTAACAAATGCAAATTTTCCACACAAAAAAACAAACAATATGCTCTCTTTTTAAGATCTGTTTAAATACCAAAGTCATGTGTTATTTGTGGATTAAATATTGTGGATTAAATATTTTATTGTATTTAGTTACAAAGGAGACTTGGAGCTGGACGACGAAGGAGACCTGGGGCTGGGGAGAATCAGTGGCAGAGACAAGGCTTGAATGTGGGCTTGGATCAGGGAATTCCGAAGTTCACACGGTCGGGGAGGAATCGAATTCGGAGGAAGAATGGAATTTTTGGTCAAAATCTTATAATGATATAGCCTAGAAATCTAGACGCACCCTAGCGGCAGCAAAATGTATCTTGATGTAGGTCTGGCTTGCCAGGCTAGTAATGATAATGCAAGAGTCAAGAACTCTGTAAAGTTTGTTCCAGCAGATCTCAAAGACTTTCAATTAACTTAAGGTCTGGACTCAGAGATGCCAATTCATCTGTTAAAATGATTCTTCATGCTCGCTCCCAACCATTCTTTCACAATTTGAGCCTGATGAATCTTGACATTGTCATACTGTATATGGCCATGTCTTCCTACATGGTTGTTTAAGAAATAAAAAGCTACATACTCCATCAATTATGGTTAGAAGAACTGTTGCCAAACATATAACATAATAATCACTGTGATAATGCAGCAACTCAGACAGTGTGTATATAAATAGGCTTACCATTGGGGAAAGTAAAAGTAACCAAAACGCTTTTTGATTATTTTTTATGTACTCGCTTAATTAATTTTGTAAAAATAAAAAATAAAATAAAACGTGTAAGATAATTTATTATGGTGCAATAATGTGAATAACTGTAGAAATTATGGTATTTATTCAGTTTAATCATTAATACATCTGGGAGGGTTTTTTTTTTTTTTTTTGTAAGATTGAGATTGGTGAGAAGGAGAAGGTTTGAACCTCACAAATGGCAATCCAGTCCTGTGCCCTTAAGCAATACACTCGCATTAGTCATTCTTTCTTCATCTCCAAAGTCATGACCTTTGGTATCTCTCAGATAAAGTGTCTAGTCAAAGTGTCAGTCTAGTGTCCTGGCCTGAGTGTCTCCTTTTAAGGAAAACTCCATTGCAAATAATCTTGTGATTGATTTTGATTTATGTCTGATGGACTGGTTGAGCTCCTCACACTTTACAGTAAACTTCATATCACAGAGTGATCACACTTGTGTGCAATTCTGCACCTGCTCAGCTTGTGGCTGAAGGACATGAGCACCTTGCAGATACATGCATCTGCAAAAACACTGCTGTTGATGGATGACATCAGCTCAGATTTATCTGTACATATTGCTCTCTGTCCATAAGAGGTGAAAAGGTGTCTCAAACATGTCACTCTGTCATTACCATAAGGCTATTAAAAGCCTATGTTACTGACTGTCATCAGACAGTATTGCAATGTGAAAGGAAGTTCACAGACATCATTCCATACCTGTCATGCTCACGCCAGACTTGCACAACTTCACAGACTGGCATGTTATTTTTGAACATTTGTTACAATGGAGTCTTTAATTATAACGGCCATAGTGAGTGTTAACAGCTCTTGATTGCAAAAGGACGCATGGTGACATGAACACTAAAAACGAGCCCATGTGAAAACAGAGAGCGCAAAAATAAATAAATGTCCTTGAATTTAAATGTAATCATCACAAACAAACATACAAAGAAATTGTATACTGTAATAGGTCTACTGTACTGTTCTGGGGGTGACTGGGGCTAGAAGTTATTGCATCTTTGTCATACTGTATGTATTTGCATATTATCTTAACCAAAAAGATGATATATTTGTGTTATCTTTTTTAAATTATTAATTATTTTTAATCTTTAAATTGAAATGAAACGCCTTTAATAGACAGCCTAATGGTTACCATTTGTGACAACTATCCCCATGTAGTGTGACACCATGAACTGTCTTTTTATACTGGAAAATATCTGGGGAAATACCTTTTTTTAGGCAAGACTTTATCATATGGGCCTTAACAGAAGCTGAATTTAAAAAATAGACCTACCCTGAGAGATATTAATTGGAGCAGCAGGCCTGAAAAGTGTGACAACTAGTCTCCCTTACTATGATTGACAAAAAAGCCACGTCACACACTGCTTTATTGCTTTTCTCACGAGAGAAATAGACTATGTAGTCATGCCGTTGTGCACCTGTTGCACACGTGTCAGTGGTCGCAGGTCAGTCTTGTAAGTCTAGAGCTAGGCTACATACCAGAACGGAAGCCGCGCGTTCCTGGCTCGTGCAGTCATCGTGCGCGCGAGATTCATCAGAGGTTCGGGAAGAATGAATGAAGGTGTCATTGGAATTTTGTGGGCGGTGAAAGAGCAGGAGAGAAAGTAAGGGATATGATCTAACTTTTTTATGGTCCGCGCCAGAGTCTGGAACCATATATATGGGTGGTGAATGATGGAGAGGAGATACACAGATCCTTAGGGAGCTGAGCAGGCAACACCGATTGCTTTGGGACTCTTAATTTACCACAAAAGAGAACTATCGCCCAGCGACGCCCACCACTGACAGGCAGCCTTACAGAAAAACTCACAACCGAGAGCTGAAGACACAAACTCCAGATCATAGACATGGGACTGCTGCGTGTTGAAGAGCTGGTAAGTTTTGTGGTGATGCATGCAGCGCGTTCTCATCTTAATGTAATTGACACACTCTACACATTAATGTGTTGGCTAAACAGTTTGCATCTCTTTTTCTTTCTTTCTTTCTTTTTTATCTTTTTTTTGAGTAATGAATTAAATTATGTTCAACCAACAAACTATATTGAGTTAGTTAGAAGAACTGCCAACAGAACTCAACAAAATAATGTTTGCAACTTAAAATGTTTAATTAAATGAATATGTTTTTAACTTGCAGCCATGCATTTATTTAAGTTGTGGTAACAGGTTCCCTGAATTACTTGTGCATGTTATGAACTAACTTAAATTTAACTAACAAAATTTTATATGGATAGAATTTATTTTGAATATCCAATGCAAATACGTGTCATATTTTTTAGAGAAAGAAAAAGAGATAGAAAGCACACCCACACAACATTGTATGTGTGTGTTTATGCTTACATATTCTTGTAGGAAAGACAAAAGAAACTGCAAATGGAAATACAGTAAATATAAAGATAAATAGAGATATGTAAAGTAATTAAAAATGAAAAGAAGATAACAAAATTATTAAAATTAATACTGAAAAAAATAAAAGCTAATTAAAAATGTAATATATAGTTTTAATAAATAGAATATTATATAACACTGCTCACAAGCTACAATTGTATTGTTGAAAGAAATGAAGAATATAAGAAAAATAAATTACATTAAAGAAAGAACACAAGAGAAAAAAGTAGAAAATTAATATGAATAAAAAGTGATCAGTAAAGTGAATTTAAAAAATAAGAGAGACAGAGAAAAGTAAATGTGTGTGCTTACATATCCTTAGAGAAAGGGAAGAAATAAAGAATATATAAGAAACAGAACGTACATTAAAGAAAATAAGAGAAGAGAAAGGCATAAATGAGTAAAAAAAGAAAGAATGGGGGGGAGGGAGTGATGTGGTGTTATTAAATATCTGTCAGCGATTAAGAAGGTTCCATGATGTCTAGAATAAGCCAACTGCATTGGCCTGTCTTCCTATTTTAAACAGAAATGTGTCTAATTATTTTAGGTTCTCAAAACAGCTGAACACTCCCTTCACCCCACCCACACAATCACTAAATCATATTACATCTACTTTAAACTACACACTTGTTCTTTCTCTGGAAGCTGTTCAATCCTTGAAAAAAAGCTGTGGTCACACTAGACCACAGATGCTTGTGCTACATTGACTTCCATTCATACGCATACGATATCCAAGACTTATGGTTGTCACATCTAATCACAGGTCACCGGGAAGAGAGGTGAGGGAAAGGTGGCAGGAGGTGCCTGTGCAGAGGCGTTCGCTGCAGGAGAATATGAGACCAGCATCATTCAGGAGAAACAGGATGGTCTTCAGACACAACAGGACCTGAATGACACCTCCCAGAAAGACATCAAACTGAGTGAAGAGAAGCTCAAACTCAATGTAAGAATGAATAGGCCTACAACTTGATAAAAGAGAACATGGCTTTACATTTTTGCACAGTAGCATAATGAAAAAACATCTGTCTTTTTATTTTTCTTAGGTTGACCGGTCAGGACATTTAAAACTAGAAACTGTAGAAGACCTCTTTAACATTTTGGAGTTGAGGAAGAGGAGAAAGGAAAGGAAGATTCAAGTGCTAAAGAAACAGCCAGAGCCCGATATCCTGGTAAGGAACTCTTTCCACAATACTGCTATATCATTTTAAACCCCTAAAATGTACAGATTTGAGGTGTAATTATTGGCTAACATTTTTTCAGCCTGATACAGTGGACCAGGCTTTGTTCCTAAAGGCTGTCACAGAGAAAAAAATACTTGTTGTTGAGAAATATTTATCAGATGGTGGAGACCCCAATGCCTGTGATCATGTGAGTGTGTAACACAAAAACACTCACACACACATCTCACACTTTCCTTCAGTTGTGCTGCGTGTTCCAATACACATTAAACCCTTACCAGTGTTATTTTACATAGAAGTATAGTATAGTATAGTATATATACAGTCAAATCAAAATTTATTCAAACACCTTCAACATTTCTCACATTATCACAGTTTATTCGCTATAGTTTAAAAATAGTAATAAAATATGACAAGAACTCAGAGTTATCAAATCAGTTGATATTTCACTGGTTTTGGCCATCCTTCTGTTACTGTCTCACAAAGGAATTAGGTTGAATAGCTGTCAGCCTTCAGCTGTTAAATTTAAGTACACAATTAGATAATAACAATTTAGGTTAACCAATTACCAAGCAATGCTTAATTTTGTTTAGTCTGTGGTGTAAAAAGGTTGCATTAGCAATTAAAGAAAAAACACTTGGTCGGGTCACAAAACATGGTCGGGTCATGTCTGAATAATTTTTGGTCCCAAATTTTTATACATTTTACTGGTAGTCCACTGTATGAAGACTTTTTGGGTATAATATGTCACAGTTTACTTTATTTTGCTATCCTCACTTACATAAATGAACTATACTGCACCCACTAGTAAAAATAAGATCAAAAATTATATCTGGTGTCTGAATATTTTTTAGTTAGACTGTATATTTCTATTCAGCTTTAATTTATTTTTATTTCAGCTTTAGTTTTAGTAATTTTGGTAGGTTTTTTTTTTACCTGATATATATATTTTATATTTTCCCTCTTTATTTCAGTTAGTTTTTATTTTTAGTTAACAGGAACAACACTGACTCTCACTTGTTCTCTCTCTCAGTTTAAACGCTCAGCTCTGCATAAAGCCAGTGCACAAGGTCACACAGAGATCATGCAGAAGCTCCTGGAGAGTGGAGCATCCATGGATCAAAAAGACAAGGTAGCACAGATGGCTGATGTGACTTTTACACCAGTGCTACAAGATTATTTCCTTTCATTTATTTTATATTATAATTCTGAGATGCAATTTTTTTAAATCATTATCATAGCTGGATGCCTCAGCTGTACACTGGGCCTGTAGAGGTGGAAGCCTGCATGCTCTGGAGCTGCTTCTAAATAAAGGAGCCAAATTCAACACTAGAGACAAGGTAGATATAAAGCTCCTGTGAGCATATGACACCAGATGGTCTTTGGACAGTGATAATAACATCCACAAATCATTCTAATGCTTTACATGCTAAAGTTTCTGTAGCAAGCAATGATAAAGCATAATGTATCCTTCTTGTGCTTAAAGTTTTCAATTTGCGCCTCTGGGTTGGCACTGCAGTTTGCACTCTTAGCACTAGGTGCACTAACTAAAACTCTTCTTGTGTATCTTCAGCTATGCAGCACTCCCCTCCATGTTGCAGTTCGGACGGGACATTACGACTGTGCTGAGCTTCTCATTCACTGTGGAGCGGATGTCAATGCTAAAGACAGGGTAAGAATTCTTTTTGCACACTATTTCCATAACATTCAGAAGCTTTAAAGTGCCATTATTATGCTTTTTCAAATATTACCTTTCATGCAGTGTGTAATATAGCTGTCTGTGAGTGTAAAAGGCCTGCAAAGTTTCAAGATCAAAGTGCACGACAAATAAAGTTAATGTTAAGAATCGAGTCGTCAGCAATTCCAGTCTTACTTCCAGTTACAAACCTACTTAACAATGTAACACATTTGCATATATTTGCATATGGTCTTCATTGGCTAATCATGCGAATCATGTTTACTTTGACCCACCGTCAAACACTGTAGTTTTAGCTGAGTTTGGTTTGTCGACATGTCAATAGACAATTTAGTCAATTTAATTTAGTCCTAATTTGTAAGTCGTTTTGGACGAAAGCGTCTGCTAAATGACTAAATGTAAATGTACTTAAAAAAAATAATTTTAAATAGCAAATTTATAACATTAGTAATACATTGTCCCATTTGTTGCTTTCTTCTCTGATGCTAATGTTTTGTGCTTGTGTAGGATGGAGACACACCAATGCACGACGCAGTGAGGATAAATAGATTTAAAATGATAAAATTGCTGATGATGTATGGAGCCAGTCTAAATGCCAAAAACAAGGTAAGTTCAATCAGGGTACATACAATCTTTACTGTATTAGTTGAAGGTTACATGGTGCCCTCTAGAGACAGATTCAGTCACTACAGGGGCCGGTTTCACAAAGCTATTTTAGACCGGTCTATAGTGTTAGACAAGTCTAAAATTTGCTCATAGACTAGTCTAATGCAAGTTAGACTGTTTCACAAAAATAAAGACTGACTTAATTTAGACCAAAAAAATTATACACCTTACCCCCAGGCTAACTTAGGTCTTAGACTCTATGTTACCTTGGCAACCAGCAGTAACAATCAGTTACATTACAAACAGCCAAAAGAAAAGGGAAAATGGCTCATAATTTAAACATTTCTTCTTGTTACTATTCTCCGCTAAATTTCCAAAGTAAAATGTCCTTGTAACTGTTATAGTCCTCCAACAAACACATATTTTCCGCTGGGGTAAACTGCACTGAGCGGCTGAATGCGCTTACTCGATCTGCCATGTTTTTTGTTTTGAAAAGTGTCTTATTTTACCCAGAATGCATTTCAGTGTAGTCCTACTTAAGATAGTCAGAGTCTTAAGTGCTTTGTGGAACAGTCTGATTTAGATGTCTATCTGAAGTCTGACTATCTACTATATCTAAGCCATAGTCAAAGTCTATCTTTGTGAAACCAGCCCCTGGATTATGTTTAATGCCCCGATGTTGACTCTCCATAATATAAAATTTAAGAAGCAAGATATGCAAAAAAAGATGACAGTGCAAATGATAAAAGAACAATGAAAGAATGATCTCATACTGTATTCCTTGGAAGTCTTAGTTGTACAAATATATCTGTTTGAATAGGTATATTTTTTATGGATATGTCCTTAAAATGATCTGTCATTTACAGGATGGAAAGACACCAATGGAGACTCTGCTTTCATGGCAAAAAGGTGTGAAAAACATCCTGAATAACTTTAATGAAGAGGAAGCACCAAAGCCAGATGAACAACTTTTGTTTTGAATGTTTTCTTTCTTTCTTTCTTTCTTTCTTTCTTTCTTTCTGAACAGTACTTTTCAATTTACATAATGATGACGCTAATTGCTGGCAATAGAGCGTCCGAAATATTGATGAGGTTATTTGTAAATATTGTTTTCTCACTTGATTTTGAGAGAAAAAGAAGCTTGAGGGAGTGGCACAAGACATGAACATGTGTGAGTGGTTGGATGTTTGTTTGCTTGTTCAGTGTATTTATTTAATATTATTTTAATTTCTTTTCTATACTTGTGACAGCATTTGAACAATGTCCATGACCGTTTGATCTACTGGGAAAATGTCAAGACAGAATAGAGACCGAACTATAAGTTTTCAGAAAAGGAACAGAATGTGAATGCTGGTCTGAGAATGTTTATTATGATTGGATATTATTATTGGAAATGATTTGTGATTTTGGACTGGATTTGTGAAAGACTTGGTACCGGGTTCACGGACATAATGAAATGTGCATTGATAAATGTGTTTTGTAATTCTTGCACTTAAATGTAATTTTGAATAATTTGAATCATATGTGAATAAAGTGTTTTGGTATGTGTCACCATGTGTTTCCACCTTCTTCTTTTTTTTAAACAAACATTTTAAATTATATTAATTACAAAAGTATGGATAAATTTGGCATAAGCATAAACTTACTTTTGTTTATTGGGAAGTTTTACATTAATACATTTAAATACACAAACTGAAAAAATCCCATTTTAATATCATCAAGCAGGAATTCAGGCAGTTTTTAAGGCACAGTCTCAAGATATATTAATAAGAAAGTGATCAAAACATCTAGAATATGTAGCCAACCATGTTTGACATTCTTAATGTTTTCATCAACGTCAGGGGGTACCCTTTTTTCTTATTAAATCTTCAGTTCTGACTGACGAATTACACTTTAAAAGCGAAAATACAACATAGGAAATTAAATAACCACTCTAAAAACCAAACCAAACAACTGTGTAAAATCAGCAACAATTTTATAATAAGAAATGCGCAGTTGCGCACGCAAATCTAGCTTCTGCGCATTTATAACGCCACAATGACGTGCACGAGCACGCGCTCCCAGCAACCTTTGCTGCTGCTCTCGCTTATCCGATTGGTGGAATTTGAAAATAAGAACGCGCGACAGTTTGGGAGATGAGACAACACAAATAAAACACAGTAACGAAGTCAAACATAATATAGCACACATTTTATCCTTTGACAGCCCTGTAAGTCAACTAAATTAACTTGTTTTAATGCGCATGCTTTGCTGACTTGTTCTTATTTGCTGTTTTTACTCAGTGGACGTGTGAGTTTGGGAGGTCCTGTTGTCATTTTTTCCCCAGATGTAACGTACTTATAACATATCTGTAAAAGTTGTGTAAATTGTCTGTTAAAATGTACGTAAGATAATTGAGAAAGTGTAAAAATAAGTAGGATCTTTAAAATGTCAAAGGGTCTTTTTACCATCAGATGTGATAAAAGGGTGGACATGTATCAGAGGCTTTTATTTCGTTTTCCTATTTTATGTCTTCTTAAATGTTTCTTTAGAGCAGAATGATGGAGTCAGGGCTAAAGGATGATCCGGCGAGACCGCAGATGATGGTTGTGGAAGATCTAAGGAGAAATCTGTCCTCCGAGTTCAGCGAGTGTTCGGATTTCCAGGTAAGATGACAGACTTCATGAACAAGTCTGTTCATAAATGTATGATTTTTGAAATGGTCAAATGAAATGGTTGGAGCATTGATGTTTCTTTTGTAGGACCCGTCTGACCTGGAGAAGGAACATTTGAAGGTGTATCTTAGAATAAGACCATTTTCAGCAGCTGAGATGGTGAATGGAGAATCACAGGTGAAAATTAGGAAGAAATGGTTCAGGGATATTTCACATATTTCAAGCACTCCTAAAATGCAAACCCTCATGTAGAAGTGTTTTGATATGGTGTGCCTTCTCTCTGTTTCTGAAGGAATGTGTGGCCATTCAGCCTCCAGAGACTGTGCTTCTCAAAGCTCCACGATCATCTCTCTCTGCCAGGCTTAGTGATAAATCAGTGCCAGTTACAGCTCAACGTTTCCAGTTCTCTCAGGCAAGCTGATCCATCAGCACACACAGTCTAGATCAGGGGTGTCAAACTCAGAGTTTAGCTTCAACCCTAATTAAACACACCTGATCCAGCTAATCAAGTCCTTCGGGCATATTTAAAAACTACAGGTATGTGTGTTGGAGCTGGTTGGAACTAAACTCTGCAGGGCGGTGGCCCTCCAGGATCTGAGTTTGACATCCCTGGTCTAGATAGTGACTGATTGTGTGAGCCAGTGTTTTTTTGACTACCAATTTGACAAACAAATTTATCTTCGTAAATAAAATTATCTTATGTTTGGAAATACTACTCTGTCTTGATTCATGGTCGTAACTTTCTCATGAATGACATACAATGTTTATATTATTGTGTGTTATTTTTAGGTTTATGGCCCAGACACTACACAGAAGGATATGTTTGATGGCACAGTGAAGGGTCTTGTAAAGGATGTTCTAGAGGGACAAAATTCTCTGGTCTTTACATACGGTGTCACCAATGCTGGGAAGACCTTCACATTTTTAGGTTTGTATATTTTATGTTATTGCATTGACAGACTGAATTATTTTCTAAAAAGAGGTAAAAGTTACTACATTTTAATAAAAGATTACAAAGATTTTATTTTCATTGAAGCAGTGTAAACCTAATGAATGTTTTGCAAAAAGGCCAGGAATGTATATTAGGGTCAATAAATTAAGATCCGTTTTGATCAGAACAACCTTGTAAAGTAGGGTCTGTATTGATGATCTTGGTGATTAAAGGCACAATGAAACAGAAGTAGCGACAGATCATTTCTTCCGTATTGAAAATAAAAAAGCGGGGTGAGGACTTGGTTATATCTGGTTGAATATAGACAGATCTGAATGCAAGCTTGTGGTCTACTGTAAGATAAGTAGACCTTTGTTCCCGCAAGACCTTTGTTCATCTTCGGAACACAAATGAAGATATTTTTGATGAAATCCAAGAGCTTTCAGTCCCTCCATTGGGAGCAATGCAATTTACACATTCAAGGTCCAGAACAATAGGAAAGACATCATTAAAGTAATCCATGTGACTCCAGTGGTTTAACCTCAATTTTATGAAGCGACGCAAGTGCTTTGTTTGTGCAAAAAAAATTATATTTATAATATTATATTATATTTATAAATATATTTACATAAAAATATGATCAAAAGCGCGTTCACGGAACAACTTCTTGATGTCTTTCCTATCGTTCTGGACCTTGAATATATAAATTGCATTGCTCCCAATGGAGGCACTGAAAACTCTCGGATTTCGTCAAAAAGATATTCATACGTGTTCCGAAGAGGAACGAAGGTCTTACGGGTGTGGAACAACATGAGGGTGAGTAATTAATGAAAGAATTTCTGTCATTTTTGGGTGAACTAATCCTTTAACCCTCCTGTTACCCTCAAATCTACCAACATCTTTTACCCACTGGGGTCAATTTGACCCCACCAATTTAAACCCCCACAATTTGATTTTTTCCCCAAAGGTTTAAGTCAGGTACTTTATGTTTCTTTGTTGACTACTTAAATAGCCCTTTAAATAAAACACCACCAACCCCCCACCCCCACCCCCACCCCTTATACATCCAGAATACCTATTGCACGACTATGGACAAATTAGCAAATCACTATAAAATGTCACTGATTTATCTAAAATTCAAAAATTATATATATTTTTGGTGTTTTAATAGCTATTTATTTATTATATTATATAATATATTTTATCAAGGATAGGTTTGGGGTCAATATGACACTCCCATTGATAGTCTCAGGATGCCTCACTGTTGGCACGACACAGGACTCATGGTAGCGTTCACCTTTTCTTCTCTGGACAATCGATTTTCCAGATGTTCTAATCAGATACATTAACTTTGCACCAGTCTTCTGCTGTCCAATTCTTGTAATTCCTGCAGAATTTCAGCCAATATTTGATGTTTTTATTGGAGAGAAGTGGCTTCTTTGCTGCCCTTCTTGACACCAGGTCGTTGTCCTAAAGTCTTGGCCTCGCTGTTTGTGCAGATGCTCTCACACCCACCTGCTGCCAATATTGAGCAGTTCTGCACTGGTGGTGACACGATTCCCTAGCTGATTCCTCAGGAGAAGTTCCTGGTACTTGCTGGACACTCTGGGACATCCTAAAGCCTTCTTCACTGCAGCCGAACCTCTATTCTTGAAGCTCTTGATGATCTGGTAAATGGAGGCCATTTTGATGCAAAGATGATCCTCCATCTTTCTTTGGAGGAAACCATTGCTAACAGAAGAACACAATGATTGGAAGCACTTCTTCCTTCCTTATAGCAATCATGTGCTGATGATATGATTAGTAAAATGATGTTAGCTGGTAATTTGGTGCCAAGGACAAAAACAGTGAAATTTGGGGTTTTGTGATAAAGCTTTTTAAAATTATGTAAAATGCCACTGATCACTCTGCACAATAATCTAGAAAAATGTGAATCAACATCATAACAACTGAAGCAGCAAAAATTTCAAATTTGGCCACAGCTGTACCCTGTCATTCAAGTGGGAAGTGTCCGGTCGAACAAGGTGATGTTGGTGGCGCATCCGCTGTTCAGCTCCCGCAAAAGGTCCACGTACTCGTAGGAGATGCCCTGTTGTTGTAGGGCGAGCAGTACGGCATTGATCTCTATGCTGTCGAAGGCTTTCTCGTAGTCTACGAAGGCCAGTACCAAGGGCATCTTGTACTTCCGGCAGCGTTCGAGCAGTTGGTTCAGCACGTGGATGTGGTCCATTGTGCTGTAGCCAGACCGGAAGCCGGCCTGTTCGGGTGGCTGTTGTTCGTCCAACTGCCTGGCTAGTCGGTTGTACAGCACCTTGGTGAAGACCTTGTACACGGTCGGCAGGAGCCAGATTGGCCGATAATTCCTCAGCTGTTCGCGGTCACCCTTCTTGTACAACAGCACTGTCTTGGCCGTCTTCCATTGATCTGGTGTTCTTCTCTGCGCCATGTAGTGGCTGAAATGGCTGTCCAATGCTGCCCACAGCATCGGTCCACCCTCTTTGAGCAGCTCGGCCTCGATTCCGTCCAGCCCTGGCGCCGGTCTTTCTGGATGTTCTGGATCGCATGCCTGACCTCACTGGTCAACACTGACGGGATGGCTGGTATGGCGTCGTCCTGCATTTCGGGCGGGTTGACTGGTGTCTTGCTGGCGAATAGGTCCGTATAGAACCCAAAAAACCCCCCAAAAAACTTTGCTAAGAGGTAATTTTCAATTGAGAAAGAGCATAAAGAGAGAGCTCACAAAGCACAAAGAGAAATGGTTTATAAGGCTTCTGTGGAAGCTTTCATACATTTGCTCCTCCCCTATATTATGTTTTCCCCTCCCCCACGGAACAAAATATCAAAGTTCTTGCAAGAATTATGTTTTCCCTTCCCTGGAAATATATAATTGGCACTGGAAATATCTAATTTCTTGTGAGAATTATGATTCCCCCCTCCACTATATCGTGTGAACTATCAGTGGTTCTCGCAATACTTCAAGTAGGCCTATATGGTAATGTCAGGTTAGGGCCCTAAAGCAGAGGGAAGGTTTTTGAAGATCATAAAATCTCAACTTATAATGACCTCAATATCATCCAGAATAAATGTGGGATTTGTGCCTAATCACCAATGTGTGAACAACAAAAAAAATGATATTTCTTATATGTTTTATACAGCAAAATGAGCCTGGGGTCAAATTGACCCCAAAGAACACCGATGCTACAAAAGTACGTACAGAACATTGAAAACCTATCATCATGTTAATTTTATGTTTACCCAGTTGTCCCCATTAAATTAGGAAAAGTCTTTAAATTTGAAGCAAAAAATTTTTTTTAAAGTATGTATTTTGAGACGTTAAACACTGAATGGGGTCAAATTGACCCCAAAGGTAATAGGAGGGTTAAGCGAACTAATTGACTGGAGAAGTCGGGTATACTCCATCAGTGAGAATTCTGTCGTTTCACTGAATCGGGCTGACATTTTGATTAAAAATTATGATTTGTAAAAAAGAAACATAATCATGGATTATTTGCAATAAGATCATTAAGATGCCTTTAGAAAATAGATAAATTTAACAGTGCTTTGCTTTTGTAAAATATTTAAATTTAACCATAATGTCCTGATTGTGTTTATGTATTAGGTCCAGATACAGATCCAGGCATCTTGCCACGTTCCCTCAACATGATCTTCAGTAGTTTGGATGGACGCATCTTCACTCAGATGTGCTTGAAACCCCAAAGGTGCCGGGATTTCATCAGACTCACCAAAGAGCAGCAAAATGAGGAAGCAGCTGGCAAACGCAACCTGCTCAAGCTTTTCAAAGAGGTACAGTAATGTCATAATGAGTTCAAGACCCTCAGTTTTTACAGGAGTGTTCATTTGACTGAATCTTTAGATTTAATCTTCTCTTTAGACTGATGCGCAGAAGTCTTGCCACAGCTCGCAGTCTGATCTTGAAGGTAAAGAGAGAATTTTTCAGCTAGTGTGCACATCTCTAAGGTTGTGCTTGGCAGACTGTTTATATTGTTTGTCTGGCTGAAACAATTTTCTGGTTGCCTGTTAGATGGTTCCACTCTCTGTGATATAAGCTCTGCAGCAAATGAGAGGAGTTTGGCTGTGGATATGGACATGCACACTAAGTTTTCTATATGGGTCTCGTTCTGCGAGATCTACAATGAGAACATCCACGACTTGCTAGAACAGCATGCGAGCAATGCTTTACGGAGAACCAACCTCCGCCTTTGTCAAGACGTCAAAGGAAACTCATTCATCAAAGGTAAAGGAGCATCTGCTTCTGTAATTTGCTGTTTATTCTGCAATAAATTGTTCATTTACTGTTTATGCTCTCAATAAATTAAGATGGAGCTCATGTTGCATCCAAGTAAAAGATGATAATCTGATATAATAAAATTTTGCATGTAACAACAAAATTAATCCAGCTTGTAAGGCTGGGATGGGGATGCAATAATGTATTCATTTACATTTTACCTTTTCAGCATTTTTTTTTTTAATCTAAAGCAACTTAATTTCCCATTTTATCAGTTCATCAATTCCCTAGGAATCTAACTCATGACATTGGCCTTTCTATTGCCATGTACTGTTTGAGCTATAGGAGTGAGACACAGCAGTATTACACTGCATCATTTCATCATTAAATCATTCCAAAAAAAATTAATTTGAATGTACTGGAGTGACTTTCGGGTTTGTTTGGAAATAATGTGTAATAGCTAAAACTGTCCAGGTGCTGGTGCTAGAGCAACAAGAAAAAAATGTAGCAACAATAGCATTTCCATGGGTGACTCAGTTGGTTGATTATGAAAACTGTTTATGTTGCCTATGCATATTGCATTATTGCTCATAACTGTTTTTGTTTTTTGTTTTTTTGGTTAATTTTCCAGATCTGAAATGGGTTCAGGTGAGCAGCGCTGATGAAGCCTTAAAAGTGATGAAACTGGGGAAAAGGAATCAGAGCATCTCCAGCACTAAACTCAACCTGCTCTCTAGCAGGAGGTACAAATTCCTTACAAATCTGTTTTAATGTGATGGATTCTGTATGGAACTGTTATTCTGACTTTGTCCCTTTTTGTTTGATTTTTAGCCACAGTATTTTCTCTGTCCGGATCCTGAAGGTGGAGGATGTGGGAATACCCAGAGTGGAGTCAGTCAGCGAGTGAGTCTGTGTGTTCTGATCTGAGCTCTCTGCAGGGTGTTTGTGTTGTGTTTCAGAATGTTTTGTAAAAGTACGTACTCTGGTTCCAGGCTGGCATTGTGTGATCTGGCTGGATCGGAGCGATGTGCTAAGACACAAAATAAAGGTGAACGGCTGAAAGAGGCTGGAAACATCAACACCTCTCTGCTCAGCCTGGGAAAATGCATCAATGCACTCAGAAATAACCAGCAGGCCAAGTATGCTAGTGCCTTTTTCTTTTCTTTTATTCTCCCTTTTCTTTGTCTTTTAATCACTCTTACTTTGTCATTTTAGACAGCACGTTCCATTCAGAGAGAGCAAACTCACTCACTATCTGCAGGGATACTTTACGGGCCGGGGCAAAGCTTGTATGATTGTAAACATCAACCAGTGCGCCTCCATGTATGATGAGACGCTCAATGTGCTCAAGTTCTCCGCCGTAGCTCAAAAGGCATGTAATGTCCTAATATGTCTGTATCTCACTCATATAAGCATTAATTCTCCCAAAAATGAAAATTCTGTCATTAATTTTTCATGCCTCATGTCACGACTTTCATCTTCAAATTTTTAATGTTACCTGAGTGATTTCTGTCCCTCCATTTAAAGTCCATTCCAAAACTTTAATGCTTCAAAAAGTTAATGAAGAGGCACAGTTTCCTTGTACTGCTTTACTCGCAAACTACAATTCCTGTTCATCAATAAGGCAAGAACCAGACCAGTTATAAACCCCAAATATACTCAAATTAATTGAAACGTGTACAGTCCGAGTAGTAATAGAAGATGATTGCTGTCATAATGATGACATTAGCGCACAAAAGTAGTAGCTGTTCCGTGCTCTGGCGCTAACCCAACTGAACCGCTCTGGCACTGTACGGAGCAATTACACTAGTCAAACAAATCAGACTTTGGGGGTCAAACACTCCAAAAGATCTCTTTGTGTGAGTACACCCTTTAATGCATTATTGAGATGTTTTAACTGAAAGCTACTTATCTTTAAATGTGTCAGTGCCATTGTTTTGTCACAAGATGCACACCAGTAATGTTATTTTCTAAGGCAAGTTTATAAAAGCTACTTCAATGTTGTAATTGAACTAAGGCTTAATCCTTAACCTAAGCTCTGTCTGTGAAAAAGGACCTAAGCGTCAAAGTTTCGGTCGAGTACACTTTTAATGGAGGGACAGAAATCTCAGGTTTCATTAAAACTATCTTGGTTATTTTTGTTGTGAAGATGAACAGTCTCATGGGTTTGAAATGACATGATTAATCAATTTTCATTTTTGGGTGAACTATCCCTTTAAAAGGGCTGTATTCTACACAGTGTACACTTTTGGACCATTTTATTGGTTTCCCATCATGTTTGTTTGTCAAGTTTCTTGACATTACTCAAACTGCTGAAATTTGTATTTTTTTCTTTCTCTGCTGAAAGGTTACTTGTAGTTATGTTATGGACAGTTCTGTTCTGTCTTGTTTTTCAGGTTGTGGTCATCACCACTAAGAGCATTCCAGTAGTGGTGAAAAGGAGTGCCAGAGAGGTGTCCTTCATTATCAACAATGTTGATCGACGGGAAATGCGACGCAGCTCGCTTGTACGATGGGACACCAGCCTTGAGGATGTCCGGGAAGATTCTGACACTGAGGAGGGGGAGGATGAAGAGGGGAGTGAAATGGAGGACACCATACTGGACGCTGAGGAAGAAGGGAAAGAGACTGTTCTGCTTGATAAAGAGGTTTATGAGGTGAGTTTTGGCACCTTCTAGGGCTGCACGATATTGAAGAAAATTTCGATATGCCATAACTCATTAAATAATGCGATACGATAATGCTTAAAGTGTGTAAAATAAACTTAAATTATCTTTAAATTATATTGAAAATTATATAACCTACATGCATGTTTCACATTCTTTTTGTGACAAGAAAACATCCCTACAGCTTCTGAAAGCGAACATCAGTGTTTTACTGTAGCATAAGAAGTGTTATTTTAACATCAGTGTAAACCACAGAGTTTAGGGTTTCAGGAAGGCTACTGAATAATCAAATGTAAAAATAAAACACTGCTTAGTTTTCACTGTATGAATTAACTATATACTGATTATTATAAAAGCTACAAAAGTTATTTAGCCAAGAGCAGTGAGTGATTTTCTTTTTGTCTTTTGTTCATGACCCCAGTTATTGCAAGCCGTTGTGATATGCATATTGCGATATTTCGATAATTTCTATATATTGTGCAGCCCTAGCACCTTACACAGTAAGTCACATCTATGGTAATTTTATGTTTTGTCCAAATTAACCATAAGTTCAACAAGCATCACACAAGATGTTTTTAAGAATTATTTTTGCTGCATGATTTTATGTTGCTGCATGATTTTTATTTTATGATTTTATGATATTATGTACAACAATGAGGCTTCTGCATTATGTTTTGTGTTGTATGTAAAGGCCCAGCTGCAGTTTATAGAGGGGATTCAGCAGCAGTTGAGGAAGGAAAAAGCAGAACACTTAGCTCTCGAGGCACATGTTCGAGATGAGGTTACAAAAGAGTTCTCTGAGCTGATTTCCCAAATGCAGGAAGATTACAGGTCAGAGATCACAGGCTTCCGTGTTCAATTATGTGAAATTATAACAAATTACAGGTCCCTGCTTTATGATGACTCTGATGGCTTTCTGTGTCTTTTTCTATTTTAGCGAGCGCATATCCAGAGAGAGGGAGCTGATTGAGGAACGGTGTGAAAGGAGACTGGAGATTCTCAAAAACTTGGTGGGAAAAACAGCTGTGGAGGACGACAGCATGGTTTCAGCTGCGACAAAATCTGAGGTTCAGATATGCTTTCAGAATAGATATTCAAGGTTATATAAATACTTTGAAAGATGATCATATTTCATTTGGGAATAGTAATTGTAGTTGTGAATTTGTGTGTAGGAGGAGAACCATGTTTCTCTAGACAGCATGCTTGACTCTATGAGCAGTAACCTGGCTGAAATCAGACAGGATGCCCAGGCTGCCCAGACTTGCTTGGTGACCTCTGACCCTAGAGTCTCTACAACACTGCATGACCTTGAGAAAAAGGTCACAGAACTTTCAGAACTGCTCAGTGAAACTCAGAATCAACTGTCACTCAAATCAAAGGGTGAGAAATCATTGCAGATGAGCAGCTGACATGCACCAAATCTCCACCTGCACACTTCACCAGAAATATGCTGTGCATCCCCTACCCCTTGTTTGTTAAAAAAAAAAAAAATCTATTTAGGGTTCCCACTGTTCTGGAGAACCTGCAAATTTCAGGGAATTTCAAAATGTTTTCTTTTCCATTCCAAAAGTTTAAGTCTTAAAAGGTAAAATTTTTTATAATATTTTCTTCAGCAAGAAAATGCTTTTTGTGAGACCAAAAAAAATTCCTTGGAAATGTCATGGAAATTCATTGGCCAGAAAGTGTGGGAACCCTGTATTATGAGACACAGATGCTTTTATTGTAAACCTGTAACCACAATACACTTGCTTAGTGTTCATACTCCATACTCCAACTTACCAGGCTTCCTAATCACTTGATCTAACTTCAAGCCCCATACTCCCTCACAGAGCTGGAAACCCAGAGCCGAATGTCAGATGAACTGGAGGAGGTAAAGAAGGTAAAACTGACATTGTAAAATGCCTCTGCCATTTTAAGACGCAATTTGAAGTCCAGACTGTGAGGTTATGCTGTGCATCACTGCGGGTTTTGCATAAGCAAGCGCCGCTTTTTTTTCTTCAGAAATTGTAAAAAATCTTGTAGTGAAACTGACTTGTTCTGCTGCTTTTAGGCTCTGGAGAGCCATAGGCAAAGGGAATGGGATCTGAGTGAAATGTGCAGACAGAAGGATGAGATGGTTTCTAAACTCCAGAGAGCTCTTGACCAACATGTAGAAAACACGGATCAGGATGTGAGTGTGAACATCTAGACATTGTTTTCCAATGTTCAAAATAATTGGATGTACACTACCTTTCAAAAGTTTGGGGTCGGCAAGATTTTGAAATGATTTTGAAAGTAGTCTCTTATGCTCACCAAGCCTGCATTTATTTGATAAAAAAACCCCGTAAAAATTGTGAAATATTGCTTAATTTTAGGAGTTAACTGTTTTCTAGTTTAATATATTTTAAAATGTAATTTATTCCTGTGAAAGCAAAAGTGAATTTTCAGCAACCGTTATTCCAAAGTTCAGTGTCACACTATCCTTCAGAAATCATTCTAATATGCTGATTTGGTGCCAAAGAAACATTTCTTATCAATGTTGAAAACAGTTTTGCTTCTTAATATCAGTTGTGTTGAGTTTTATTCCCCCAGGATTCTTTGAATATAAAGTTGAAAAGAACAGCCTTTATGTGAAATGGAAATCTTTTATAATGTTATAAATGCATAAAGGTGAATAAATTAAAAGTATTAATACAAAATATAAAAAATACAAACTTTTGAACAGTAGTGTATCTTTTGGTAATGGTTAAAAGGATATTTTGTCCAAAAAAAAGAAAAAATTCTGTCATTATTAACTCATCCTTTCATGGTGTTGATCCTATTTGGAGCTTGTCAGCCCATTGTCACAATGAACTGTTGTGTAGAAAATATCTATATGCAATCTAAAATAATTTTTCCACAAAACAAGTAAAATATTGGTTTAGGACAACATACGGGTGAGAAAGTGATGACAGAATTGTCATTTTGGGTGAACTGTTCCTTTAATGCAGTTCCTACCTGATTCAAATTTTAGCATTTTTTTTCTTTCTCTTTTGTTGCGGATATCTAGAGAACTCAAATTGACTCCATCAAAAAAGAGATCATCCAACTTAAACGCAATTGTACCTGCTCAGAGCAGCGGCCCAGCGCCCAGACTGAAACCAGAAAGCGGCGTCAGGAAGGGGAGGGGCTTGATGGACAGCCCCCACTCAAGAAAGGTATAGACTCCGTCCCAGGTGCTGAAAAGTGCCTCCCAGCTTTTGTCACAACCAGAGGGGCCGGCCGAGAGAATCGGGTCAAAGGACGACGATACCTCCACAGTCGAAAAAGGCTATCAAGCATAAAGAAATAATCATTATAAATGTTTTTGTTTTTTGTTTTTTTTAGAAAAAGTTACCACAGTGCATGATAAGCCCTGTATCTCAAAGTACTTCTGTGAAGTGTATTGTTTTTATGAGCTCAACTGAATAAAGAAGCATATATTTTTACACATGGAGAGCATTGCACAAAAATAAAAGCACTGTAAGCCATATAAGGGGGGCAAAGGATGCTTTACTTTAATATAAAAAAGAATGAGAGTAAAAGAAATGTAATTATAGTATCAAAGCATCCCAGACACATGAGGTGTTTCCTGTGCATAAATGGGAGGCTATCAAGACTGAGTGATTTCACATTTAAATGCCCCTCTTTCATCTTCAGAATGAAATCAAATTGAAAATTAATTTTACGCTCCATGTGTAAGTAAAGACTAGTGCAATTTAGATAAAATAATTACTGGCTTTGTTGCTAGGCCAGTAGCAATACATTTTAAATACCTGGTTGAAGCAAAATTTTAATTAAAACAATTTATATTAAGCACACACAAATACTGTATTATTGCATGTCACAGACACTTCACAAGATTTAAAATTTATATATATGACTTTTAAGTATTTTCAAAGCTCTCCATTCTTCATAGGTCCCCTGGAGGACTTTAAAGTCCAAGATGATGTTGCAGATAATGAGTGTCAAGACTCCGCCCTTCTTGAGGTCAAAGGTCAGCTGGAGTGTTGCCTTGCTGAATCCAAACAAAAAGACAAGCAGATCACAGAACTGGAGCAGGAATGCCACACATTAGAAGTTTGCATACAAGATCTGAAGTCTAAACTGGAAGAGAGAAATCCACAGGAACATATTCCATCAGAGAAGCTTTGTCAGACATCCTTGGAAACCAAACATATGACAACGGCAATGGATTGCAGGAATTTGAAGGTAGAAGTTGTGTCCAGTTATACCAACACTACAGAACTTTTGAAAGGTGTGTATCAAGAACTTTCTGCTGCCAAATCACAAATGGCTAAGCAAGATCAGGAACTGGGAGAAAAGAACAAACACATCTTGACTCTTGAACAGGAAATTACACTACTAAAACAGGAGGCTGAAACCTTTGCTTTGCTTCAGTCTAAAAATACATCAGCTGACTGTGATGACATCAAAAAAGTCAACTTTGACCTGCAGGCTGAGGTTGCCACCCTTCGTGGTGTCAAAGCTGAACTAGAGAAGAAGATCGGATGCCTTCAGAAAAAGGCGGAGACAGATACGGCACTTCTGTCTAAAGATGGGGAGGTGGGGCTGACAAACCCTAACACTCTTGGATCTAAAAGCAGAGAGATCAATAGTGAAATAAACATGCTGTCTGAAAAGGAGGCTGAACTTGCACAGAGGGAGAAAGCCCTAGCATCAAAGGAGGCTCAGCTTTCAGTTCTGCAGAAGAGACTGAAGGAAGCACAGGATCGTCTGGAGGAGGAGGAGACACAAGCAGTGCAAGAGGCGCGCAGGAGGGAGGTGGAGAGAAGGAGAGAGCTGCTGGCTGTGGCAGAGGAGGCCATCGCTCAGAAAGATGCAGATCTACTGAAGAAACAAGAAGAGATTAACCGGTCAGTTATTTTCCTCTTGAACTATAATACCGTTTCCTAAAACACAAGTCATATTAAACCACCATACAAAATCAGTCCAATTTTATTACTGTTGCCAAACATATAAGTCATTATTTTTGTATTTTGCATATATTTTATTTATATCCAATACCATTCAAAAGTTAAAAGAAATGAATACTTGCCATTCAGCAATGATGCATTAAATTGGTCAAAAATTACAGTAAAGACTTTTACATTGTAAAAAAAAAAAAAATCTATTTCAAATGAATGCTATTTTTGAACTTTTTATTCATCAAAGAATCCTGACAAAAAAAAAGTTTCATACTTTCCACAAAAATGTCAAGTAGCGCAACTATTTTCCACATTAATAATAATAATATAACAATTATTTCTGGATGATCAGTTGATACTGAAGACTGGAATAATGACTGTTAATCAGCTTTGCCATCATAGAAATAAAAAAATAAAAAGATTCACACATTAAAATAGAAAACATTTTAATGTTTTAATACAACGTTTTAATGTTTTACTGTTTTTTTATAGTTTTGATCAAATAAATGCAGCCTTGGGTAAGCATAAGAGACCTCTTAAAAAACTTTAGAATGGTAGTGTAATTTAAAAAAATAAGTAAAATACAAAAACATGATTATTATATTAGGACAACTACCACTAGTGGTGCCAAAATTAGACAATTCACCTGTAAATGTTCCTTAGAATTTAAATAAATTTATTTTAATGTTGATTCCTTGTAAAACAAAGATTTATGTCTTTGGAACTGACTTTAATGGTGTTAGGCATTAGCAGCTTTTGTATAAGCAGTGATGAATTGTGAATCAAGTGATCAGGAAAGCATTAAACGGTCTGAGAATTTTTTGTGCTCAAGATTGCTGCTTTTGTTAGATTAATTATCATCCCATTCCCACACACAAGAAGACATTGATTTATTTTGGTAGTTTGAAAGCCTTTTTGTTGTTTGTTTGTTCTTTCTGAATAAGCATGAAAAGACGAGTATATTCGTAACGGGGATTATGTGTACACTGTTATGTCAAATTAATGGTCTGTTTTTTAAAAGTATTTAAGTAGTTGATCAACATATATTTTCATTAGCTGATGTCAATATCTAGGGAGCAGGGTGGGTGACATAATACCAATATATAAATAATACAATCCATTAGTAGAAAATGAGATGTACACAGCCTTGTAGAAGTAAAAAGAAAAAACTTAATTGGAATAAAGTAGAATCTGGAACTAACCAAAATGGAAAGATACGGCAAATAAATCTTTTAATTGGCCAAGAATTAAAAGATTTTTTTTTTTTTAATTGTTATTCATTTTGTGTGTATGTGGTTTTTCATCTCTCAGATTAAAGGAGGAGATTAAAACTATCGAGTGTAAGATGAGCAGTCTGGCTGTTGATCTACGCAGAAGGGAAGATGATTCATCTGATCTTCGGGAAAAACTTGGTGACTCGAAGAAACAGATTCAACAGGTCCAGAAGGAGGTGAGAACTCACTCTTCACTCATTCAAACGTCTTTACTGTCCGGGCTGAAACGTGTCAGAGCAGAGCTTGAATTGATTCTAACTGTTGCTGACCTGTGCTAAAACTGCTTATGTTGTTTGATATAGATCTCCTCCATGCGAGATTCTGAGAAATCTCTACGACTGAAGCTCAGTGATCTAGAAAAGATTAAAGCGCAGCTCCAGAATGAGATCGCCAACAGGGACCGCATCATCAACCAGCTGAAAGCTGTAAGCACCATCCAGCGATGAATACCTAAAACATCAAAGAGAGAAACATTTACTGAAATTGCCATGTGACCTGAATATTTTCTCTTTCTTCTAAAACAGGAACGATCCTCTGAATCTAAGTCAAATGAGAATCTGCTGCTCTATCAGAAAGCATGTAAAGGTATCATTTGTTTACTTCCATGTATCTGCATGATGAGTGTGAGCAATAATGGATGTAATTTATTTTTAAGTGCTTAATTAAATGTGTGGCAACATCGTAATGAATGATAATTTTTGTTGATGGTTTCTACAGATTTGCAAGAGCGTGAGCATGTTATTGAAAACATGCGTTTGGCTCTGACAGAACAGGAGGAAACACAAACACAGCTGGACCTGGAGCTGGACAACAGAGAGACTCAGATAAATGAGCTCACTCAGGGTATGTGATTACATGGACAATATTGCATTCATGATACATTAATGTACTGTAATAATATATCATACAATTAAAAAAGGATTATACACAGAAAAAAAGTATAATTGTAAAAAAAGAAAGAAATGCACATTTTATGTAACAATTTAAATCAAGTTAAAGATTGTTTAAATTAAAAAACTTTATATTTATGAATTCATGGTAGATATTGAATCCCTGTTTTTCAGTATTGTCTCAGGTTTTTGACATCACTTTGACATTATTTTCAGAATTGGTGAGGTTGAGAGCAACAGGCCCTGAACAGAGGAACAGGAGAGATTCTAGACCGATCTCTGATGACGTTTTACAGGCCAAACAACAGACCACTCAGGCCCAGGAGAGCTTGCAGGTCTGGTGTCCAAATTTCTCTTCAACTGTAAGAGAAAATGTGTGCTCATGGTCTTATAGTGTGGTTGTTCGGTGTTCATGTTTGTAGCTGGCCAATGAGAAGCACCAGGCAGAGCGCAGGAAGTGGATGGAGGAGAAGTTGGCTCTGATTGGTCAGGCTAAAGAGGCTGAGGAGAGGAGGAACCAGGACATGAGACGATTCGCTGATGATCGAGAACGGCATGCCCGCCAACAGGCTGAAATGGTAAAGAGCAGTGTGTGTTTCCAGAGACAATATCAGACAAGTATTTTAGTTAAAGAGAGAATCATTCTCTTGATACATGTCAATTAGGAGTCTCTGGCTGCATGTCTTGCTGCTCGTGATGAAGAGATGGAAAGCTGGAGAAAAGAGAGAGACACACTTGTCTCTGCTCTGGAAGTTCAGCTGAAGAAACTCATCGTGTCCAATGCAGAGAAAGACCAACAGATCAAGATCCTACAGTCCAGTAACACCCCCCAAACACCAGAGGTCAGTGTCGGTTACAGATCTCACCATCTACACAAACTCTTTAAAAAAATGTGGGTCAGTAAGAATTATTTTTATTTTTTTTTAAATAAATAAATATTTATTACAGCAAAAATGCATTAAATGGTTAAAAGTGGAAGTTAAGACATTTATGATGTTCTATGTCAAAAAAATTAAGCGTAGCGTAAGTTCTGGCAGGTCAAGTTAGTCAAGCTCGCATCAGCTGACTCTCAGCTGATCCACGTCTACCTATAGGAATACGACGCCTATCACTGTATACATATATAGACCTTATGCGCCAGAGAAACAAGGGCGCCACCATCTTTAGAATATTGTCTTTGAACTTCCGTTTTTGCGGCATTATGGCATTGCTGTCCAGGAGTAATTATCTTAATGTAATTAGCTTAATTTACTTAATGTAAAGTTAACGAAAGTTATCATGAGGATTGTAATGTTTAAAGCAGATGTCTTAACAAATGTCAGTATACTGGGAAGATTTTAAAACGAGCCGTTCATTCATAAATGCGCAAGATCGGTGTGAAAATACAGACCGGAAGTCAAAAGACAATGAGCGCAGCGCTGAAAAGGGGCGGGGCTACATAAGGTCTATAAGCTCCTTCAGCATTATCAGCAGCTATCGTGTTTCTCAGGAGCTAATTACCCTCCTCCATCCCCAGCTCCTCCTCGTCCGTCAGGATTTGGCATTCTGATTACCCCTGAATCAGACTAAAATTCTCTAATTATGTTCTAGATTAAAATTAATTAATGATATTTGCAATACATTCATGTTGGTTCTGTTCTCTTTACCCTAAGGGGGGTTATTGCTGCTCTTGCCCAGAACAGAACCATATGTCGCCAATCCTTAACTGTATGCTAATTGTCAATCGTATTTGATGATAGTGGTCATGACAGAAATTCTGTTCTTGTGAACTTTTTCTGAAAGTTTTTCACTTTTTACAGTTTCCACAAAAACAACCATTTTCAACATTGATCAGATTCATAATTATAAATGTTTCTTGAGCACCAAATCAGCATATTAGAATCATTTCTGAAGGATCATTTGACACTAAAAACTGGAATAATGGCTGCTGAAAATTCACCTTTACCATCACAGGAATCTCTGATGAAATATATTAAAATGGAAAACATTTAGGCTATTTTAAATTGTAATAATATTTCAAAAATTTTCTGTTTTACTGTTTTTTGATTGCATAAATGCAGCTTTAGTGAGCATAAGAGCATAAATCTTTTTTTTTTTAAATCTTACAGACAAACAATTTTTGAATGGTAGAAAAATGGTCTGATACATAAAAGCACATTTTAAACCTAATTGAAACCGGTAGATGCATCAGCCCATTTAAAGTCGGTTGCAACTTCTAGTTCACTCAAACTAAAACGTTTACACATAACAATGAGCAAAAATCGAAACATTTTATTGATTGATATTTATCATAATATACACCTTTTAATGAAAAATATTTATTTTAATGTCATGTACATTACAGTGAAACATCTTTATCAATAAATAATTATTAACAATTATATTTACATGGAACTTCTCCATATTTCTTTCTTGCAATTTATTTATTCATTTGTTTATGGTTAAAAATAATATTGGTATGAAAGCATGGTTAATTTAGATATTATTTAATAATTCCTGGGGCAAATAACTCAGTGGCAGTTCAGGTGCATGTAGAAAGTGTGATAGCAGTGCAGTCATTTGTTCAGCGGTGCTGAATAGTTGATCCTGATTGGTTGACAGACGTTCTAAGAGTTAACTTCCTATTAACTGTACGACTATTAGGCAGTCCAGATTTGTTTACAGCATTACAGTTTCATATCACTCACATCAGCAGAACTTCAAAGAGCCATACAGCTCTTTTGAAGCCAAGCAAATCTAATAAAAATGACACAATTCAGAAGTAATTTTTAGCTGGACTAAAGCTGAATGGGATCTCTGTCCAGTCGGAATTAGTTTTTAATAATATGGAGGCTTAATAATGTAGCCTGTATGACTATATCATCTGGATGTGATGTATACACACAGAACCTTATAATTGTCAACAATAGTTTTACTGAAAATGTAGTTTCTGAAAAAGTTAAACTGCAAAAGCTAAACTAATAGCTGTGTTACCAATTGATTGCTTGCTATATTGTTGTATAATTCATTCCTTCATCAATTTTCCTAAAGTGTTATTTTAACACTCTTAGGAGGTCACTGAAGACAGCAGGACCGAGGCACTGCAGGCAGAGCTGACTGCAAAGGATGCAGAGATCCAGAAACTGAAGGAACTGCTCAGTGTCAGTGTCATGGACGGCAGACTTCGCAGAAACTCATCAACCCAAGTCAGAAATACGTGTTTTATTACTGCCAATTCACCCGTTGCCTTTGATGATTCATTAGAGTCTGCATATGACAAATATAATCACTGTCAAAAGACTGAAGTGGCTTTACTCTGAATGTTGGCATTTGTACAAAACACACTGTTAAGTAAAGTGTGGTCTTGTCCTTCAAACAATCATTTTTATTTTATATAATTCACCTCAGATGAGCTGAGTCGACTGTATGCTAGGAGGAACTGAGAGTTATATGAATTGAGCTTTTATATGGATTGTATTGTATAATTATAGTCAGAATAGAAACTGCCCTTTATTACTTTTTACTTCTTGGTACATCAATGCCTTCCAAAGAATCGTCTTTCCAAACTGATTTGAACACATGTAATCATTCAGGGAGCTCTCAATCTATATTTGTACCAACCTGTGGAGATATGTGTTGTTTATTAGACATAGCTGTGTAATTAAATTGAGTTGGTAATTATATAGAGAGTGAGGAATGTTTTTTGACTCTCTTAATTGTTGTGCTAGACGATGGAAGAAGAATTGTCTGATGTGAAGCCTCTGAACACCAGTACGCTCAAAAACACGAGCAGAAACAGAGGATCTGTCACCAGTCAGGTAAAACAGAAATACAAGTCAAGTCAAGTTTATTTATATAGCGCTTTTCACAATACAGATTGTATCAAAGCAGCTTCACAGTATTAAATTAAAATAATACATCAAATACACCCTTCCTGGTTATCATTTCATTGTGAAAATGGTGAATCACAATTACATTCTGTTCAATTTTTTTATTTTAGCTTTTAATTTAGTTGATACCCATTTTATGCATTTAGCAGATTGTATTTTTAAATTTTTTTGAGATTTCAGTAAATAAAATAAAAAATCTCTTAATATGTCATCATTAAATAAAAAGTTTACTTTTTGTGGCACCTCTCATGTTACATCTCGTTAGATTAATTTATTGGGTTTGCTCATTTTTGATAAAAAGTGATAAATAAATGCACATATTTCTCAGTCCATTGATTATCAAGTTGATGATAATAATCTTCATATCGCAGAGTTCGTCCGCTAGCTGTCCGCTGGTGCTAGATTCCTCAGTGATCTCCACGGAAACAGGCAGACGTTCCAGGTTTCCAAGGCCTGAGCTGGAAATTTCCTTCAGCCCTCTGCAGCCGGATCGTTTCGCTCTCAAGCGGCAGGGAGAAGACTCCGCCGTTACTGTTAAAATCTCCCGACCCACTCGCAAGAGGAAGAGCGGGGAGATTGAGAAGGTGAGAAATTAATCCGATGGGGGGTTAGAAAATGGTTCTTAGTTCACATAAAGTGATATAAGTGCTTTGACTGGAAGGACCTGCAATCATCTTGTGCTTGAGCGAAATGTCTAATCTTTTAGATTTCTAGCCTTAAAATCATGGGAAATTTTGTAGAATATTAGTTCAGATTTATCACACAAAGTTAAATCCTCTTTCTCTCTAGTTGATGTTTTACTTTAATTTAAAACCTTAATTATTATTATTATTTTTTTAACATTTTTTATATATATAAAATCCATTGACCATCTGCTGCTGACCTAATCTGCACAGCCAGTAGCCCTTTAATTGTACTAATTAGTCATTAACAAGGCTCCAATTTTGCTCACTTACACTTAACGATCAGTGTTCATTGTGCATGGGCAGCAAAATGGCAGTCCTATTAAGCATAAAGTTCTGAGTGTGAGAATATATTTATGTGTGTGGTTGAGTATGCCTTGGCCTAACCTCACACACTCTCTCCAGGCAACTTAAACACTTGCGGATACTTGCTCTGGAGCAATAACAATAATTATAGAATACACAGTAGGTTTATAGATTTTTAAAACCTGTTTATGGAAATTTAATTGAATGGTTCAGACAGAGGGATTACCAATGCACAAATACAAATCGACCATAAATGCTGACTAAACAGGGTGTTAACATTTTATTATAACACACTTAAAAAGGGTAGCCATGCACAGAGTCTGTAGTCTAGGTAGGTTGTGCTATTCTCTCAAAACACTGCAGTGAAGATGTAATGTTGCACTCTGAAAGAATGCTCTTCACTTGAAATAAGTGACCCCTTATTGTCAAAGAATCTTGTGCTCTCACGCCGGTTGCCCCTGGCAACAGAGTCACGCTTCCACATGTTCTGTAGCTGCTAATTGTTGGAGAGTTTTGTAATTGAATGGCACAAACCATTTTTATGGCGTTCTATTCACTTGAAGCAGAAAGGAGGCAGGAGCAGCGTGGTGAAAAAGAAAGCTTTCTCTGAACCCAGTCCTCAGGTACCCTCTTCCTGTTTAATCCTGTTCAACAGCTGATCCACCTTCAGGACTCCTAATGGTCTAGAACCAGACATTCACAGCCAAGACACTAAGGGTCATGTTAATTTCGTAAGGTTAACCCACAGAGCTGGAGATTAGAAGTATCAATCCATAAATTATGTGATTACTTTTTTGCCCTCTGAAATTTTCCTCCACACCAAATCAATTTGAGCAAGTATGTGTGATGTAAGTGTCTCATTAAATAAGATACTGGCAGAGCTTGTCCTTAAAATCAACATTAAACCCAAATTTTGAATCTTTACTTCCAAACCCATATGCTGTTATCTTTTCAGTGGAACACAAAAGGAGAATTCTAAGGAAATTTAATGCAGCTGCTCTTCATACAAATAAAAAATGTTAAAAAGAAATAAGGATAAAACTGTATTCCAAGTCTTTTGTTGTGCAGGTGGATGTCAGTAACAAATGTCATTGGTTCTTGCACTTTTTTGACCAGAAGTCTAATGTCAGACAAATATGCATCAGGTTTAACATACATCAAAGTCTTCAGCATAGAGCTGCTTAATGATTCCTCAGATATTTTTTTAGTTCCACAGAAAGAAAATTACATATGTTATGAAAAATTTAGTTGTTGAGTCATCTATTCCTTTAATATACATTCTTGGTTGGTTCACAATTCACTTATTAAAAGCAGAACATGGCCTAGTCCTGACGTCTTTGAACAGAGTACCTATAAAGTGTAAAGATGCAGAAATTAAAACATTTGCAACTACCAGTAATCTTATTAACCCTTTAAAGTTCCGAATAAAGTTTTTGTGACCATCTTATCCAGGCCATTTGGTTAGAGTTCCTGATGGTGGAAATGCAGCTTATATGAGTCATTATCTCTGAAGCCTTTGATGCATCAAAGAAATAATAACATTTCTATCGTGGTGGGTGTGTAAATCAAGCGGGTTTTGCTATGTGGTTTTACAGATCCATTATGGCGATATTGCCTGTAAGAGCTGCCCATGCCCTCAGTGGCAGGGAATTTTTTTCTTTATGATGCATAAATAACAAAGGCTTTGGGGGATAATGCTCTGTAGAATTTAAAATAGACCTATAATTCATCATTCACCCATAAAATCCTCAAGGTCATGACTTTTCACATATAATTGGGGGAAATCATTGTAATCGTGATACGTTCACCCTCGACACCTCTAAATTATTGTAATTACACTTTCCCATTTCACGGCAGGGAAACACCTGCACCTGACTAAAGAACAAGCCATCGTGATGATTTTCAGTCAGTCAGTTTCCCTCCGATCAGTCCGATGTGATTGAACGGTGAATGACTTGACAGGTTCCTGGAAGTCAGGGCATTAGTCTGCTTTTAATGTGAGCTTGCAAGTCGGAGAGCAGGTGACAAGTGTGACAGACAGAGATCCGCCCTGTTTAGGCTGGCAGGTGTTACGAGTGTGGCATTGGCTGTCACATGCAATGTCACAGATGCAATCTTGTTGTCTAGAGAGAGAGAGAGAGAGAGAGAGATAGTGACAGGAAAGGAGTGATGGAGGGAGAATGCAGAATGGTTGGAGAGAGAGAAAGGAAGAGACTGAAACTGATGAGTCACTGGAGAGAGACTAAGAAGTCTTTCAGACTGAATAATTTATTTATTCTGCAGATTTGAGTATTTTTTTTTTTCATGCAGCATTTGTTCTTGCGTGTGTATAAAAGAGGGATCGGACAGATGCTCTTCTGTCTTATTAAAGATGCTTTAATGCACTGCATTCTTGGCACTAGATCTGTCAACTAATCCTCAGGGGTTTGTGCTCTTTTGAGTGTCAAAATTAAACCGCCACTCTTTCCAGCTGACCTGAAACCAATGTGTGTTTTTTGTCAGTAGGGATTAAAGATTCAGAACATTTAGATGCTGTGTGTTTCTCCATATGCATTTAGCATTGTAAAATTGCCTGCTGACCTGATCATCAGCAGAGGGTTAATTAACCACTGCGACTGGGTAATTGTTTTTTCCTTAACTAGCTCATCAGTGATCATCATAACATCCATCACATCTTATATGACCAATCACAGCCAAACATTCAGGTTCAACTCAGGCCTGTTTCACTGTCTGCGGTGTGTGTACTGCACATATTAATTTTGAGGTTAACAGCACATTTTAATGCAATTTATGCAGACAGTCATTTTCACATGATTGGAACAAACCCTTTTATTCCGTATATCTGACTGAATTCAGACTATTTAAGCAATTTATAGCTACACTTTGGGGTTTGGGTCCAGTGTAGATTAATGGCCATTTTGTATGTAAACTACTGTTCAAAAGTTTGGAAGATTTTTTTTTTTATTATTGTTGTTTTTTGAAAGTAGTCTTTATGCTCAAGGCTGCAATTATTTGATTAAAAATACTGTAAAAACAGTAAAATTGTGAAATAGTATTTCAATTTCAAATAATTGTTTTCTATTTTAATATGCATTTCAATTTCTGCCTGCAAAGCTGAATTTTTTTAGCAGCCATAACTCCAGTCTTCAGTGTCACAAAACAAATATGCTGCTGCTCAACTTTTCTTATTATAATTATTTATCTTGTGTTATAATATATATTATCACTTATTTTTTTATTTGTTTTGTGGAGACAGTGTATTTTGTCAGGATTCTCTTAATAGAAAGTTCAAAAGAACAGCATTTATTTGAAATAGAAATCACTGGTAACCATATAATAAATAATTGACTGTCACTTTGGATCAATTTAATGCATGCTTGCTGAATAAAAGTATCAATTTCTTTAAAGAAAAAAATCTTTCTGACCCTAAACATTTGAACGGTATTGTATAAAAATCATCCTCATGTAGGATTTATCACTTCCAATAACCATTTTACTAAATAATAGGCCTTATGACAATAAATATTTAATCTTGTGAGCCAGAAATCCCTTTGTTTTCTGTACAGAGCCATTGATCTGTTACACAGCAGAAACTGTTAGTGTGAAAACACAGAACAAGCCTGCTGTTGAAATTGTTGTTTTGCTCACGCTTCGCAGACACAAATTGTGTGAAACAGGCCTAAAAGAAACCAAAGCATTTACGTTAGCCTTCCTAACTCCAAAATATTTGATTACTCTTGCACTTTGCTATTCCTCAGGATGGGATGGAAAGGGAGAACATTAGGAATACAAGGAGTAGAATGACTCCTCACCTAACACCTCATCAGGAAGAGGTGAGTTACAACATTCTAACATTGAAGTAAATGTATTAAGAAATGTATTTTGTGATAATGACCAGTGAAATCGCTCTCACAGTATATGATACTGAGATTCTCGTCTAGATCAATGTGAATGATTAGGTTTTAATAAAGTAGAAGTTGGAAGTATGGACAGAGGAGTTAAGAGAGAAAAAGTGGCTCAGAGTCACTGCATCACACACTCAAAGACTTTGATTGAGAGAATCATGATTCCTGATCCTATCAGTATTGAGTGATTACAGTGACTGATGAACTCCCTCCTTATAGCCCTCAACTTCCCAGGAGTCAAACCAAAGAGGGAAAAAAGACAAAACGATCCAGAAGATTGGAGATTTTCTTCAGGGCTCTCCCACATTTCTTGGGAGTAAAGGTCAGGATTAGAATTATTCCATCATTACCCTTTTGTTCATTTCTAGACTTTGTCATACTCGGGCATCCTATTTGTTTATCTGACAATTGCAATATTTCTCTGTCTCAGCAAAGAGGATCATGGGATTAATGAGCGGAAAGTCCCCTGATAGCGGGACGATGTCTCTAAAGCTTAAATCCAAACGTGACAAACGGAAACACGACAGACCAGATATCTCCTCCCCAATGGACATACCGGCCCATCAGGTACTGTAATGGTAAAAAAAAAAAAGTTTGGGGTCTGTAAGATTTTTTTATTTTTTTTAAAGAAGTCTCTTGCGCTCACCGAGGCTGCACTTATTTGATTATTTGCAGTTGTGCTGCCTAATAATTTTGTGGAGACTGATAAAATCTTTTTCAGGATACTTTGATAAATGAAGGTTCAAATGAACAGCATTTATTTGAAATGGAAATCTTTTGCAAAAATGTGTCTTTGATGTCACTTTTAATCCATTTAATATCCTTGCTGATTAAACTTGTTAATTTCTTTTTTTTATCTTACTGACCCAAAATCTTAATGACATGATAGTGTACTTGACATAAATATACATGTTTTCAATGCTTTTGTAAAATACATGAATTTCAATTTAAAATTACATTCTCATTAGCAGCTGAAATTTGACCTTTCTTATAGATCATGTGCCGAAATCCAGGGGAGAAAGAGAGTGAAAACCTTATCAAGAAACGTCTTCGTACTAGGACTGCTAAATGAGCTGGAAGGAAATGTTTTGTTTTGTTCTTTTTCTTTCTTTCTTTTTGTATTTTAAATCAAACTAGTCTTTATAGTCTTTTTTTCTTTCAATCTGATGCACTTTTAATACATATCTATTGTTTATTAGTCAAATTCTCTTTTTACTTTTTATCAAATATGGCACATAATATATTATCCTGGAAAGTAACTAACACTTGTGCCGCTTTTAATGGCAAGTTGAAATGATGGACAGTTATCATAAGCTCATGTATGGTGGAATGAACAAATTTTTGCTGCTAGAGTTAGAATGAAAGTTCAGAAATCACTACTGCACATTTCTGACACAAGGTTTTGCTGTACATTTAAACCACGGTTATTCGTTTACATTGTGCTTATGCTCCCTGCAAATGAATGCAAAACGGTTGTTTCCCTCTAACCACTTTCTGTTTTTCAAGAGTTAAAAATGCACACACGCAAAATATAGCACAAAGTTATTGTGGGGGGTTTTCCCCACTTGTCAAAACTCTTTTTTTTTTTCTGTGTTAATCACCCTGTCACAAACCTTTAATATTGTGCCACTCACTTGATAAAGACTCTCCATTACCATGTCAGTAATACTGTGTGCCAGATGCCTAATGAAACCCAAAGGACTATTCGTTTGAATTACTGAACAAATGTTTATGTAACAGACGGGTAATTGAATTTCCTGATTGCAGTGTGCGGCCCGGTGCTCTTATCTAAGATGGCATGAAAGGAGTGAGGGGAAGGGTGAGGAACTGGGAACAGGTCTATCTCTTTGTTGGCACTGAATGACAGGATGTGAACGGGGTGACTGCTTGCAATGATGAATCATGGTTGTGAGAGTGTCGAAAGTGTGGGAGCATGTGGTGAAGACAAAATGAAGGGGTGAAAACCGCCTGTGTGAGGAGGAATAAAGAGAGATGATGAAAAAACATACAGAATGAGTCACGTGCAGCCCAGCTGTGCTTGTTGCGGGTCTTTGTTGCGCAATTTACTTTTGTTATAATTGTGTGACCGTTAGGAATGAGGTCTGAAAAACTTAATTCTGTTCAGTTTTGTTTACATGCCCTTATATATAATTCCTTCCTGTCCACTTCCACATCACAAGTGCATGATGTACAAATGGATTTTTATGTGCTTCCTAGTGTAGTGTCGAGAGAGACAGACAGTAATCATAAGTTTTGATTGTACGTGTAAAATGGGGGGTGGGGGGTTGGCACAAGGGGAGTCATTATCCCTGTCATTTGATTGCGTCGCTTAATTGACGCAATGACACAAAGTATAGTCTTTTTATTTTTAGTTCCATTTCCTTTTGGTCTGGTTCCTCTGCATGCAGAAAACAGCAGGGAGGCATGAAAGCATCAGCCTGATCCAAGGTATCCAAGCCTGGTAAACAATGCAGTAATAACCATCTGCTGCACCTGTAATTTAGAGCAGAAAATTACCACTTGATTTGAAATGATAAAGTTTGGCAGAGTGCAGTTATAGAGACCGTAGAATTGAGAGCTTAGATGGGTCTAATTGCTTGGCTTCATCAGGAGATGTGCTTTAAATAGGTTTGAGACAACGTAGTGAGATCGTCAAGAGGAATGCTCTGTGAAGATTTCCACTTAGTGTATCTGATTGCGTTAATCCAAACGGTTTGTTCAGACGGTGAGAAAATTGGTGCGCAATGCATGCACCATCTGACCTAAATGTGCCTGGGTGAGGATTTTTATCTCTTTAGCTGGATTATGTAGGCTAGTGTTTAAATAAAGTGTCATATCCTGTCACATCTTAGTTGTACACAAAATACAATTTTAAAAGTTTTTAGAAATTAAATGACCAGCATTGAATCAGGAAAACTTGAGTTAGGCGGCAGAGTGGAGATATGGAAAAGATAGAGGAACCTCTATTATTTTTATTTATTTTTTATTTTATTTTTTCTTTAGTTATATTTCTTTTAAAAGATGCATTTCTTATAATCGCTATCAAAACAGATATGGCGCTACAGTAAAAGACCGTAGCTCATGTTTGCATAGAAAAAATGTAAAAGCTCAATGTGTTTTTAGAACTTCTTAACTTGGCCATTTGTCTTGTTAAACTTGTTTCCACCACAGAATAAAAAAGGTAGCCTAATAAATACCTACTTTATATCTCACAATTCAGTTTTTTTTTTTTGTCCCTTTGAAATTTCGATTTTATATCTCACAATTATGAGAAAACGACAGAATTGGGGTAAAAAAGTAGCTAATTGCGACTTTTTAATTTCACAATTTCTGCTATGGCAACGTCGCTGTCTACGTGCTCGCAACATTGTAACAACGTAAAACGCGACAGGGCTGTAGCAACGTTGTTGCGCTACATTCAGCAACTGAGAGAGACGTTCTGACAATTAATTATTTATGCTAGATATAGATATCCCCCATTTAGCATGTTATGAAGTGCAATTTGATTACCATATATGCAGATTTAATAATGTTGAATTAACGTAACCTGTCATTTTTACTCTTCAAAGTGTACACTTGCAGGTGTTGATTATAATTAGGCTAATTTACTGATAGCCCCATTAAATAATAATAAGGATAAACAATATTTAAAAAAAAACGATATAATGATCTAACATCTGACTAATTAAAAATTAACCTCAAAACATAAAATGCTAAATGGGGGATCTCTATAGGCCTATCTAGCGTAAAAACTAAAATTGTCAGAACGTTGTCTCTCAGTTGCTGAATGTCGCGAAGCAAGGGACGGATCCACTTTTGCGTGGTGTAGCGACCTCTGGTAGCGACGCCTCCCTCATTTGTACGTTGATGGGCGTTCCTCAACGTTACCGCTATGGGCGTGGTTTTGAGCCAGCGGCTCATGATTCCCCCAGTCTCCATCTGCTCTACTTCTATTGGATAGTCGCGTCAAGTTCAACGGATTCATTTGCATAAATATGGCCATCGGTCAGCTTTTTGAGCGCAACATTTTTTCAAATTCAGCGCCGCCTTTCCGGGATGCTTTGCTGGCGCGTTAAAGGCCCTGTCCCAAATCGCGCACTTCATGTGGACTTTCGGTCTCGTGGACTTAAATTGCGCGTGCTCGCCGGAGTCCGTAGGCCGTCCCATTCAGCATTTTAACGCTCTGAAGTGTGCTCAGCAGCGCCCCCTTTGTACCCTTGAAGCGGTCTTCCGCGAAGCCCATAGATGCAGGCTCCACGCACTTTAACTACCCAGGAATCCTTGCGAAAGACCAATCAGACAAAGGATGGGAGGAGATTTCGCTCACGGACAATTGTTGACATGGCTGAGAAGAAAATATTACGGTTTTTATTAGCTAGATGTATATTTTACTAGTTGTTACCTACAGTTTATACAAACATTATGGTCATCGAGCTGTGGTTGATGTCTCAAACATAATAATAGTGTGTTGAATAATACGATCACATTATGATTCATTAAATAAATAGAACCGAATGTCAGGGCTTTACTGAGTCATATGTAAACATAGTATGAATATTGAAACCTGTAAATTCATCTATGTGTTATGTGTTAAAATTGTAATCTTAGTTCAAATGGAACATTATGTATTATTATGTAGCTACAACTGTATACATCTTTTAAATAAGTATGATGTATCTATTGTCTAATGCCCAGGTGGCATGCACAATATCAAAATATAGAACTGTAAAATTAGGCTGTGTAGTTGACATGGAGATAAGACGTCGGAACGCAAAAATTTGATTTCTCCTGTCCAACAACAACCAGACCGTTATTTCCGGCGTGACGATCGAGTCTGTCCCAAAAATACCTCTCAATGCGCCCTCGTGGACTCGCGCCAAGGGCCCTATAGGTCTGCACTACATGACGTCACCAAAGTGTGGACTCTGAGGAAGTCCAGAGTGTGCCATTTGGGACAGGGCCAAAGTCGCTTGACGAAAAATCAAAGGAAAAAATAAACAGGTGTGCGAGCAGAACAACAAAAAAAAAATCTCTGTGCGTTTTTCCAAAAGTAAAAAAACAAGTAGGCTACGCGTCCCTGCCTGTTAGTGCTGAAATCAATTACTCATCTATGTCATTTTGGCTTCTTACTTTTGGCATTAAGTTAAATATTTGTCATACCTGACCAGAAGATGTTCAAAAAAATGTCACATTAGACAAGGAGGTTGTAGGTTGTGTTTGAATAATTACGTATCTTATTTAGCTGAAGTAAATTAAACGCAATTCTCACGTATCCTTGCTTGATGAAGAATGAGAGACGGCCCAACGGTCAGTTGAAATTTAAAAGGCTGATTTTCGCGCTTCAGGGTAGTGACAAGTAGGCTACATTTGTTGTCCAGTGGTTGTCCAGACACCCTAGGCTCAACCTCATGCAATGGCACTGAACGGTGGTTTAGTGTCAACATTTGTGACAACGCTGTAACAACCTTCACCACACAATGTAGTTATATAGCAACATTTTGGCTATGTTGTTAAAACGTTGTTTGCTAGGATCCACCTTGTTCATGTTTACACGATGGAAAAATAATAAATTCTGTGTGAACCCGTTCTCATACGGCTGCGTCTCATTTCTCTGTATCCCTCCCCCTCTGTTTTGCGCGCTCATGTGAGGGGAAGTGGCGTCTCAATTCTCATTTTAATCAAGGGCTAGGGCCAAGGCGAAGGGTTACATAGCCCTTGAAACGAAGTTTGTAGAGGACCACACTTGAAAGAGAGGGGTAAGTTAACAACGTAGAAATTTTTCAAGAAGACGCAGACAAAGGGGTAAGACAGAGAAATGAGATTGGCCCTTATGCTACATCTACATTTACATTTGTTGTGGTGAAATTAAAGGCGTGAAACTATTTTATGAAAGCATAGCCTAATTGAGTATTTTTCAGCTATAGGCACAGCTGGTTACAGCAGCTACTGAAGTGCTTAAGTTTCTTTTATTTTTTTCCACACATAAGAAACACACATTTGTGGTGGTGTTTTTTTTTTTTTTTTTTTTTAAAGCATTTAGCACCTGCTGTTGAACAATTTTCACACCTCCAGCACCCTACAGTTGCAAGTGATTCTGGACTATTTACAGGGCTATCTAATTGGGTCTAATGACCCCTGATCATGCTGGTCCTTTTATCACATCACACCAGCAGCTTACCAAATGAATCTATTTTAGAATTGCATAATGTTCCTAATTGCAATGGTGTTAATAGCCCTTCTTTCCGGTTGAAATAACTTTTTCTAATACAAATTTCCAAACTCTAAATGTATGGACCAGCCAGGGTCATCACTGTGCAAACTAAAAGATAACCCGAGGCAACAAACTCTGTGTCACCTTTCATTTTCCCCCTCACTTCATTCTGATGTTGTTCGATAAGTCTCCCTCCTCCACTTTTTTCTTCTTTCTTTTCGTATGTCTTCCCTGCCGTGACTTGTTCACTAGTTATGGTAAATTAATTTGCTACCTCTATTTTAAAATCTGTTCAGACCAGAGCAAAATGCTGGAGAACCGTCCTCATTGAATGTTGCTCATACGATCGGTTTTGTGTCAATTAAATTAAAGATACTTTTACTGTTAAAATTTACACTACTGTTTAAAATTTTGTTGCTTGTGAGAAATGTTTTTGCAAGAAATCTCTTATGCTCACCATGGCTGCATTTATTTGATTAAAAACGCAGTAATAACAGTAATATTGTTAAATATCAACATTTAAAATCACTTTTTTTCTATATGAATATTTTGAAATGTAATTTATTCCTGTGATGGCGAAGCTGAATTTTCAGCAGTCTTCATTGTCACATGATCCTTCAGAAATCATAATATGCTGATTTGCTGCTCAGATAACATTTCTTATTATCAGTGCTGAAAACTGTTCTGTTGCTTAATATTTTTGTGGAAAGTGGAAACTGTAATACATTTTATTCAGGATTCCTTATTGAATAAAAAGTTCAGAAGCACTGATAAATGTCTTTGCATCCTTCACGCTTAAAAACAGGTTCTTTATTGATATTGATGGTTCCATGAACATCTACAGAACCTTTCCCTAGCACAAAAGCTTCTTCATTGTGGAGAAGGTTCTTTAGATTTTTAAAATGTTTATTACTAAGAAAAAAAAAAAGGTTTTTGAACTGTTCACTGAAAGGTTCTTTGGGGAGCCAAAAATGGTTCTTATGTGGCATCGCTGTGAAAACCCCATTTTGGATTTTTTTTAATAATGATTTGTATGTGCTTTAGTTGAATCTTTCACGTGAAAGTAGAAACCTCAAATCAAAGAAGCTGTATGGTCAGAGAAGGACAAAACAATACCTTCAAACTTATTTTACCACCTCTGCTACAAAGAAAAAACTAAATGTAATTAAAGTCTAACTTTGTTCTTTCTGGAAAAAAATAAAGTTGGCTACAAAAGAATAATTCAGCTTTTTTTTCGGGGTGGTACTTGGCCATTTGGCCATGTTTTGCTTTTGTTCTTTGACCATAAAGAAATAATTAACGTTTACAACGATTTAAAAGGCAGTTAAACTAAATGGCAGTCAGACAAAAAAAACACAGATTTTCGTCTGGCCACTTAAAACGAGACTCTAATGGTGTGATCTTATTGCTTTGTTTGACTGTAAAAATTCAGTGTTACTCATTATTGCAAGGGAATAAAGCCTTCTAAATGAGAATTACTGTTGCACATATCCAGTAGTGTTAAACCCAGATAAAACTGTCACAAATTGAATTTATAATAAAATAAAAAATTTAAAAAAGGGAAAAACCAACCTGTTGCATATGACTTGTATTGCTTTAAAGGGATAGTTCACCCAAAAATAAAAATGTATTTCATCATTTACTAGTTGTTCCAAACCTGTATGAGTTTCTTTCTTCTGTTGAACACAAAAGAAGATATTTTGAAGAATGTTAGTCACCAAACAGTTGACGGTAGGCAGTAGCCATTGACTTCCATATAATGTTTTTTCCTATAAGGGGTGCTGTCAACTGTCTGGTTATAATTATTTTTTTTTAAATATCTTATTTTGTGTTCAACAGAATTTTTGGGTGAACTATCCCTTTAAGGAGTGTCATAATATAAAAAAATATCATAGAAATTTGTAAAGTAACTGTTTAACCTTAATACTGGGATTGTCAGCATGGTTTCTTCCGAAAATGTGGCCAAAGGTGAATGGTGTGTGACATTTGATAGAAAAATGCCTGGAGCAGCAGTGGTGCAGGAGATCAGTAATGGCTGTCTGCTCAGATCTGACCGTCTGCAATAAAGGTCACCACCCTTATTACCTCTGGTGCTTTGACCTTTAAGTTAACATGACGCCACTTTCATTTTTACAACTAAATAAAGAGCTTCTTTTTTTTTGTCTTTTTTATTATTCAGATGTTCTGTTGTCATTTTGCGGTTAATGTTGAGCATTTTGACTGATTGCTGTGTTCACATGCTTGTTTGCCATGCTCTGCAGAGCGTGAATGAGACACACAGCAGGCTCAAAAGCACTATTTCTGTCTTATATTGCCCCTTTTAAGGTCATTCAATAAAAGCTACTGTATGAAATTACTTAAGTATCTTACCAGATTTGAGTGTTCAAATTGGGCTGGTCTATCTTGTATGGTGTAAAGATTTCTAGGTCAAAAGGGTCTCAAACTATCAGCCCCTCAGGGAATTCCCTTAATTCATCCTGGCTGCAAATCAATTTTCACTTTTTGGTATCCTGTAGTTTTCTTAAGGACTTTAACAGTGAGCATGTAATTTTGTGTGTGTGTGTGTGTGTGTGTGTGTGTGTGTGAGTGGTCCTGGTACGTTATGGGAATTATTTTTTTGGTGAGACAACTTGTAAATAATACTAAATTATGTTTTTTGAAAATGTAAAAATGCAGAATGGTTTCTGTGATGGTTAGGGTTAGATGATAGAATATACAGTTTGTATAAAAAATCAATATGTCTATATGGAAAGTCCACACAAAAAATGGAAAAACGTGTGTGTGTGTGTGAAGAATTCGCCTAAATGATTTATGTTCCTTAAGAACACAACACTTGCTTTATTTTGAGATGGATTATTGAAAGTAATAATAACTCACAGTTTAATAAATGAGTCATATGTTGATTCTTCCAGTGAAAGATTTGCTGGATGTTTTTTGATTGCTAAATACAGGCGCATTGCAGTCATATATTTGTGATTCTGATAATATATATACACTCACCTAAAGGATTATTAGGAACACCTGTTCAATTTCTCATTAATGCAATTATCTAATCAACCAATCACATGGCAGTTGCTTCAATGCATTTAGGGGTGTGGTCCTGGTCAAGACAATCTCCTGAACTCCAAACTGAATGTCAGAATGGGAAAGAAAGGTGATTTAAGCAATTTTGAGCGTGGCATGGTTGTTGGTGCCAGACGGGCCGGTCTGAGTATTTCACAATCTGCTCAGTTACTGGGATTTTCACGCACAACCATTTCTAGGGTTTACAAAGAATGGTGTGAAAAGGGAAAAACATCCAGTATGCGGCAGTCCTGTGGGCGAAAATGCCGAAAAAGGTCAGAGGAGAATGGGCCGACTGATTCAAGCTGATAGAAGAGCAACTTTGACTGAAATAACCACTCGTTACAACCGAGGTATGCAGCAAAGCATTTGTGAAGCCACAACATGCACAACCTTGAGGCGGATGGGCTACAACAGCAGAAGACCCCACCGGGTACCACTCATCTCCACTACAAATAGGAAAAAGAGGCTACAATTTGCACGAGCTCACCAAAATTGGACAGTTGAAGACTGGAAAAATGTTGCCTGGTCTGATGAGTCTCGATTTCTGTTGAGACATTCAGATGGTAGAGTCAGAAATTGGCGTAAACACAATGAGAACATGGATCCATCATGCCTTGTTACCACTGTGCAGGCTGGTGGTGGTGGTGTAATGGTGTGGGGGATGTTTTCTTGGCACACTTTAGGCCCCTTAGTGCCAATTGGGCATTGTTTAAATGCCACGGCCTACCTGAGCATTGTTTCTGACCATGTCCATCCCTTTATGACCACCATGTACCCATCCTTTGATGGCTACTTCCAGCAGGATAATGCACCATGTCACAAAGCTCGAATCATTTCAAATTGGTTTCTTGAACATGACAATGAGTTCACTGTACTAAAATGGCCCCCACAGTCACCAGATCTCAACCCAATAGAGCATTCTTGGGATGTGGTGGAACGGGAGCTTCGTGCCCTGGATGTGCATCCCACAAATCTCCATCAACTGCAAGATGCTATCCTATCAATATGGGCCAACATTTCTAAAGAATGCTTTCAGCACCTTGTTGAATCAATGCCACGTAGAATTAAGGCAGTTCTGAAGGCGAAAGGGGGTCAAACACAGTATTAGTATGGTGTTCCTAATAATCCTTTAGGTGAGTGTGTGTGTATATATATATATATATATATATATATATATATATATATATATATATATATATATATATATATATATATATATATACATACACATTGTGAAATATCAGAAAATAAATTAAAAGTGATACATTTAATCTACTTTAAAAAATAATTTATTCCTGTGTTGGCAAAGCAGAATTTTCAGCATTATTACTGCAGTCTTCAGTGTTACATGATCCTTCAGAAATCACTTGAATATGCTGATTTGGTGCTAAAGAAACATTTATTATCATTATCACTGTTGGAAACTGTTGTGCTGATGCTTAATAGTTTCTCTGGAAATCGTAATTCTTTTTTTCAAGACACTTTGATGAATAAACAGTTCAAAAGAAAAGCTTTTATTCGAAGTGGAAATCTTTTATAATATTATAAATGTTTTTACTTTCACTTTTGATTTATGTAACTAATGCAATTTAATATACAGTACTGTGCAAAAGTCTTACACATGTTCCAAAAAAATGGTTTTATGCCAGTTATTTATATCTTTTGCTGTAGTGTGTCAGTAGGAAATATCTTTTTACATTTCCAAACATTCCTTCTGCCATTAATTGTAATAAACATAGTTTTCAGGTAGCTTTTCTAGGTTTCTTCAAGCATCTTGGAGACGTTGCCACAGTTCCTCTGGATTTAGTCTGCCTTAGTCTTTTCTGTTTCTTCATATAATCACAGACCGACTCGATGATGGTGAGATCAGATCATACCGGCTGATGTCAGACTCCTTGTGCATACAAAAATCAATTAGTATTACAATTAATGGCAAAAAGGAATGTTTGGAATTGTAAACTGATATTTCCTGCTGACACACTACAGCAAAAGATCTAAATAACTGCTTAAAACCAACACACAATAAATAAAGCCAGATTGTGTTGTGCCACTGACTTGGTTTAACTCCATAATCTGATGAAAAATGTCAAAGTATCATTTGTCCTAAGATTGAACAAAATACCACTGGAATCATACAGAAGCATTTCATTAAAACAGGGGGGCTTAATCAAGATTGCAACCACAGATTTGGGGCACAATGAAAATTAGAAATAAGAGAATATAGAAGACAAGGATTAGAAAAAACAAAATTCCAAACAATTTAAAGAGGACAAAATCTATTAAGGGTTGAGTAAAAGGAAAGATTTAGGGAAAGAGGTGTCCTTACAATAGTAACAAATTCAAAACAAATTCTGCTGTAAAGCAGCTCTAACAAGCCAATAGTGTAAATATTCAGCTCAAGTCACTTCAGTGTTGATTCAGTTCAGTTCAATAACTGTAAAGTTCGTCAGTTGTGCATACATACTGTACAGTGTATTTGTGCACATACATACATATACATGTGACAAACTCCTGTAACTCCACGGCACACTGAACAAGCAAAAGGCACAAGATAGTAGTGTTTTACATTTTTCACATCCATTTGTAGTTTGGTGTGTATGTGGCTAATCATTTTATGTTTGTGTGTAGAGTACTAAGCAAAAACACAATTTTTGGAAGAGGTAAAATAGTTTTGAACAAAGTATTTGCTTTTGCAAGAGATGGCTGTGTGTATGCTTTGTGGTTTTGTGTAGAGTTTTAAGAAATGGAGCCATAGTTTTAGAAATTGTGTGTAAGCAATTTGAAAAAACTAAATGCTTTTACATTTTTTTCCAATTGCTAACACACAATTTTGCAAACTAGGCTAGTTTTATCAAAATACTTAACATAATTCACAAAACCACACACCCAAACTGCTAAATATATCCTGCAAAATGAAGCACTGCAACCAAAACTACATATAGCATTATCAAAATCAAACTTTTGTACGAAATAGCGCACACTTCATTCATATTACCAGATTTTTGTCTAACCAACTACACACTGTTGGGCATAATGAAAAGCACTCTCATCTTTCACATGCACAGAAATATTTGCAGATATACACACATGCTGTTGAAACATTTATTTTTTTATTTTTCACCAAACAAGTCAGTGCAACATATGCACAGCAGATATAGTTACATTGGACTGAACAAAAATATGCTCACAAAAAAAACAGTAAACTGAAAAATATTGAAGTGTTAACAATTACCCATTGAGGTGTTTGGCCAGGTGGCACATGCATTGGCCAATTAGCTCATGTAGTGTCATTTTGAATGGCAGTGTTTGACTGTGGCAAACATGTGACTTATGCAGAGAACGGTGTTCAGTGCATTTAAAAAGTGCCATTCTGAATTGCAAAATGTGTGTGAAGCAGAAAATGTGTTTAGACTTTTGGAGACTTGAGAAGAGGTTTTGCTCTCTGTGTGTCAGTTTAAATAATTGCGCTGTGCATGTCATTTTAGTGTGTTAGCAATTGGAAAAAAATGTATAAACCTGCCTGCTTAGGCCTGACTTCAAGATGTTGATATATACTTTTAAAATAATCTTATAATAATATCTTGGACTTTATAAGTTGTTTTTAGGCTGTCTTTTTTTTCAAACATTTGTCAAACATTTTTGGGGGGATTAGACCAAATTAAAGTAATCATAATGTCATATACAGAATTTTTCTGAGACATGTATCTCTCTTTTCAGGCACTTATCTTTTGTGATTGTAACCTTATTTTTAGATTTTTTCTCAAATAAGACAGTTTTTGTGAAATTGGTTTTGCAATTTAATAATTTAATGGCAAAAAGGGACATTTAATTTAATAGTTGTTGCGCTCTCTGCTCTCTTCGTCTTTCACAGGACAGCTTTTGTGTGTATTTTTCTGTTTCTCTGTCTTCTGTCGCATGCAGGCACAGAATTTGGTGTTTTGATTTATGTAGTGGACTGTGTGTGTGTGTGTGTGTGTGTGTGTGTGTGTGTGTGTGCGTGCGTGCGTGCGTGCGTGCGTGCGTGCGTGCGTGCGTGTGTAAATCATTTTGAGAATCATGCATCAAACCAACTGGAAAGTTGTACTGCTGGCTAAGGTCTGACCATTTTAAAGAGGGTTCCCGAAGAGCTGTTAGTGTATCTGTTTCTCATATTCTGTTTCTCTAATGTAATTTATTAAAGATGTTATGTGTACAATCATATCTGCAACATTTAGCCAGGAAAGATGTAACATGTCTGTCAGAACTCCTTCTGATTATTCTTTTCATGATTATTCTCGTGCATGTAACATGTCTGTCAGAAAAGTTAGAAAAGGGGTCAGATATATTCCCAGTGGAATATATAACATCAACGCATCAATTATGCATGGGAACCTCTAAAGAACATATGGGTGTGTGTTTATATGTCTGATTTGATCTATATGTGGCATATTTCAGAGTATTGGTCAGCAATTTTAGACTGCATTCCCTAAATGATATATGATCTTTCAGAAGAGTCTTCCTGTGTTGTAAAAAAAACCCAACCATTATCTAATATAAGCATTAGATATAAATACACTTCTTATAGCCTCCTCCTGTTTCTATTTGTTCTCCCCCCTCTCTTCCACCTGGATATCCCACACACTGTTATTGCCTGATGTCGACAATCTCTTCAACATACCAGATATGAAGGAAGATGATAGGCTACTATATAAGACTCACAGTCTATGTGCTAAACAGTATACTGTCATTAGTATTTGCTAAGGCAAGCAACAATGTAATTATGGATTTGAAAAAAAAAAAGGAAAAAAACAAGCATTAAAGTAAACTTAAACTTTGTGTGGTCAGTGTTTGTGCTGTGGACATGATTTCATATTGGACCTCAAAACCTCCTAATTTTACATTGGACCTCAAAACGTCCAATATGAAATTAGACCGGAAAAAATCTGATAGACTTCAACTGAAGCAGAGACTACTGAGCCATGTCTTGGGACAAGAATATCTTGGAGGTGGGCTCTAATATCATGGTGGTGGTGAGTTTTGCATGTGTTCGCCATAAGAAAATGTATAAAAAAGTTATTAAAAAAAGGATTTACTTTGAAACAATTTTCCCTCAGAAATTGCTAGTAAATTTCATAAATAATTACAAAGGGACAGCAAGTAACACATTGAATAACCCACTAAAACGTCCCTCAATGTTTTACTCCAGCTCTCCCATCCTACACACATTCGATATGGTCATATGTTTCTGATATGTGTCAAGGAGCAAATGAGAGCGTGTATGTGTGTTTGGATGTGTATGTGCTTTTCCTGTGACCATGCTGTGAGATTATGAGATGGCTGTGGGAAGCACAGCCCTCTGTAATCAACCTCACAGAGGGGAACTGACCATAGAGGCTTAATTACTCCAGAGATTGCAATGCCTTTTTACAGTGTCCTGCCCACTGAGTGCCCATATCATGTGTATCTGGGCAGGTGTCGTCATGCAGTGGGCAGCCTCAAATTTCCAAATAGGCACTTCAAGACTAATGTTCTCTAGAAAATAGGATAATAAACAGTTTGGTATATGCAGTTTTTACAGGGATCGCATCAAACCAACGCTATCTCACGACCAATTCGTATGAGTGAGTAAAATGTGACTGATTCCTATCTCAAAATACACACAAAACCTGTCCTAAATGAATTTTGTTAAATATTGACAAATTTACCCAAATCGTTAGCCTCATAGCATAATTGCCTATAAGTCATTTATTTTAAATAGGACGTAGGCAATTATGCTATGAGGCTAACGAAATAATGCTTTTTTCACTCATAAGGTGCATAAGCTTAGATCAATGAGGCCTACGATCAATCAGTTCCAAAAAGAAATATAAAACCTGTCCTAATATTCATACACTTTGTACAGTCAAAGAAACTTTCACATGACATTTTTATTCCAGCATGTATAAAGGGGGGATTTAAATGGTAATAGAGTGCTAAGGTGCCGTCCACTTTTTTCGGTTCTGAAAGTATTTTTCCAGGTAAATTTTCTCTTAGGAAAAAAAAAAGAGGCTCAGTTAAAGTGTTACATAGCATTGAACCAAACCATCCAGCTACGAGGTGGATCACATTACCGCCTTTGATTTGAAGCAAAAGAGTATTTGAAAATCGGACAAAAAGACAAAGGTACAAGACATAACAGCAATAAAACTGACATACTGATTATTGAACTATTGTACAAAACTAAGATTTCACCCCTTTAGCAACAACCCTGTATATGTATACAGTAGTGGCCAAAAGTGATGTACGATGCACCACACGAACACTTTCACACTAATGAGTCGCTGGGTAACATAATTTCTTCTTACAGGGACTGGGAGAACATGGAGAGCTGGAGAAAGAGACAGGTTAGAGTGGAGGTGAGGAGAACAACACAGAGGCAGGTATCTCAGGTAAGAATAACATCCAAAGCGTAGACCAGACAAAGATGAGTGTCTGGAGCAGGCTTAAATGGAGTGGAGCTGATGCGGCTGAATGATGTGTGCAGGTGGGAAACAGGAACGATTCTGGGAACTGAATTGTTACATATTAGGTATATTATTAGATGTTATTTTGTAGGTTTTAGAGAAAATGGCCAGGTGGAAGAAGCTGTCCTCTACAACCAAAGAGGATATTGTTGAAATGGCTAAATATGGTCAAGCGGTTTTGGATATTGCTAATGTACAGGATGTGAATGGTCACAAAGTCTTTATTTCAAAGCTAAGTGAGACCACTACCATGCAGAATGTAAAGTGCTGCGGCTGGTCAAGGAACACGCGTGAGCATTTTGATCGGAGGGTGAAAATCACCTGAATGTGGGAAGACTTTAAAACAGCATCTAAAGACCTGGCTAAGACTTCCAACCTCCAATTTCATCTTGAACTGGCGAATAGAGACTGGATTGAGAGGTTGTGTACCAGTAAAGAAACTATTTATTGGATTTATCTACTGCAAAGTGTTTACCTTGCATTTGCCCAAAAAAGAAAAACAAGGACTGGAGTGTGGAAGATGGGAGCCATGTTCTGCAATCTGAAAAGTCAAAATTTAATAACCTAGCATTGGATGGTGTAAGGTATGTTCGTAGGAGACGACTGGATTGTTTTGATACCAAATGCATGCGTGGCTCCATTAAGCACAGCATGGGAAACATGTATTGGGTATTGGGGATGCATGTCTGCAGCAGGTGTTTGAAAAGACCTACAAAGTTGCTGGCACTTTGAAAATGGACCAATACTGGAATCCTGCTGAACACAATGTAGTGAGTATATGGAGGATCTGTTTGGACATCAGATGTACTCACCGCACATGCAACAAAGTGTTCATGCTGAGCATCTAGAAGTCTTAAAGTGGCCTCCTCAGTCTCCTGACCTTAAAGCCATTGAAAGCCTGCAGGAAATTATAAACCTGAATTGTGAAAAGACATGCAGGTCTTCCACTAAAGCTCAACTTTGGGAAGAACTTAAGGAGGGTTGGAAAGAAGTTAAGCAATACACATGTGCAAAGTTTAGCGGGTCAATGCCAAAATAATGGTCTGCTGTTATCAAGGAGAACCAACAAAATATTAATAACTGATTACATTTTAGTCAATGAATGCCTAATTTCCTGTGAGCTTTTTGGTTTTTCTATGCTTTTTGTGTAATACAGTAAAACCCATATTTAATAATATGCTGGAATTTGCCTTTCTTGACAAAATTTTTTTATACTTTAACCGAGTTTAGTGGATACTTCTTCCCAATACAACATACTACTCATATTTTTATTGTTTATTAGGACCTGAAGTGTCATTAAAAGCAAATATTGTGCAAATACCCCCTCCAGACATCACTTTTTTCACACATCACACATCTTGATTATAACTTTGCTTCAAGTATTTTGTCCAGTTTTATTTAAAAATTAAGAATGATGGGAACTAGGACTTGTTGTACACTTCTCTACATTGTACTGCCTTTTGGTTCTTATTCCAGAGGAACATAACCTGATGGAAGCCAAATGTATAGACAGTCACTCAAATATCATTATGATCTATTTTAGACATAATTACATTAACCTTTATAATAATTACCTGCATTGGCAATTGAGCACGTCCTTAGGTTATCACATAATCAGTGCGGCGAAAAAAGCCCTGTAGTTAGACACTGAACAGCTTTCCACTCTGATGAAAAAAAAAAGAGTGACAGACAAAAGCAATGAGCACCGATGAGTAACAGGCAACATTTTAGAAGCAGCAACAAGTCCTTTTAGCAAACAGCCCAATCAGAACACATGATCATGATTTTTGTTTTCTGATTGTTAAATAAAGTTTTATATAATGCAAATTATGTGATCATGATCAGTGTCTGTAATTACTGTTGTAGTGAAAAAAGGCAGCTTGAATATTTATTTCTTTTTTTAAAACATAGCCAAACACAAGTATGAGCTAATCAGTCGCTAAGTGCGCAGAATGCTCACAGATCAAGCCTCTTGTTATTTTTCTGGTTCTCTGTGCTCTCATCTCTCTCGCTTTCTTTCAGCAGGAAGCCGGGGAGCGATTTCTGTGACCACCTTATGAGGCACTTCATATGTAAATGGCATGCAGACTGATGAAGAATGCAGATGTATCTATTTTTCTGGCACACAAATCACATAAAGAGCAGTTCAACGATCCACTGACTGGTTCTATACAGCAAGACGAGAGAAAAAAAGCAAGAGGAAATTGTATTATTATGATTATTATTTATTTTGCTCAGAGCGCTCTAAAAAGTTGACAAAGTGTGAATGCCAAGGACGCATATGAGCTTCATGGAAAATATTAGCAGAATTTTAGCAGGATAATTGAGCTGGGCCTAATGTGATTTTCAGAATTAATCTCCAGGTTCCAAATGTAATTAATTTATGCAAAAAAAAATTATAATTAATTAGTGTTCATAAGGAGAAATGGACTCAGGTGAGTCAATAATCTGAAATAAATCACATCATTGATCATTTGTCACGATGAATGGAGAGAACACCTTAACGCTGATGGAAAAAAAGGAAATAAAGATGTAGGAAGATTAGGAAAGTAATAAAAAGACACAGAAGTGTGTCAGAGGTGATTATAGTCCATATGGGCTATAATCACACTCTTATATGACTCAAAGGATTTTCTCAGTGGGGGAATTATTATGACCTATAATTTTACAGTCCTCCAGTCCATCTACCACTGCGGCATCAGCCTTTATGTTATTTTATTTATTCAGCTCAGCAGGCAGAAATTATTTTTTGTGTCAGCAGGAGCTCATACAATACTCATGGACCAGAGTAGATTCATGTTGAGTGAAACACTGGTGTGAAATCAGGACCATCATCATCATCGGCAGTTCAGCCTCTCTGTGAATGAATCTTTCACCAGCGGCAGGTAGCTGTCACAGGTAGACACGATGGACCCTTAAAATAGAATTCCCAGCAGGGCCTCAATGACCGGACAACTAATTACAATTGAGTCATAACAAGTGCTTTAGTGATTCTAAGTGAATACCTCCCCCGCACTTCGCTTCTCTTTCTTTTCTTTCTCCCGCCATCCTTCGCTCACCCTGAGTGCTGCCTAGGTGTATTCAATATTCAAGGTGCAGGCATAGAAATGGCATGCTAATGGGAAAAAAAAAATATTAGTGGGGTAACTAGGCAGCAGTTCAAATTGATATAGATCTGTCAATGTTCTGGAGTTGATCCGAACTGTAAACAAAAGTACTTCACAAAAATCCCAATTTTCTCATCATTTATTCCAACTCATATGGGAAAATATGCACAAGAAGTGACATTAAAACATGTATTCAACAATAAAGACACACTGAGATAGGTATCTTTACATTTTGGTGCATTTTTTATATTTACACAAGCAGACTTTAGACTTTAGCACTATACAAAAGTCTAAACAATAAACAAATTTGATGATATTATTTTTATGCACAGGTAATTCTGAGGGAATTTTTCCATGACAAGTATACTAAATAAATACTTGTGACATAAAAGCTAATTGCGTAAGATCCACGCAGAACCCGACTATAAATAGCTGCCAACAAAAAGAAAAAGAGCTGAGTCAATCTCATCAGAATCCCTTTAATTACTGATTGGTGATCAGATTACCTCCTGTTGCTTCTGGCTTAACCACAGCTGCAGGAAGAAGCTTAGCTGACATTAGACCTGTTTTTAACGCACTTTCCATCAAGGCATAAAATCAGTGGTTTTATACGGAGTGAGCATGTGCAGACTGAAAGTAGAAATGGTAAATTGTGTTTAGCATAAAGTAGCAAGAATCAGACACAGATGAATCACACACTTAGTGAGCTAACAGGTGCTGACAGTTGACAAACCAGTTTCTCACAGCTCGTTGAGCTCGATTAACGTTTTTACAGCAGAAGCGGAGCTGGGCGGTTTTCTATTTTTAAGAACGGATCAATCTAAACAGATTTCTCCCTACAGTTCTATTGATCTGTATATCTCGATTCCCTCAAATCCCTTGAGGGACAAGATTTTCACAATATCAAGTTATCAGGATACTGATGCAATATTACACGTGTCCTGCATATGAATTAAAAAAAATAATTGAATTCATATATATATATATTCTGTCAAGGTAATATAACACAAAGAATGCCGTTTTAAATATTTTTAAAATGTGAAAAACTTTTGAGAAAAGGGTTTGTCCATTTCTTGTTTTGTGGTTTGAAACAGAACCTGTACTCTATTTGATCCATCCGCTATGTGTATTTTCTCTGCTGTTCTACTAAAGAAAAGCCAGTGATAGTGTGTTCCTGTGTCAGCAAAGATGAGAAAATGCAACTGCATTGACCATAATGCACCTCTGTCTGAAGTAGCCACTGTTTTGACTGTGTAGGTACTGTCAGTACACCATGACACCTTCCAAACATGACACTTCCTAAATGCCATCATGACCATTTAGGCTTGCGAGTTCCAAATGTTAACCTCTGAACTCTTTGTATGTTATGTGCACTGTTCAGGTCACCCAGAGACAACCACCTCCGGTCTTTCCACCAGTCGTAGGGCCTCATGCATGCCGGCGGCTGACAGTCTGCGGTTAATATTACGGTAACGGCAGCTGAGCAGGCTTCGGTAGGTGGTGCGCAGGTCGCGGTTGAAGAAAGCATAGATGAAGGGGTTGATGAGTGAGTTGGCGTAGCCCAGCCACAACAGGGTTCTCTCCACCCACAGCGGGACACAGCTACACTCTGTGCCACAAATGAAGGGCCTGGCCGTGGACAGGAGAAAGAACGGGAGCCAGCAGACGGTGAACGCTCCTACCACCACCCCGAGCGTGGCTGCCGCCTTCTGTTCTCGCTTGAATATGGAAATGCTCCTGCGGTCCAAGCTCCTCCTGCCCACTCCTCGCAGGATTCGAGGCAGACACGCACACTCTTCCACTTCCCTCTGAAGCTTGATCGCAACAGTTACGCAATCCACACCCATGGGACCTACCGTCCCATCGGCCCCTTCCACTTCCACCTCATCCTCCTCTTCCTCCTCCTGTTCTGCACGAGGGAAGCCAGTGATGGTGTGTTTGGCAGCGCTGAGCTTGGCGGCACGGTAGATGCGGTTATACATGACCAGCATGACAGTCATGGGGATGTAAAACGCAACAGCTGTTGAGTAAATAGTGTAGCCAAAGTCCTGGCTGATCAGACACACGCGGTCATCGTTCACGTTCTGCGCCCAGCCAAAGAGCGGTGGCAAGGTGATTGACGCAGATAGCAGCCACACTGAAAGCACCATTTTGGCCATACACCATCCGTTCTGCCTCACCGGGTATGTAAGGGGTCTGGTGATGCCCAGGTACCTGTGATAGAGGGAAAATATAGATGGAAACATGGATGGAAACATTTTTTGACATCAATTTAAACTAAACAAAAAATAAGAAGTGTTGCCTTGGCAACTATAGCTGAAATAAAATACGATTAGGTTTTCTATATTTTATTTTATTTCAATGAATAATGTTCTTTTGTTATAGTTTTAGTTAACTTAAAATAAAATAAAAACTGTAAAATTATGGTATATTGTTAGTTAATAATCCCTAATGGATTCACTAATGATAACAAACTGACCGTTATTGTAAAGTGTTGCCAAATCATTTATCATGTAGCCTATGTAGGTTATGTGCCTAGCCATCCCTAGGTCCAGATTGAAACACCGTGGTGATCGAGCTTTTTCTATTGCTGGTCCAACACTCTGGAACAAGCTCCCTGTGGCCATCCGAACCACACCATCTCTTTTTGTTTTTAAATCTATGCTTAGATCCTATTTTCTTGAACAGATCCTGTTAGTCTAAAATATGTTATGTAGTTGTCCCTTTGTAAAAAATGTATGTACAGCACTTTGGTCAACCCATGGTTGTTTTTAAATGTGCTTTATAAATAAAGAAAAGAAAGAAAGAAAGTATCAATAAACTGATCATCATTATGATGAACATAATCAGTCCACTGTTAAGAAAACTCACCGGTCGATGCTGATAACGCAAAGGGTCATGATGGACGCGGTGCAGCACATCACATCCATGGCTATGAACACGTTACAGAAAAACTTGCCAAAAATCCATCGGCCACCGATCAGGTCCGTGATGCTGACGAACGGCATCACCGCGAGCGCAACGGAGAGGTCCGCGAGCGCGAGGGACACGATCAGATAGTTGGAGGGCTGCCGTAGCTTTTTCACAAAACACACGGAGATGACCACGAGCAGGTTCCCGCAGATGGTTATGAGTGTGAGCATAGTCAGCACCCCACCGATCAGCACCTTCTCGACCTCTCCGTAGCTGAGGATCTGCTCCGCGCAGCGCGTGCCGTTTGCCACCTCCATCATCTCCAGTAGGATCGGCGAGCTGGAGGGCTTCATATCCAAGGAACCGGAGCCCGTAGACACTGACATTTCTCCAGACTCTGCAATTTTGAATAGTCGAGGGACGAGGATCTCGGAGATCATTATACCGTTAGATGTTTCAACACATGCACCTGTCTCTCTCGTGCGCTCCTCGGCCATGAAGGGCTTCATAGTTTGTCCGTGGCTTTGCACGACACTAGTTCTGTTGGTATCGCCCAGCACCATGCCGTGCTCCTTTTATTCATGAACTTTTCAGAGAAACCGATGATGGCACGAGACCACAGCTGCGCGCGCAAAGACTGATGCGCATCCGATTAGCGTTCAATCACTGACGCGCGGCTAATTTCTCTATTTTTAGAGGAGATCATTGATTCGTCATTTTCGCACACCATGTTCCGACAAAAACTGAGAGAAGTTTGTCATGTTGTTTTTATGCAAGTGATCTAGAAGCTGGTGTCAGTCTTTTATCCTTCACAACAACAAATAAGAATTTGGAAGATAATAGGCTTATTTATACACGATGGCAGTTTATAATCGTGATAAATTGTTGTAATTGATATAGGCTAGCTGCTATATTACAGTAACATAATATATCAACATTTTGTGTCTGATGTAAAATCAACAATATATCCCTAAACTATGTAATTAGTGTTACAGCCTGTACAGTTTTAGTAAAATAAAAACATTTACAATTTTGTCAGAAAAAATTGTTTTGCCATCATCACCATCCAGCAGACCTTTATTTATTTTTTAACGTTTTAATTAAAAATGGTATGCTAACCATAGGACACTTTAACTGAAAAAAAAAATGAAGAGCAGGAAATAGTGATGAAAATAGAAAAACATTGCTCTAAATCATAAAAACAATGTGTTATTATTCGCTCTGAAGGTCTCTAATATTAATTAGGTCTCTAATATATTAATATCAGGAATATCTGTGGGTCTAATATAACTATTCTGCAAAGTGTGCTACAACCCCAAGAAAATCACTTTTTAGCATTAAAATAATAATAATAAAATAAGATTATTCCACAGAAACCAGACGGAATATCATTAGCCTACTCTTCTGATCAATCCTGAAGTTTTATTTAGAAACAAGCTGCACTGTCGCCTCCTAGTGGCAAAATAAATATATATACATACCTATATATCTATATACAAACGGCAAAGGCGCTACCCAAACACATACTTCATAATCACATAATTAAATCACACAAACACATAATCACAAGATTACAGCTGCGCGCATGAGACACATTTGAACAATGTTTTTTCTCTCTCTCTCTCTTCTTTCTAAGACACATGTGTGCTCCTGAAAGCAACTGAAATCATAAATTGACCAAAATGACATTGGGACCAGCTGCTTAAAAGTAACTGCAAAATGTAAAAGAATAGTAGTAAAGTTAATGTTTTAGCATATTTTCTTCACAGATGCCACTTTTTGAGTCTAATGCAATGACATTCAGGCATTCTAAGAGTCCCTTAATTGTCTAAATGCTTTTTAAGGCTGTTCAATGACTATGCTACATTGGCTTCTGCTGATAATATAGTAAGCCTAAATTTGCAAATGTAGGCTATTTCTGGCTTATTAGATACTTTAGTATTAGTCGTACATTTTAAATATAGCCTATATAATATAGCCTACATAAAATACAATGTGATTTGTATAGGCCTAGCCTCATCATAATTGACAAACTAGATGTAGGCCTAATCTTTGTAGCCTACTACCTTAAAAAAAAAACACTTTTTTTAATGCCATCAGAATTGAAATTACTCCCAACATCTAGTACGGAAACACGCACGATAATACAAGTTACAAAACTAGTTTGTTGTGTAAGCGTCCTTCTGCCGCCCATAGAGGGCAGTCAATACAAATTCACGTGCGTCTGATTTTCGTGAGGAGTCATGGCTGCTGTGGCGCTTGTGCAGGGAGCAAGCAGAGGTCTGGGCTTAGACTTCTGCAGATATCTACTCTTAAATAAATCTCCAGCAGCCGTTATCGCAACATGCAGAAATCCGGACGCTGCACATCATCTGACAGAGCTGAGCGCGCAGCACGCGGGCAGGATGACTGTACTGAAACTGGATGTCAACAGGGAAGATGACATCAAAAGAGCAGCTGAAAGTGTCAAATCTACCTTTGGGAAAGTGGATTTGATCATTAATTCTTCAGCTATGCTTCATCCATCCGGTAAAGGAGAAACAAGTTTACGGGACGTGTCCGCTCAGGTGACCAATGGACCTTTTAATCAGTATTGAAATAATAATAATAATAATAGGCTACGTTGTGGGGCATATTCAAATGTTGTGGACATGTTAAAAAAAATGTTTGTTTTTTTACAGGGAACCATTTCCACTTTGGTCACTAATACGGTGGGTCCTCTAGTGATGGCCAAATATTTTGTCCCCTTGCTTCAGAAGGGAACAGGGGCGTTTGGCCAGCAGCCCCCAAAGAAAGAGAAACAGCACAGTGGCATCATTGTGAACATGACTGCTAGAGTGGGATCTATAGGAGACAATGGTTTGTATCCATATGCAAAACAGTTCAAGTGCAAGTTTTTCTCCATTAGGTTTACAGGTGCGTATCCTAAATAAATAGTCTAATTTTGTGATATTATAAATATCAATTAAACGCATTAAAGTCAGTAATATTTTTTTTCAAACGTGTTATTTGTGTCACGTGTGTATTTGATTGGTATGTGCCACCGAATGTTTTGTAATACCAGTGCTACTTTATGTTGTTTATCTCGCAAAGTCACAAACTGACCATTCTAGGAAAGACACGAAATAAATCTATCATGGGTGATGGGTCACTACGAATAAAGCATTAACAGTCGCGTCCGTTACTGTAAAACTTTATTTTTGCTTGATGCTGCACGGACGCACGCCAGTAGGTGTCAGTATAAGTGAGTGTAACACTGGCCAGCGCAAGATTCTCATCTGTGGCTTTCAAGTCCTTCCAAAAAGTGTATAAAAAAATCAGTTATTTAAAATCATTTGTTAGGCTAAGGATTACATACCGAGCTACTAGTAATCTTATTTATTTACAAGTGCAAAAAAGTGCTCGGTGCATCTATCTATAAATTACAGAAACGTCTGTCTGTGTGTGTTAACCACATATCTCTCGAACCGTTAGTCCGATGGATTTCAAATTCGACAGGTGTCTTGCTACGGGCACGAGTAAGTGCAGTGCCAAGTTTGACGTTGTTTGGATGAGAAATGCTAAAGATATCGTTAAATATATCATTTTTAAAAGGTTGTGGTTTAAAAATAAACATTCTGACATAAACACTCTGTCAGCTACACTGTTTACTTCTGAATATTATAGTTTGGTTCCAGAACGTGATAAATCCATTTTTATTAATTTTAGTAAAAATGTGTTTTCTTTACCAAGAAAGTGGCAAGATGAAAACCACTATTTTCTGTTTCAAACTTTCACATAGCATCTTTAGGTTATAATATCATAAAAAATTCAAATCCAGATTTGGATTTTCAAAGATTTATTATAAAAACGGATTATTTTTCCCCAAAAATGCAATAAATTCATGACACTTTTTTTTCAAAATGCTATCACATTGAAACTGTTGAAATCAGCCATCGCTAAGAAATATCTCCTGAACTTTTTTGACGGTGATCAGCTCACAAAAACTGATTTTGCACGGGCACTTTGCACTGCTCCCTGAATCGATGCGCTTATTCATTTGTGGATGTTAACTGAATCTGTAAGTCAGCTATGCTGTTTACTTCTGAATATTATATTTCATTCTGGTGCGCTTAACGTTATTGCTACTGTGTAATAGTAGCCTATGCTATTCACCAACTAAACATATCCTATTCAATGCGTTCACAGTCTCTTTCACGGGCATCATTTGTAGTTGCCTATTCACAAGCTGTTTGCTCAAGCATAGCGTTTTCTCTGAGTTCACTGTGTGCTTTCTACCATGCACAAATAAAAATGTCACTGAACTTTTGCTGTGTAATTGTAACAATGAGCACTCAAACACACCAAACCAACAATTACTAAAAACACACACAAAAACTGATTTTTCACGGGCATTTTGCACTAGTTTTAAAAATTCAACAAATGTTTCGGTCACGCAGGACCTTCCTCAGTACTACCTTTAATATTTCAAAAATAATTTTATGGAATTATTCAATAAGCTAAATATAATCCATTTTTGTTGTACAAATTAAGTATGTGCATATGTTACATAATCTACATTATACTCACGCAGACAGCTGCAGGTGCCACAACAAATTTAGTGCCATCACTAAAAATGTCAGTTTTAGTGACACAGGCCAAGTGGATATTGGCATGATGTGCCAATGGATTGTGTCATGTGCCACTTGCATAGCAATTTGCTTTATGCTGTCAGACATATGATTTATTACATCGCTGAGTTAATGTGTACAACATTATTATTATTATTCATAATTCGATACAATTATTTTTGAAATGTTAATACGTTATTCGTAGTGACCCATGATAGATTTATTTTGTGTCTTTCCTAGAATGGGCAGTTTGTGACTTTGTGAGATGAACAACATAAAGTAGCACTGGTATTACAAAACATTCGGTGGCACATACCAATCAAATACAGACGTGACACAAATAACACATTTGAAAAAATATTACTGACTTTAATGCGTTTAATTGATATTTAAAAATATCACAAAATTAGGCTATTTATTTAGGATTTTGTGTCACAATTACGTCAGTATAGGTGCTCGATTCATCTGTCAGTCACTACTGGAGGTATCACAACATACAGTGACATGTTCCGTGACTCGGTGTCAGTCAGGTGTCATGTCAGTGTCAGTGTGTCACGATAATGCCAATACGCATAGTGACATGTGCCATTGGCTTCTGTGCGTCAGATGCCATGTCACTTAATGTTAATACTGCTACTGGAGAGAAAATAATCCACAGTACAAAAATAAAAGTACACATATGGATTTTAATTTTCTAGGAGCCCTGAAGACCTTGGCTGAATCTGAAATCACCCCCTATACCCATAAAATAGAGCATTACTTGAGGGGACAGCCATTTGTAGTGATGTCCGAAACCATAGTGGATGTTATTGAGTGCACTCATTCAGTCGGAGGGATATAAATCTTGTGAGGAGTCATCAAAAAAACAAAACAATAAAATATATTGACAAAATATATATATAAATTCACACATAATAATTTTAAATGGATAGTTCACTCCAAAATAAAAATTCAGTCATAATTTACTCACCCTTAAGTTGTTCCAAACCTTTATTAATTACTTTGTTCTGCTTAACACAAAAGAAGATATTTTGAAGAATGTTTGTAACTAAACAATTGCGGGGCACCATTGACTTCCATAGTATTTTTTTTCTTCATACTATGGAAGTCAATGGTGCCCCACAGCTTTTTAGTTACAAACATTTTTCTTTTTTTACAGTTATGGTCTGTGCATGACACTTGCAGTGTTTACCGAGCTTTGATGATGGATGATCTGAAAATAAGTTGACTATTAAAAAGAAAAGCCTAATATCAGTTTACCAAAAACATAAATGAAATATGAAATTTGTTACAGTTATTATTTTGGAATAAATGTGAAAAATTCTTAAAAAGCACTTGATGAGAAACTTAAAAAGCAACTTGATGAGGAAATATATTTAGTTTTGATAAATATAACATTAATTACACTGTTAATGTAAAAATACAAAATAGAATTGGACTGGTTGTTTTTGTTTATTTGATAGTATAAGTAATGCTTATTTAACCTGTTTAAATGTTTGTTTGTTTTTTTATTTACATTAATTTACCTCCTTTGCCTCTTCAATTCAGAACACAACTGCATGAGCTTCAGATCAATAACTTCATGAAAAAATGACGCTGTCAAAAATCTGATGAAAACTGATGATCTGAAAAGTTACCTGTACTTGAGCTTAAGTTTATTCTACCAATTACCTGATTAGGGCCCTTCATATGACAGTAATGAAACAAATGTTACATTTGTCTTATTTTTTAAGAAACTCATGCACACATTTTCCACAATGTTTTCTATCCTCATTTAAGTCTGTTTCTCAAAATAAAACAGAACTTGAATATGATGTTGCATTTTAGAGCAAGGCCCAAATTATTTACTCCTACTAACATATAATTATAGCTTGCATGCTAGAAGTGACTTCAGACGAAATTAACTAGAGTTATTTACAGCCACATCTGGACTATTTCTTAACAGCCTGAAGCTTACCACTCTGTTGGTTTATATGTCTGTCTACAGATCTTGGAGGCTGGTACAGCTATAGGATGTCTAAAGCTGCCTTAAACATGGCCACCAGAAACCTGTCCATTGAGCTGGGTAGAGGGCGATCTAAAATTGTGTGTGTATCCCTGCATCCTGGAACCGTGAATACGGATTTGTCTCGGCCCTACCATCGAAACGTACCCAAGGACAAGCTGTTCAGCACAGAATACTCTGTCCAATGCCTTATGAACATAATAGACAATCTAAACATTGACAAAACAGGGAAAGCCTATGCATGGGACAGCAATGAAATACCTTGGTAAACAGTCACGTCGAAAACAACAGCGTTGTGTCTACCTCATTTTAAAATAAGGTGTATAACAAAATAATGCTGAAACAAATAATCAGGCAATGTATATCTAGCACAGAAAATAAATGTTTGCATATTAATAAAACACTGGGGTTTAAAATTGACTGTTGTTTTTTTTAGAGAGACACACATGCATTCCAGGAAGACTAACGGATGTCACAGCAGATAAAAAGAGCTTATCACAAATTTCACAATATAAAACATCACAAGAATCCACTTGTATTTTTATGTTTGTGATATAACAGTATGAATTTTTACCGTTTTAAAGTCTATAAGCTTAGATCAGATGGTTAATAAATTACATTTTTAAACATGTTTGGTGTTTTCTTCATTTCTGAATTGTTTTGTTTGGATCCAAGAAAACATTGATGTTTGTGTTGCCTTATAGAAGTATTCAGTTTTCCTCATTACATTTTGTCAAAGATGTCCAGTTCTTTAGTATCTTTCCAAGTAGTTGTTGAGGTCACTGGTGTCACATTAACAGCAGTTTCCTAAATTATTTGGCTCCTCTCAGTCTTGTAGCTATTTTGGCATGTAAAAAGTACCACGCACTGTACTTTCCAGAAAATGTTCACAGTGAGTGAAATGACATTTGATGGTGCAATTGTTCCGCTGTTCTAAAGCTAACTGAACTGACCAAAGTCAGTTAACACTGTGGTGTGTGGAGACTTAAAACTGCTACTGTTATTTTGTCTCATGGTTATTGTGGTATTTACTGGTCTCTGCCACTCAGTCAACTGTCTTTTACTCTTCTCTCCATTAGGTGGCCGAGCCAATTGAGCAATCACAAAGGAAAATAAAATACAAATTGCAACATTTATTATTAGAAATAGATAATGGTGTGAAAAGTATTTTTTCTATCAGTCAGAAACTGTGTTGATTGATGTGTAAATTTGTCTTTCTGTGGGTGCTAAAATAAAATACTGAGCTTAGCAGAAGGTAATTCATCCGTTTAAACTTCACAAGCACACTCTAGTCAACCACACATGTATGTATTTGGTTAACTTCAGCAAGAAAATAGATAAGAGAGATTTAAAACTAGCCGGGTTTATTTTAAACGACTGGAATAATTAGCCTGCACGTGTGCATTTGGTTAAAAATACACTTATGAACCCTCCATCTTCTCTGTCTTCCCAATGTCCTTTCTTACCTCCACGATACTTGCTAGACACCCGAGAACCACCATACTGAAACTCCCCTTTGACCTCATTCACCCCACACCCATCCATGCTGAGAGAAATCGCTTTCAACTTGATAGATAGATAGATAGATAGATAGATAGATAGATAGATAGATAGATAGATAGATAGATAGATAGATAGATAGATAGATAGATAGATAGATAGATAGATAGATAGATAGATAGATAGATAGATAGGCAGGCGTATGATCAACACAACAGAAGTGACGCAGGTACACTTTGAAAAGGAGGTATTTAAAGACCTTATCAGTTGACTTGTGAGGAAAGATCGTTTTGTACTTTGATCTTTTGCTTGCGATAATATTAGAAGATGGTTGTGTGTGTACGTGCGCGCATGGCGCAATGCTCTGCATGCACTGAGCCGTAAACTGGCTCGAGCCATTCCTGGTGACGTCATGAACCGGTTGTTTGACGGGGTATCTGCCGCAGCGCCAGGACTATGGAAATATGACCGACAATGACCTCGACCGCAGCGCGTGTTGGTGTATTGCTCTAATCGTTTTGTATTCGACACTTGTAAACACGCGATTTTATTATTGCTGCAGTTGTTGTAATTGTCGTTTTTTAGATTAAATCCGTGCATTGGCTGTAGGTCATTTTTAGCCACGCGCTTTTTCTTATCTCGACAGCGCGGCACATTCATCAGCGCGCATATCTGTGTGTGTTTTGAGGCTTACAAGAGTCGTACGCTGTTGACATTTGCTGTGCATTGAAATATATGGATAAGGCCAAATCAGCGATGGATCAGAAAGGTTCTGGTCCTTGCTACACAAACATGCACAACAAGCCAATCCGGCGACAGCTGAGCAACGGGAGCTGTAGCCCGTACAGTCCGACGGACGATAATTACCACCATCTTCTTAACCACGACCCTCAAACCAACGGCTCTCCGGCGAAAAGGTGTCGGCTGTGGAGGCGATTGGAGTCGGCAAAGAAAAACAGACCGCGTAAGTTTATAGTTACAGACACCTTAAGTGTTTTTTTTTTTTTAGATAATATCTGTAACTTGCATGATTTCCTCAATGTCTGATAAGTGATGCCCTAAAGATAGACACAGACCTCTTGGTAAGGACGTGTTCGAGTCAATGTTTAACACATTATTGCGAGAGCAATGGCATTTGTCGCAATTAAATTGAAATGTTGCCAGTGTAATGGCACAATATATTACTTTGCCCTATTTTTGAGCCAATACTGGCATTTAGATTTACAGATGTCATCGATTTCAGTTAACCCTCACAATTTTACCTCAGGTAAACTCAACTGAATAAGGGTCCAAAGTGGAAATGGAAATCTTAATAAATGTATCGATTCCTTTATGTAGTAGCCTAGGCTAGGTTACATTTGAGGGACTGTTTGGGGGAGAAAGTGCAATTCTTTTTTCGTTCAACTCGCTCAAAAGCACGTTGCCAAATTGTAAGATACATACTGCAAAGAAATTTACTACCGTTCATGTATGTTGACATACTTTTAAGTATAGCACAGTAACAGTAGTTGGGTCATTTGGAGTGTGGCAATAATTTTCGGTGCATTAAATAAGTCAGATAAATCATTAACCGCTCCGACTGATTCATAAGTGTTTTGTTTCAATAAAAAGAACCGAATGAACCGAGTCACTGTCTCGCTGTGGATCAGTATCATTGAAAAGTACTGCAGGAATTGCCAATGGTCAAAATACTTTAATGGGTTTATTTTCATTTGATGTTACTTGCAAAATAGTAATAAAAAGTAATGCAAGAATCACTGTCAGATTATTTTAATACGTTCAGTTCATATCAGCTAAAGGATGACGTTCAAGTGCTTTAACGCTTCTCGAACGTGCATGAAAATCATTTGGTTGCGGTATTTATTAAAAAAAAACTGATTCTCAGCTCCCAACCTTTGAACAAACTGTCATTATTTCTGTGCTGTGTCTGACCTGTACACCGAAGAGTGTCTTTTGTTTTGATGAAACCTTTGAGACTGTTCTTCTCGCTCTCTGATTGGTCGGTGTGAAGTCAGGAGGTGTGTTGAAATCGCTCCTGATGTAAAGGCTCGACGCGCTTCGACCAATCAGCGCTTGACTTTTGTCTTCGCGTGGCCGCGTTAAAGGGACAGATAGAAACGCCCCCATCCTTCAGTAATAAGAATTTCTCTGTATTTATTCACTTTTGCTAAACGACGACAAGAATTCAACTTTGAGAGCGTAGTTATAATGCCAAACTGAACTTCTAATTTCTGTCTGTTTGTGGGCTTTCCTACTGGTTGGGCTTTTGTGTTGGGCACTTGAATGTATTAGGGCTACCAGCAGGATGAAGTTAAAGTGTTCAAAGAAGCCAGGTAAGACATCACCTCATCCTTGTGTAATGTAAAATATCTTGCTTCCTTGGAATTGCTAGACAGTTTTAGAAAAGTTATACTTGCAGCACTTGCAGCACTCTTTGCTATTTACTGAAGTGCAAAAATGTTCTAGAACAAAGTGAATTTATGTCAGAAATTTGTTTTGCCAAAGGTAACGGCTGCAGCAAAGTGACTGCTTTTTACAGTGCTTATGCAGTTCAGCGAATCTAAGTCTTAGTTGTGTCAGACAGCATGCCAGGCCAGCTTGTCTACATTCCTCAGCTCCAGCCAACTTTTGTGTGTGTGGTAACCTTTGTTGTTGCAGTTGTTTTTGTATTGTTCTTTTATTTATTATACTCAACCCATGTTAATGGTGTTAAAAAGTATTCTTACCAGATATACAGTATTCTGAAGTATTTCACATGGTCCTCTTTCACATGGACACTCAATTTGCTTGCCTACCATGTTAGTCCCTCTCCTTCACTCGGTCACATTCTCTCTCTCTCGCCACTTTTCCGCCTTTCACAGCGTCTCACATGGACACACTTGCCTGCCAATTTTCTCTCTCTCTCTCTCTCTCTCTCTCTCTCTCTCTCTCTCTCTCTCTCTCTCTCTCTCTTAGTCTCTCTCCCTTTCCATGCCTCTGCTGACTGGGGGATGTAAACAGACCTCTCACCCACTTGAGTTGTTTGATGTCATTATGTCACACGACTGTCACACCCCGTTCACCTGCTGCTTCTGGCTCAGGTCATTCAGTTCAATGAAGAAGCAACATTGTTCATTCCTGGCTAGTAGTGCTGCACGATTAATCGAAATGAAACTGCACTCGATTTGGCAAAGGCTGCGATTATTTTATGCGCAGCTTGTCAGTGCAGCACGGCTGATCGGTAGTAAATGCTGCTCCATCTGAAAGCCAGAGGGCGCTCTTACGCAGAAACTCCAAATATGCCAAATAGGTTCATAAATGGTATGAGGTTCATCTTGGAAAGATGTTTGACGCGTGTTGCTTTATCAAATGCATGTTATAGGCGACTCAAACTCACAGTGCTTTCAGATGGAGCAACATTTACTACGGATCACAGAGCCGTACGTCACTGACAAGCTGCGCATAAAAAATAATCGCAATAATCCAAATCGGTTAAGCGCGATTTAGCATGAGTTTTCCTTTGTACAACTGTGTTTTTTAAAACTATGAAAGCAAAGCATGTGGATATTTATTTAGTTGGGCTCTTGTCCACTTGATTTGCATGCTTTGAAATAAGAGTGATGTCCAAAATAAACCTCCCAGCATACGCCCACATCTATATTAAGGGGGAAAGGAAGCGTGAGGGTCATTTGAGATGATTTTGTAGCAGAGAGCATTCGGGTCAAAGACAGGTCATCTGTGCAACATCAGCTGACAATGTGGCAGGTCAGTCATAAATCTGATAGAACAAATCAGATCTGAGGAGCACAGATTGGTCTGCATCTACCAGGTTGGTTCAGATCTGTGTGTCCCTGACCTGGCCAAATTTTTCCTGACTTTTCTGGGTTCAGCCCAGTGAACGTCTGATGTAAGAGTCATATCAGTAATAATGTACCTGTTAATATCTGATAAGATAAGACTTTGCTCTCTCTGCTTGTTTGAGATTTCTGTCTGCTGATCTTTTACATTTATTTCGAAATGATAGAAACAGACATGGGAATCTGTGAACGTTTGTACTGGTTCTGCTTCTAAGTATCCTAGAACAGCCATTTGCAGCCTCATAGCTGTTGCCATGGTAACTGCCTTGACTCCTCATTAGCTGCTGCAGTGTTGCTCATCACTGCCTCTTTAGTTGGCCAGCTAGTTATGTTTGAATTAGTTTACTTGCATTCAAAAGTTTGCTTCTTTTTTTTTAAAGACGTCTCATGTTCTCCAAGGCTGCATATATTTTTGATCACAAAATACATTAAAGCAGTAATATTGTGAAATATTTTTAATGTATTTTTATCATTTATATAATAAAAAAAGAAGTAATTTATTCCTGATGGCAAAGCTAAATTTGCAGCATCATTACTCTAGTCTTCATTGTCACATGATCATTTAGAAATCATTCTAATATGCTGATTTTTTGAGTTTGAACAGTTGAACTGCTTATTGTTTTTGTGGAAACCATCATGAATTGAAAGTTCAAAACAAAACGTTATTAATGTATTTATGGTCACTTTTTTCCAATCTAATGCATTCTTGATGAATAAAAGTATTAATTTCTCCAAAAAAAAAAAAAGGTAAAATTGATCTTAAAATGTTTTAACTGACTTTTATTATGTTGTGGATTTGTTGTTGTTGTTTTTAGTTGCCAGTCCAGTTTGTCCACTTTCCTAATCTTTGGAACACAGTTTACACAATGACATTAATCAGTCTCATTGTCTCTTTCTAGCCTTTCCCTGGTTTGGGATGGATATTGGTGGCACTTTAGTAAAGCTTGTTTACTTCGAGCCAAAAGACATCACCGCAGAGGAGGAGCAGGAGGAGGTGGAGAATCTGAAGAGCATACGCAGGTACCTCACCTCCAACACAGCCTACGGCAAAACCGGCGTCCGTGATGTGCACCTGGAGCTGCGCAACCTGACCATCTGCGGTCGCACAGGGAACCTGCACTTCATCCGCTTCCCCACCGCCGCCATGCATAGATTCATACAGATGGGCAGAGATAAGCACTTCTCCAGCCTGCATACCACACTGTGCGCCACCGGAGGGGGGGCGTACAAGTTTGAGAATGACTTCAGAACGGTAAGGAGATGGCTGCAGTTGGGCTTTCAAACGGTTTTGACAATAAAATCAAATGTTTAATGTACAGCTATGTGGGGTAGGATTTTGGACCAATGAGATTTCACAGTCAGGTTACTGTATCATGCCAAAGAAAATAGAAACCAAGCAATCTGCAGAATTTCCTAACTTTTTTTACCCCATCAGACATATAAAAAATATATATATTTAATATTTTAAATATATTTAAATGTATATTTAAAACAAAACATAATAATTCAACAATGGGGTAAGAAATAGATTTCAAAATAGAAATCTTTTCTAAGAATATAAATCTTTATCACTTTTTATGAATTTAACACATCCTTGCTGAATTAAATATGAATTTCTTTTTAAAAAAAGAAAGAAAAAATATTGAACAGTTGTGTATTTTGTTACAAAAGATTTCAATAAATGCTTTTAAATAAATGCTTTAAAACTTTTTATTCTTCAGAAATCCTGAAAAAAGTATCACAGGTTATTAATAATTATTAAGCAGCACAACTGTTTCAAAATTGATAATAAATCAGCATATTAGAATGATTTCTAAAGGATCATGTGACACTGAAGACTGGAGCAATGCTGAAAATTCAGCTTTACCATTACAGGAATCTTAAAGTATATAAAAATGGAAACCAGTTATTTTAAATTGTAATAATATTTCACCATAATTACTGTTTTTTTCTGTATTTTGGATCGAATAAATGCAGACTTGATGAGCATAAGAGACTTCTTTCAAAAACATTAAAAATAGTAATGTTTCATAACTTTTGACCGGTACTGTATGATTTGACAATATCTTATGCTGAACAAGGCTGCAGTTATTTAATCAAAAATACAGTCAAAACAGTAACAAATATAAATATTATTACAATTTGAAATAACTTTTCTTTATTTCTATAGAAATCTTATGTAACTAGTTTTTAATGTCACTTTAGGGCGTTACTTTTAAGCTGACCTATAAACACATTAAGCATCTTATATTGGTCCAAACTGCTCAATGGAAAGTCGAAGCCTGATGTTTTTTAATTAATAAACAATGTATCATCAAGAATTAAGTCTATTGCATGCAGAGCAGTGAGTAGCCATAAATGATTTATTTTTTTCTTTGTAGATGGCAGACCTAGAGCTGCTGAAGTTGGATGAGCTGGACTGTCTGATCCAGGGGCTGCTGTACATAGACTCGGTCGGTTTTAACGGTCATCCTGAATGCTATTACTTTGAGAACCCCTCCGACACACAGAACTGCATCAAGAGACCCTGTTGTCTTGACAACCTTTTTCCCATGTTGCTGGTCAACATTGGCTCGGGCGTCAGTATTCTGGCGGTGTACTCCAAGGACAACTACAAACGTGTGACAGGCACCAGGTCAGCGCAGCTGAGCAACGTGCACCATGTAGCAGAAACCCCTTCAAATGTGTTACTCACTCTCAATAACTATGTGATTAAACTAGTATTTTGTGTTTCCAATTTGTTTCCAAAAGAAATTCACACAGGAATGTTTTACTTAGAGTAATTGTTGATAATGGCTGAAAAAGCTTGTAGTACCAAATAACAAGCTAACAATAATAATAAAAAAAAACTACATTACTGGTTGTAATTTATTAGATATTCTCTGAAAAACGCTCTTTGCTTATTCTGTCTTTTCTGTGAGCAACTTTTGCTGAGATACATCCAGCTTGAAATATGAGTTTACCATTGGCTATTTTCTAAACACGTGAACCTGATTGTTTCCTCATCTCTCATTGACACAGAATCAAAGCCTGTTAGAAGCATAAGAGCACCTGCTGTGTTCATTTTTCCCTTTGAAATATGAGACATCTTCAGAAGATAACAAATCTGTGATTGACAACAGAGTAGGTAGTCAAGTTCATTTTAAATGTGGTTGTACCAGAATGGAACAGCCTTTCAGCAGTGACTGACAGGAGGGAGGAGATTTGTCAGCAGAAGTAAAAGCGCTTGTGCAAAATCTGTCACACTTGCAGGAGGATCAGGAGCTATTACTTACACACTGTATTTCCCTGTCACTTTTACTAAAAATTCCGTTTAGTAGTTCTGAACATTTAGCACATACATTTACACTACAGGTAAAATGTTTGGAATTAAGATATTTTTTTAATGATTTTGAAAAAGTCTCTTATGCTCACCAAGGCTGCATTTATTTGAACAAAAAAACAGTAATATTATGAAATATTATTATAATTTAAAATTTAAATGTAAATTATTCCTACGATGGCAAAGCTGAATTTTGAGCAGCCATTGCTTTAGTGTTCAGTCACATGATCCTTCAGAATCATTCATTGAAATAGAAATCTTATGTAAAGTTTTTAAATATCACTTTTGATCTATAATGCATCCTTGCTGCATACAAATATTTATTTATTTCAAATAAATCTTACCCCAAACCTTTGAATGAAAATGTATCACAGTTTCCACAAATTAAGCAACAACGGTTTTCAACATTGATAATTTCTGAAGAATCATGTGACTCTGAAGATTGGAGTAATGATGCTATAAATTCAGCTTTGCCATCATAGGAATAAATGACATTTTAAAATGTATTAAAATAGAAAATTTCAATATTTTACAACATTATTGTTTTACTGTGTTTTTAATTAAATGCAGCCATGGTGAACATGAGAGACTTTTTTCAAAAACATTTAAAAAAAAACTTAACTATTCCAAACTTTTAACATTTATAATATGTGAACTAGTCCTTGCTTTTTGTTGCAATGACCACATACTGTAATCTGGAATGTTTGAGGCCATAGGCACATAGTTTAAATTGAGTTTAAAGGTCAAAAATGTGTGTGTGTGTGAATGCACATGTGTGCTCTTCAGATGTAGCCGGTAACCATGTTTTGACACTCAATGTTCCTTTCTCACTCTTTTTCTCCTGTAGTCTTGGAGGAGGGACGTTTTTGGGGTTGTGTTGCCTGTTGACGGGTTGTGAGACATTTGAAGAGGCCCTTGAAATGGCCAGCAAAGGGGACAGTACCAACGTGGACAAACTGGTGAAGGACATCTATGGAGGGGACTACCAGCGCTTCGGCCTACAGGGGTCTGCGGTGGCTTCAAGGTACAGAAGACACTGTGTGTCTGTGTGTGTGGTGTCAGGTGACAAAGGTCCACAAGTGAAATGTGATTCTATGGGGTCTTGCATGTAGGCCTGCCTGTTTCATGTGACACAAATGTACAGTATGAGTCCCCATTCCTTAGTTATTTTAATATACATTACTTTTCAAAACTTTGCCATCAGTAAAATTATTATTTTAAAAAAAAGAATTTAAAGGGGAACTTGGCAACTATTTAAACTTAATAAATCAGTTTAGAAATCATTTGGATGGTTAAATAACCTGTTCTGGTGAGAATGGTGACTTTGCCCGCACCCCCCAATGTTCCCCGGCGGAAAACCAACCTTGCAACATTGGGACTAACGTCCCGGTAAGTGAGCGAGAAACACAAACTGCTTTACGGCAATTCAACATAAACACACACGCCATATGATACTGTGTATGATGTATTACCCACCTCGGTAGACATAGCTCCACACAATAAAGTTGGCCGGCTCCCATAATAACAAATGCACATGAGCAGCGGTAGAAAGGGGGAGGAGGCCGCCACAAGTGAGATTTTTTTTTACTATAGTGTTGTGAAATATACGGCCCACAGCTGTAGGGGCAAAACACGCGACAACAAAAGGGAAGATCAGCGAAGAAATGGCTAGAGTTGCCATGTTCCCCTTTGCTTTTATTTAGCAAGGATGCATTACATTGCTCAAAAGTAACAGTAAAGACATTTATAATATTACAAAAGATTTCAAATAAATGCTGGGTTTTTTTTACTTTCTAAACTCAAAGAATTCTGATGGAAAAAAAAAATTGTGTTAAGGTTTCCACAAAAATATTAAGCAATGATGTCTGAAGGATAATGTGACACTGAAGACTGGAGTAATAAACTGCTGAATATTCAGCTTCGCGGTCACAGGAATAAATTACATTTTAAAATATATTCAAATAGAAAACAGTTATTTTAAATTTTAATAATATTTCACAATAATACTGTTTTTACAGTATTTTTAATTAAATAAATGCCTTGAATAACATAAGAGACTTAAAGAGACATAAAAAATCTTACTGACCTATTTTGAACTGTAATGTGTATATATAAAATAAAATTCTTTGTGTGTATGCATGTGTTCATTATATATTTTTAATTATATTTAATAATATATAATTTTTATTATATATATTATATATTATTGTTTATCACTTCAGCAGTAAACTCCAAAATCTACACAGACTTGGTTGCAGTGCTTTCTGTGGGTGTCTGTTATGTACATAAATATGTGCTTGTGTTTTTGTTATAGTTTTGGTCACATGATGAGCAAAGAGAAGAGGGACAGTATTTCTAAAGAGGATTTGGCCCGAGCAACACTCGTCACCATAACCAACAACATTGGCTCCATCGCACGCATGTGTGCAGTCAACGAGGTGTGTGTGTGTGTGTGTGTGTATCTGCGCCCAGTCAGCAGCAGCTGTGAGCGTCTGTCTGGCCACTCTGGGCTTCTCTACAGTGTTGCCTTGTAGCCTGGTGATCAAGCAGCATTGTACAGGGCTTTCAGGGTGTACAGAACACCATCAGAGCAGTGACTCCCAACAATACCTGGAGAATACAGGACTTCTATCACATTAGTTAGTATCTATGACAAGTTGATGATGGCAAAAACTTTGAATTTGTCAAAAAAACAGCACCTACTATAAACAGGCCATAAAAGGAATTGCTTGTGTCAGGACTCCCTCTGCTGGTAAAGAAGAAATGCTGCCGGAATCAACCTGCTGGTAATTCAGCAGAAAGAATGTAGTACTTGGCACTCAGTTGAAGTAATTTTACCATGATTAAATCTATTTCACGAAATTCTGTAGAAGTGTAGATTTTCTTCCAAAATGAGTGGAAAAAATGTGAAAAACATCCACAGATTCTATGGTCATAACTAAATTATGTGATTGTGTTTTGTCCTGTAGAAAATCGAACGAGTTGTTTTTGTGGGGAACTTTCTGCGTATAAACACAGTGTCAACAAAGCTTCTTGCCTATGCTATGGACTTCTGGTCTAAGGGCCAGCTGAGGGCCCTTTTCCTGGAACATGAGGTAATTTTGTCTTCATTAAGTTTTACTGTATTGCTTGTATTTTCTCAAATTTGGGAAATACATTTAAGTTCAAATGTTTGGGGTCAGTAAGATTATTGTAATGTTTTTGAAAGAAATCTCTTAGGCCGGTGACACACTGGATGCGTGGCGTAAGCGTCTCAGCTGCATGGCGTGTCCGTTTTTATTTCGGCTCCCATGTTAACAGGTTAGAGCTTGCACAGTGCCTGCGTGACGCGCGTCTCAGGCTGCGCGGAAAACGCGTGCATGCTAGAAATAGAACCAGAAATAGAACTATTTTTCACGCGACACGCAAGCGTCTTGGAAGCGTTTCCAAGCAAAATTGAATAGGAAAAGATGTGCATATGACATTTTGACACGAATACATATTAATAATGTCATTTTGATGTTTGAAAGTGTCTAGGGTTTGACATAAATGCAAATATAAATGCAATTTAAAAAAATATTATCGATTTTCAAGTACTGCACAGTCAATACAGAACGAAATATTCTATAGCCTATATTGCCGTCAACACTGCCGACGTTGTCTTTGCTGCTATATATTTATGTTTAACATGAAGTATAGGCCTTCCACAACTCTCTCCCCATATGTCAAATATATCACCAATGAGGCTTATCATATGTCACCTAGCAGCAGCAGCGCCGCGTCAGACACGCTTCTGGTGTGCAAAGACATGGAAAACGCCACGCAGCTGACACGCAACAGAAACGCCACGCTCACGCCACGCAGCCAGTGTGTCACCGGCCTTATGCTCACAAAGTCTGCATTTATGTCATCAGAAATACAGTAAAACCATAATACTGTGAAATATATATTTTTTTCTATTTTAATAAATTTTAAAATGTAATTTATTCTTTTGCTGGCAACTTTTATAGCAGCCATTACTCTAATATGTTGATTTAGTGCTCAAGAAACAATTCTTATTATTATCAATGTTGAAAACAGTTTCATAATTTTGTGTGGAAACTGATAATTTTTTTCTTTGATGAATAGAAAAGCCAAAATAACCAAATTTATTTAAAATATAAATCTTTTGTAAGTCTTTACTGTCACTTTTAACACTAGAACTACCAAGGCAGTCATTTTGACTGTTTAAAATTTTTGCAATGTAATAACTTTGTTGAAATAAAACCCATGTAACTATAGAACCCTGACTTTTCCTAAATGTGTCTATGTTTTATTCTATCATTGTTATTTTATTAAAATTACAAGACACAAAAGAGTTTTGAGTATTTCTACCTTGAATGGCCATAACAGTCATACTGACCTATGTGTTTGCATACGACTGTATGACCGTATGCATACAATTTTCATTGTAATTTTACAGCATGATATTTTTGCTCACTAAAACAAATATTGGTTACTAAATCAGTTTGTTTTCTCGCTGTTTATTATATTTTCATATTCTTTTCCCGTGACGGTCAAAATGACTGTTTTAGCCAGTTTGGAGCATATGCGTTTTTGTAAGTTATTGTATTCTAATATCCAAGGATGAATACATTTGTTTTCATTTTACAAAGAAAATAATAGAAAATTGATCATTTTCGACTTTGTATCTGTAATTACAATAGCTGTTCTGTGGTTGTCAATTAACTAATACATTTTCACATACATTAGAATTAAAATGTAGTGTTCTGATGTTTATTATTACCTATCCTAACATTAGATTTGATATAGCTTATTGAAATGATATGCAAATAATGTATGAGCGGTCAGAATGACTGCTATGGCCATTATAGTAGTTATAGAATTCCAGTAGTTCTAGTGTTAAACAAATGAATCCATTTTCCAACGGTAGTGAATAACAGCGAAGGTCTCTCAGAATCACATATTTTATATGGTAGTAGTTCAATGAAATTATTTTCATATATTGTTTGTTTATATGCACACTCATATGTGTGTCTGTGCGTTTCAGGGATACTTTGGAGCCGTTGGTGCTTTTCTAGAACTGCTGAAGTCTTCTGAAGACGCATAAAGGAAAGGAATCCTCATCTCTGATTATCCAGAAGCTGCTTCAAGACTTCAGCAAAGAAGCTCCAACAGGAACGCTGGAATACTGGGAACACTGGAAAATTTGAAAGAAGCCACTATAGTAATTAACATGTAAATAACCCTTAAAATAAGATTTGAAAGAATATTTTTATGAACAACAGTCTCCCTCAGACTGACGACTAACGGAATCTAATTGTTAATTTGTTTTCCTTTTGTTGTTCTCCTTTTGTACTGTTTGTAAATATCATTGTGTAGTGAACAGGGAGAGTTTACTGATGGCCAAAACCTGCTGTTTAAAGTTTTGCTGTTCTTGACCAGCCACCAGCAGACCCAAATGATGTTTAACACACTATTTTAATTCAGATTTAAGCATCAGATGCTGTGTCAGGAATGTGTCCCGGCTGTTTGGGATACAGATCCTCTAAGTAAAGAAAAGACGTTGACACTGTTATCTGTACAGCTTAGAGCAACCTTTTCCAGTTGCAACTCCTTTCACTCTTCCTCTTTGCTACAGTTAACAGTTTTCCATGCGTTTATGCAAAACAGTCATTTTTTAGAATGACTTAGAATCAGTTCTCTGATTCTAAGAGAGAGAATTCAGTTTAGAATCAGTTCTCTGTTCACTTTTTATATATATATTAGCGCTGATTCACATGAAGCCTTGAATTTTAAAAGGATTCACAGAAAGCTCAGGGTGTCTCACTTTTAGTTCTGAGAGGGAATTCTGTGGGACCAAGTGGCCAATTTGACACTTCAGATAACAAGTTCCCCTAACATCCCATATTTTTTGTCCTCCTTTGCCTCTTCTTTTTCCATCCTGCCTTTTCCTATTATTTTTCGTATGCAAACCAAAACTACTTCATTCATCTTTGTCAGAATGCACAGTCATATACTTCCTCTTTGGTTGCCTTCCTCGCATCTATGGTTTGAAAAACAACACTAACAGTATTCAAAGTAGCAGAGAGATGACAAAACAGAAGGAATTAAGTCAGTATGACAGCAATTACCCACAACCCCCCTTTCTTCACCATTCAAATATCAAACATGTTTAGACAGTTCAAAGACTCACCCATTGTGTTTCTATTGTAGTGCCAAACTGAAAAGGGGAGGAGTCAAACCAGAAAGCCTGCCAATACAAGCACTCCTGTTTTACCAGGCCATGCACATCATTACTTCTCCCAAAAGTCACCTAGCATTATAATGTTAAGGTGAAATTCAATATGTAATCAAAAATAAAAACACTACTCCCTTACTAGTTATATTCTGTTCTCATGCCTTCTGTGGTCGCTCTCTTCTTTTAACTTGTGGCTTTTCTTTTTACTGATTTCTAAGAAAAATCTGAATTAAATTTTTGGGACCTCATGTCAACTGCAATATTTTCTTTTTCAGAAAATACCTATCTATGTGTTTTTTCTTCTTCACCTTTAATATGAGATTTCTTGGGGTTATAATTGCCTAGTTGTATTGCTTTATAATAATTAATTATTGCTTTGGTTGGCCTTGTATATTTGGCATTAAATTATTTTCATTCTTGATTTGGATGCTCTGTTTGCTTGTTTGTTTGTTTACCAAACACTATATGACAGCAGTAGTATGCCATATGGATGATTAACATTCATGAAGATTGTACATTTATGGTATTGTTAACAAATTGTCCTTGCCACCCAATCAGATACAAGTGTGAACATGCTTCAGAGTGTTCAAGCCTGTGTAATTGCACTGTATATTTCTAGATATTAGATATACCTAACAAAAGCTGTCATCTATAGTGTATTAGATCAAAAATACAGCTTCGTTTTGCAAACACGGGTGAGGCCCTCAGAGATTGGTAAGGTTTGAAGTAACTGTAACTTGTGAAGTAACTTACTGGTAAGTATACCAGTAAGCAGCAAAACTAGCTGCCAGTTACAGCAGTTTTATATATTGATGAAGCAACACCACAGACTGTATGTGTATTAATCTGTATCGCAGAAGGTAGTTGAGAGGTCATCTTAGTGTTCTTTTCCTCTGAATAGAGTCAGTTGCTCTGAATGTTATTTTGCTGAAAGCTGCTTTGTTGATGGAGTCGTGTCTGAGAAACTAGCTGCTCATGTCCTGTTTGCCACTGTTGGCAGTAATGCTGTTATGCAGAGTGAAAAGGGTATTTGAAGATTTTTCTGTGTCTGTGTTTTCTTTTGATTCCTACTGACAATTTTAAACACATGATCCTTTGCGTTGCTTGTTTGATGCTACTCTAATGGATACTTTGTGCTGTTTGATCAGATTGTACAAACATGTAAATATTCTTATCTTTGTTTTTCACCTCTCAAAGTGTCTTTAAAGCCTGTGTTGAAATTTGCGGCTTTATTAAGAAGACATGAGAGACTTGATATCTGTGTGATTGATGCTATTATGCATAGACTCAAGAAAGGAAATTTTAAAAAAAATAATAAAAGTTTGAAAACAAAAAATGCATTTTGGGGATTTTATTCAGTATGAATTGCTTAATGTCTCTTAAAGGGATAGTTCACCCAAAAATGAAAATTCTATCATCATTTATTCAACCTCAAGTTATATACGCCCTCATGTATAAATGTCTTTGTTCTGTTGTGCACAAAAAGGAAGATATTTTAAAGAATGTTGGAAACTAAACAGATCCCGTGCCCCATTGACTACCATATTCTCCCTACTATGGTAGTCAATGGGGCCTGAGATCTGCTTGGTTACAAACATTCTTCCAAATATTTTCCTTTGTGTAGCCTACAGCAGAACAAAGACATTTAAACAGGTTTGCAACAATTTGAGAGTGAGTAAACAATTACAGAATTTTTATTTTTGGGTGAACTAACCCACCTAGAAATGGCTACTTTTATGTTCTTTTCAATTATTCAGTCACCCATTTTAAATGCTTGCACTTTAACAAATGCACAGGTTTGTGAAAGTCATCTTTGAGTTAAAATATTAAAAAAATCTCTGACTTTTCTTCGTTTATTTTGTCTTAACACTTGATCATATACATTTTTAGTTACTTAGTAAAGTAGGCCTAAAGTAAACTGAACCCGAGAGAAGGAACGAGGACAAAAAGAACAATTAAACCATTCACTACCCCCCTCTCAAACTTCCCAGATAAATGTTTTTCAACAGCAAATGAGTGATCACCTTTACCCCTAGGGTAATATGCATGAGCAAATCGCTGTTCTCCTGTTATCTCCTGTCTGATCCCCTAAGTTAAGCTTGGGATTGAACCACACGAACTCAAAACAAACGGTGAGGGCGGGGGCTTAGAAATACACTTTTTTTACTTTCTTTCTTTTACATATAAATATATGTTTCCCTTGGGTTTTCAAACACTTCAGTAACCACAATTCATTCAGGGCGTATTTTCACCTAGCTCTAAATACTTTCGTCCACTTTTCGCTGATGAGGTAACAGTAGCGCACTCGAACTCTTTTAGGATAATCGGGCAAAAAAACACTATTATTTAGAACTGTAGCCTATTATAGATTTACATTTTAAATATATCTCATTGAAGTTTTTTTTTTTTTTTTTTTGTAGTTATATTTCACAAGATAAAAAAAGAATATTGCGTGATACAATTGCGAGTTATAAAGTCGGAATTGTGAGATATACTCGCAATTCTGAGGAAAAAGTCAGTCTTTTCCCCCTCATAACTGGACTTAATATAGCTCGCAATTGTGACTTTATAAATTGTGAGATAAAAAGTCAGAATTGTGAGATAAAAAGTCGAAATTATCCTTTAAATTGTTATATTCCGTAGCGGACACAAGCTTCCAGAGTTTGGCCAAAAGAGAGTTTGAACGAACTTCAATCTATTGTGTCCTGAAAACTTCTTATTGAAATTCCATTAAAACAGTGAACCCCCCTGAAAGTCACTGTATAATAATAATTTGCACACAGGGTGGGGTGAGAGGGAACCATGGCAAATATCCTACCAGGACAGCAGTTAACTGTAGTTTAGACCAAGCAGCCCCCTCTACTTCCACCTCACGTTGGCTGGCTGTAGTTTCCGCCCTGCTGATCTGTCCAAGCGCGCGCGCACCCCGCGCAGTGATGCAGAGCCATGTGCGCCAATGTGTACCACACTTTGGAGGAGAGCAGTGGTTGTTTTTGTCCCTCGTCTGTTCCAGATTCTGTACACTGGGAAATATGTTTCAGAGTAAGTGCGCTTCTTTTTGACCACTTCGAAAGCTCAGTCATGTATTTTGTTGTGTGTATGTTTAGAAAAACTTCCTAAGTGATTGTAGGCTACACAACTGTTATTACTCATGTGCTAATTCATAATTATTTGAGCTTGTACCTACATTGATCCAGAATGATGATTTTTACATGTTCTGTTCACTCTTCTGACCTCTACTGGTTACAACTTTTCAATGGCTAATTATTTTGTTTCACTTACAGGATAGTGCAAAGTACAATCCTTTATTTATTGATAATTGTAACTATAGCATAGTATAATGTCAGATGAAAACAGCTGCTTAATATTTTTGTGGAAACTGTAATATTTTTTGTTTTGTTTTTTATGAACAGAAAGGTCAAAAGAACATATTCTTTTAAAAAGTTAAAAAAATGTGTATTTAATGTTATTGTGACCTTTTTTCATGCAGAAGACGTTCCATCAGTGAGGCGACCTGTTGAGTCTTTCATTTAAAGACTTCAAGTCATTGCATCAGGTCTGACTGTGATCTGGTTTACCAGACATAGATTGAGGTGAGTCCAGGACAAAATCTAACTCTGGTAATGGTTACTGTCAAGAGTTGGTTGATTGAATGAAGCTTTGTTTCATGTTTACTAATTTTTGCAATAAGTAACTGCTATTGCCCCATGAAGTAGTTTTTGGCCCTCTTTCTTGGCATTGATAGACACACTGTTCCTCGCCTCCCTTTGAATCAGACTAGTGTGTGTTGTAACTTGGTCACTGTCTGTATCATGGAAAGCATCTCAGAGTGTATATGTAGGATAGACACAATTTTGCTCTTATTTCTTTGCCAGGTCTCTCACTCACTAACCAGTCAGTCATAGAGTGGTAACTCCTGAGTTGTGTGTTCACACAAGGGTGAGTAAATGATGACAAGAATGTTAATTTTCTGTCTCAAATTTTTTTTAAATCTCAGAGACATTTAGTATTCAATCCAAACCACGACAATGTAATTTGAAGCAATTTCACAACACAGATTTTTCTTATAATACAGACTGATTTAGATTGCACATACAATTTTAGAAGGCGGCTAGGATTGAAAAAAATTCTGTTTCTGGTGCAGATTTTGCTTGATGGCATTTAAAAGCTCTTCATAGATGAAAGCGAGAAGGAACAGAAGTAATGAGAGAAAAACAGCAAGTAAATACGTCCCAAACAGAGCCGGAGAGAACAAAACCAGCTCAAACTGGACAGAAGAGGAAACAAGAGGCTGAAAGGAGTGAGAGAGTGAGGGAGAGGATGAAGAGAGGACTAGAGATGACTGAAAAAAACTCACATTCAGTGGCCACTCCGGATGGCGGATGGGGCTGGATGATTGTGGCTGGATGTTTCCTCACCACCGTTTGCACACGTGCGGTCACTAGGTCAGTTCATGACTCCCCACAGACATGTTTTTTTATATGCACTTCTTTGCTTGCCAGAAATCAAGGTGATACCATCACATCACCTCTGTTTTGTCAGTTTAAAGAGACCATATTATGGTCTTGATTTTGTTTTTGGAGTCTACTAGAATAGGTTTTTAATGCTTGAAACACATTATTATATATATATTTTACATTGTTGCAGCAACTCTCTTCCCAGTCTGTCAGTAATGCTCTTTTTAGTTTCTGTCTCTATGAAGCCCCTCCTTCCAAAAGCGTAATGTGCTCTGATTGGTCAGCTGGACAAGTGTGTTGTGATTGGTCAACTGCTTCCAACATGTTTCAGAAATGCCATGTCGCTCACCATAACAGCGAGTTTCAACAGTTCTAAGGCAACTCCACAATGCCTCGCCTTTTGGCGGGAATTATTTAAATGAGGAATATTGTGACGTGTACGTTCCTGGAAGAAAACTCAAGACTACAGTCGAAGCGTTTCAGGGAGATCAGAAACAGTGCTTACTGATATAGAGAATAACTCCCTCTGGAGTGGACTTTGTGCTTTGTAACTTTGCAGACATTTTTCATGCTCAAACAGCAACATTACACATTAAAGGAAGTTGAAAATGTAATGAAGCATAATAGATCATCTTTAATGTGAGACTAAATTAAACTAAATGCTGTGGAAATGGCCTTTAAACTCAACCAAGATGAATCATTCAATAAGCAGGATAACTACCCCAGGAAAAATACCCAGTTTTGGATGTTGATTGAAAATGTTGTACTTAAAAGAACTAAAATGAATGTTGCAGTAAGCAACAGATGACCTTTAGCATATTGCTTCCTCAAAACTGTCCATTTTCATGCTGGTTGCAGGTGTGTTTCCATCTTTTTTGTGGAATTCCAGTCATACTTTTCCAGAGATTATTCTGCAACTGCATGGATTCATTCTCTGCTGGACTGCACTACAATGTTGTGTGGTAAGACCCGTATAAGGCTAAAGAAAAAAATCCTCTAGTGTTCACCCTACAGCAAAACTCTGTGACTTAGAGGTGGCAGCTCAACTATATTGATTTTAGGAGAACTTTTAAATCTGTGTTTACAGTTTTACAGTGCATAGTCCACACTAAACCAGATTTATCTGGCTGCCAGTGAGAAAGAATATTCACAGAAACACATTTTATTATTTATGTGGGGGTTTTGGGTGTATCTTTTGGTATTTATTTTTCCACTGTTTCTTTACAAGCAGTTAGATTATTTTGTCATATCAATTGTGATGCATACATACACAATATTCATTAATCATGAGGATAAACACCCATATAAATGCATACAAATTGTAGGGTTTAATTAAAAAAAGTCACATATGTTAATACTAACTGTAAAAAGGGATTTTAAGTAGCTATTTTCACCTAACACTTTATACTTTTTATATATATATAAATAATGTTTCTGCATGATGAACAATTCATCTGTTCCTTATCAGTTGGTGGGCTGATATTATTTTTTTATTTATTGGTATAGGTTGATAATGTATATTTATCAGTCAGTATTTCATTGTGAATGCTCATTTACCCTCTTTTTACATTTAGATTACTGTAATCTAACTCTCATTTAAAGTGCAAATTAAATAATTTAATAACACTTAAATGTAAACAAAAATATTTTTTTTCAATACTGTAAATTCACTTGTGGCTTTTAAAATTTTACATTTTTGTATTTTGTTTTTTTTTATTTATACATGCACGATGTGAGTACAACATGTAGGCCTACTGAATTTTAATATTGTCCATTAATCGGTTATCAGTCATAAAATAATACGAACTTCCACTATCATGCAATCCACCTCATTCTTTTTCTCTTTCTCTCTTTATAGCACCACTGGGTAGTTATATAGGCAACCGCCTCTCTTCTCGTATAGCTGTCATGATTGGTGGACTTCTTTCCTCTGCTGGTCTGGTGCTCAGCTCACTGGCCACTAGCGTAGAGTTCCTGTATCTTACACTGGGTGTTCTTACAGGTTTGATACAGATTGCACACACAGCAGCATACACAACATTCTCAATATTTCAAACTCAAACAGAGACTTCTATTTCAACTACACTGATAATCATCATTTTCCCCTGTAACTATTATGTTAAAGGTAATGAAAATTGCTGTTAATTTACTCACCCTCAGGCCATCCAAGATGTAAAGAAGATTTTTAGCTGAAACTGTGGTCCTTGGTGATTCATATAATGGAAGTCAATGTGTGCCGTCACTTTGAGATAAAAAAAAAAACATATGCCGACAAATCAAAATGAATACCCGCGACTCCTGACAATACATTGAGGTCTTCTTAAGCAAAATGATTGGTCTATGCAAGAACTGATCATTATTTAAAACAATTTTTTTACCTCTTATCCACAGCCTTGGCAAACGGTCAAGCATGAGCGTGTCTGGAGCGCGAGCTTTCTGTCGCATAATGACGTATGTGTAGGAGCGACCTCGCATGTGAGCTGAGCGCTGTTAAATTATGATTTCATATAGAAATGATTATGTATTAATTTTAATTTATTAATGCAAATAAAAGTCAAAGGCGTATAAAGTGAATTGCAAACATTTTAATGAATATATATAAGAAAAAATATAAATGTTTATGTGACAGAAAGCTTGCGCTAAGACTGTCGCTAACTCGCTCAGGACCGTTTGCCAAAGCTGTGGATTAGAGGTAAAAATGTTGTAAATAATGTTCAGTTTCTTGCATAGAGCGATCATTTCACTTCTTAAGACCTCAATGTATCCTCAGGAGCTGCGGTATTAATTTTGTTTTGTCTGCATATGTTTTTTGAATGCACCCATTGACTTCTATTATATGAATCACATAGGACCACAGTTTCAGTTAAAAAATCTTCCTTTACAGTTCTACTGAAGAAAAAAAGTCACTTAAATCTTGGATGGCCTGAGGGTGAGTAAATTAACATCAAATAAAACACTATCCCTTTAAGGGTACATTATGTAATTTTTGGCCCTCTAGCAGTTAAAAATCAAAACTGCTTGCATTTGCCAAAGGCAACTTCACTACTAGGTTTAAGAGATCTAACCAGTTTAGATGGAAAGGATCTCAAGCTGACTAGCTGAAGACGTTACTGTAGATTTACCCATTAATAGACACAGTACTTCCTTGAAAATAAATTCCAGCACAGCACTGCAACAACCATAATGGAATGACCCTTCACAAAAGATAATGATTTAATGAACTTTGTTATGATCTAAATATGGCAGTATCTGTTCAATAAATTAGCCTACTTTACTCACCTTTTGAGTAATAAAAAAGGCAACTCTTCGTCACTTTACAACATTTCAAATCCCTCAGTTCTCAACATATATAAACGCAATTTCCAGTTGAAACCATCCCGTCATGTCTAAAATATAAACACTTATAATAGGCTTATATTCTTTTATAATAGTAAATCAGGATAAGACAAAAACTCGTTTTGAGAGAAAGATTGATGATGTATTGACACATTCTTTAAATTTTGTTAATTTTGAACATAGTGTACATAGTGTACCTTTAATTTACAACAAACTAGCCATGCATATCTGTAGTCTTGAATACTAGCCTTCCTGATTTTCTGCACAGGTTTGGGATTTGCTCTCAGCTACACTCCTGCAATCGCCATGGTGGGTTCTTACTTCAGCGAGAGAAAAGCGCTGGCTTACGGGATCGCCATGTCAGGCAGCGGCATTGGAACCTTCATACTAGCACCAGCTGTGCAACTCCTCATTGAGTTCTTCTCCTGGAGGGGTGCGCTGCTCATTCTGGGGGGTTTGGTGTCTCACCTGTGTGTCTGTGGAGCCCTTATGAGGCCTTTGGAAGGCCAAAGAGGGAGGCAGAAGGAGATGGACTTGGAGGGTAACAAAAAGGTTGATTTGCTGAATGTGAAACTTGCTGATGGAGTCCTCAATGTTGAATTGAGTGCACAGGAACAGAGATCAGTGGAGATAAGACATATAGATACGGATAAAATGATGAAAGACAGAGAGTGGAAAGAACAAGCTGACAATATGCCATGGGATGGAAAAGAACAGATGGAGGCAGATAAGTCAGGGCCCTCTGCTGCAAAGCATACACACTCCGATGAGAAGCTAAACCATAGACAGGATCTCTCTGAAGACTCAGAGACCGTGAACGGAAGCGCAGATGAATGGAACATCTCAGTCCCAGCTTTAATACAATCAGATGACTTGCCAGCTATCCCAGAATCAAAATCCGAAGCAAACGCTAACCACACCACTCTGGCACAATCAAAGGTGGTAAACACAAACATACTGAAGGAGTCCAAGGAAAATGTATGGTCTATCATAAGGAAACCCGTATTGAGAGAATATTCCTTCCTGTTGATACCAGACTTCCTGTTGCTGTTGGTGTCCTTCCTGTTCCTTGCATACGGTTGCAGTGTGCCATTTGTGTATCTTGTACCATATTCACTGAGCGCAGGCGTCAGCCCTCAACAGGCAGCATTACTCATGTCCATACTTGGAGTGTCAGGGATTGTCGGAACTATCACTTTCGGATGGATTGCTGATAGAAAGTAAGTACGGTTGTTGTGAATTTTTTTTTCATTTTCTCGTAAATTACAATATTTGAGAGTTACATCTACGCTAGACATTGGTTTACTTCATAGAACCTGTGGAGGTAGACATTTAATTAAATTTGAGGTACTGTAATCTGTCTTTAAAATCACATTCATGTCTACTAATGTACTGTGCTGGTATAACACATTACAAGTAATCAATTACTTTTCCCAAGTAACTAGTATTTTCCATCCATTTCCATTTTCCATTGCTTTTAAATTTACTACAGAATACCTGAGTTACTTTGTCAAATAAGTAATGCAAGTTTTCCCATTTATTGACCTCTCTTGTCCCCATTTTGAGAGAAATTGCAAAATACATTTAAACATGCATTTACTCATCTCACTTGCACAAAAACAGATTCAGTATTCCTTAAAATTAATAAAAACGGTGAAATGCAAACTCAGTTTATTACTCAAACCTGCAATATTTAAATATATTAATTAGCACAAATATACTTTATGTACTTAATCTCACTTTATCAACCAATGTATCAACCAACGACTGAAAAAGGACAAAAGCACTGAAATGTCATTAGAAGCTTGAACAAACACGTATTCTAAAAATGTATTTACCGTATTGTTAAAAATATCTTATTAATTCCTTGAACGTACTAAAAATACTGTTAATGGAACTGTTTATTACTGTAATTCTTAACAATTCCCATCTAACTCTGTGGTTTGATCTGTATCTGTGTGTGTTTATGTTTAGGTGTTTGAGGCCATATAGGGTGGTGAGTTACATGCTGGCTGTGGGGTCAGAAGGGCTGAGCTGTCTCTTTCTGCCTCTGCTGAGTGGTTTTTCCCTCCTCGTCCCCTTTTCTCTCATCTACGGTTACTTTGACGGAGCTTACGTGGCACTTATTCCTGTGGTGACCTCTGACACTGTCAGCTCCACCCAACTGACCTCAGCTCTGGGAGTTGTTTACTTCCTCCACGCCATCCCCTACCTCATCAGCCCACCTATTGGAGGTCAGAGAAGATTTACCCACTCTCTCTTTCATGCTTACAAACTTTCCAATACATGCCAAGAATCAATCACACAAGTTACTGTAGTTACGGAGTTACTGTTTACACATACAGTTGCTTATTCACTTGTATGTGCCTGCAGTATATTTAAAGGGTCATGAAACCCCCCTATTTCAGCGCAAGTCTAGCTCACACTGTTTTTGAAAAATGCAACTGAAATGGGCGTGGATGGCTGTGAGAAGGGGAGGGGAGTGTGGGTGTGGTATTGCACGGCAGGGATAACTGTTATTGCATATCATTACAAATGTGTCGTAAAACGTAAGCAAAAAAAGTTTTTTTTTTAAAAGCTGGCAATACACTGACACTATTTCTGTCATTTCAAAAGTAACTGAACACCCTGTCATCAAATTCTATCGAATAAAACATATTAAATGTACATATTAATTATAATGTCATTATAAACAACTATATACTTTATATACACACTATAAATTAATATATTTATAGTGTGTATAAATTAATAGATTTCCGGTTAAAAAAAAATTCCGTGCATAGCCTAGATCGACGCGCCACCAGAACAACAATAGTAAAGATGGACAGCGACATAGAAATATACAGTGACGGCAGCGCGCAGGGTTCTGTGGAGGTGGAGGACTTCTCTCCTCCTGCATCACCAGGGCAAAATAGCGAGATAATCGATGGCGGTGCAGGTCCTCTGCCCTATTTATTTGAACCATTAGCCCCTCCCGTGACTGTGGAGGAAAACATGGGCGAACCGGAGGCCGCGCGGATGGGAGAAGTGTCAGAATGGTAGCGACTTATCAGATAACAAAACCCATTCTGCAGGCAAAAGTCCGACCTGAAATTAGCCTAACGTTTTTATTCATAAACGTATAATTTTGCAACAGGTGTACCTGTGGTCACTGTACCAGACTGTCTCCAAGAGAAAACTTGTGCTGTAGGGAAGTTGCACAGGTAAACGCATCTTGACACTCCTTCACTGTATTGCATTTTAGTATCATTACATTTTTTTTAAATATATATATATATATATATATATATATATATGCATTCATATAATATACACAGATACACCAATATATTTATGGAGAAATATACATATAGCGTATACATTTTTTTATTTTAGATTCTACTTTTACTTCCTAACATGTAGGTGATGCACAGATGTGATCAGGTTGGTGGGGCAGCATGCATAACTGCTCATCCAGGTTTTGAACCTGTCGCCTTAAACACATTTGTTTTGCAAGCTGTTTATGGCACATATCGCCAGCTATTCGGTGACATGGATAACACAGTACTCAATAGGTTAGTAATAATCTTACCTGGTGTTAACTAAACAAATCATTTCAAAAATTACCATACATTTACAATGTATCTCAGTTGTTACAGACACCTCGCCTACAGGAATTTTGTCCGGTGGTGCTGGGGGTACCTTGGCCGACACATTAGGGTGGTGATTCCCTCATGTGCTGTTACCCGCATCAGAGAGCAGTTCCCTGACATTACTGGAACATATACAGGTTATCAACCTCCTCCACTTGACTAAATAAAAATAAATAAAAAAAACAATTCCATTTTGCCATGTAATTTTTTTATTTACTTTCAATCACAACTGATCACAGACAGAGGGTGGCCTAAATCGTGACGTGTGTTGTGCAACAGCTTCACTCTTTTCTGGTCTTTGAAATTGTGAGCACAGGTGGTCAGGAACTTTCAGTTCCTTCAGAGATTCCTGAAACAGCTGTGGCTGCTCCAACACACTCTCAAAAAGCAAATCCTGCAATCTTTCAACATAATCTGCAAAACATTAAAATAAAATTGTATACACAGGTGCTTCTCAATAAATTACAATGTTATGGAAAAGTTAATTTAGTTCAGGAATACAACTAAAAAAGCTGAAACTAATATATACACTCACCAAGGATTATTAGGAACCCCATACTAATACTGTGCATTCCTGAAATACATCATCTTTACCACGACATTCTTATTTTTTGAGAAGCAAATTTACAATGATATATATAGATAGATGGATAGATAGACAGATATAGACAAAGACAGACAAATGAATAGATAGATACCTGTAGACACAGACAGATAGATAGATGTACAGAGACACAGATAGACAGACACAGACAGACAGAAATATACTGTAAAGACAGACAGACAGACAGACAAAAGCAGACAAATAGATAGATATTTACAAACAGATTGATAAATAGACAAATAGACAGACATAAACATAGATAGACAAAGACAGATAGACTGAGTGAAAATACCAAATGTTGGATTTCTTTTCATGAGTCGTAGAGTGTGCTCTCCTCTTCTGTAGCGGGGGTACTGTATGTGCCATCGGAGCTCCCCTGAAGCTGTTGTTGCTTGTTGTCTACCACTGTTTTCGTTGTAGTGCATGGCAGCAAGTTGAGTACTAAAAAGTAAGAGCTGAAACATCAGATCTGGTAGTGCATGATCAGATAAAATACAGAAATGTGTCTAAAAATAAACTATGAAAATTTTAAATGCAATTCAACTTAGAACAGACAACTTTGAATAAGAAACTCAACATACCGGCACAACATCCCCACAAAAGAGAATGCCACGCTTTTTGGTGCAAACCTGAGGATCAGGCTGTGATAAGACTCCAGTCCAGACGTCTGGTAGTTAGAACTCAGGTTCTCCAAGTCTTTCAGCAACTTGGGTGCCAAGATGACCTGTGTTAGCTTTTCGCATGCAGCAGTACCTAAATGTAAAATAAAGTAAAACCATGAAATGATAAATTACTAGTTTATATAAAATACAAAATTTAATTAATTAAACTAAATTTTTTTAAAAATTTTCATTACTTGGTTTAAGCCACAGTCTTGCCTGGTCACCAACAAGAGGAGGATGCTGGCATCTTTGGAATTCCCCTTCATGCTCATGTATGTCCTGTACATGGTTGACAACAGATCTCCATTTTGCCACGATTTCTTTTCCTGTTGATGATGAGGCTCCACACCAGTATAGGTGATTCACAATGCTTTTTTTCCATGGGCCAACCTCTTTGCAGATTCTCTGTTTTGCAAGCTCATCAATTTTCTTGCCAACACCTAGATTAAGCCAAAGCATTAATATGGTAGACATTCCAACACATACATAACATATAATTAGGAAACATTGTTTTTAAACTCTCAGATAGCTTTAGCTATTATTAAATCTTAAATCATTTACCTTTTGCCATGTGCCATGCATCATATCTGTGCAAAATATTGGGCCTATTTTCTCTGATGAACTTCATCACACCAGGATGTCTATCAGTTACAATCATGTGCACAGTCACTCCTCTCTGCTCTAGTTGTCTCAGACTTCTCTCAAAGCCCTCCTTCTCCATCCGCTGACTGTTGCCGACTTCATTGCTCTATATAATCATATCAAACTTTGTTAAAAAACTAGAAGTTTAATTGTGTTCAAGGAAACTTTTTATGATCTACTTTCCACTCATTCAACCGTAATAATAAAAAAAATGTAATGCAACCATACCTGAATGAGCTGAATGTCCATAATCTTGTTTGCTCTAAGGTCCATCATCGAGTATGTTCCATACTTTGCACTGTGTCCTAAAGAATGGCATATTAGCATGTATATTTTTACTGCTTGTCTCTGTAATCTGAGTCTGTCTGTAGTCATTTAAAACAGCACATTTATATACAGTCGACATTGGAAATGTTATATTATCAACATAACTGCACATACCAGGGGAGTCAGCACGCATGTCCCCACCCAGAACTAGATTCCTTCCTTTGAGTGCTTCTGCAATCACTGAATTTTGATGCTGTTTCCACTGCCAATTGATAGTTGGTAATAGGAAAGTCCTTTGGTGTTTCAGGTACGTAGTGTGGCAAATCCCCTGAATGTTGAATGCCTGCATAAACTGACCCAAAATAAAAAAAATTAAATTTAAATTTTAAAATTGATTAGTAAGCAAATCACACATGTTATTAGAGAATACATAAATCTTACCTTGGTGACCTGCAAGAAGGATGAGCCAGTAAAGAGAACAGCAGCAGCAAGCTGTAGATTTCCAGCTGGTATGTTATTGACATACGGCTGGCTGGTCCAAACTTTGTGAAATTCACAATGAGCACAGGTCTGGTCCACATGTAAAACCGTGCCCACTGTTCTGCTCTTTATTTCACAGTGTCTTGAGCAGACAGGACAATTCTTGAACAGCTCCATAAGCCTTTCCTCATAAACAATGAATTTTTTCATTATATGTGGAGGTGTTGCAATTACAGTGCTACAACAAACAACATTTAAAAACATTATTAACAATAATCAATTATTAATGTATGTTTAAATAGAAACTAAAGTAAAAAAGCATGAACGGTCTAGGAGTACCTCTCATTATAGATGCTGCTTTCACTCATTCCTGGTTGGAAACTAAAGTCCGAATCCTCAGCCTCTTTTCTGGGCCTTTTCAAGGGGGTAGAGGTAGCAAGAGGATCGTTCTCTAGTGGAATACATGGCGTGGAAGTGTTGCAACCAACATGCCTTTTATGTAGCTTCACCTGAGTGCCTATAACAATATATATTTCGAAATTAATTAAATACAATTGTGCCATAATACACTACAATTAAAAGAAAATACAACTGGTAAAGATTTTTTATGTTCAATACTGTAAAATGTGCAACATACTCTTGCTCCTTCGTTCGGGTTTCCAACGATGTTGCGTTGATATGTGCTTCATGTCTGGATGTGTTTGACATGAAGCATCTTTTTTGGCGGGCTGTTCAGTCTGACAAGCCATCTCGCAACACAGGTTAGGCTGACAATACAGACATATTAATTTCCAAAGACATATTTCACAAACAAATATATATATATATATATATATATATATATATATATATATATATATATATATATATATAAAATTACAATGTGTATAATTACAATAATTAAGCATACCATTGATGTATTATCGAAATATCAAAACTTTTAAGAAATGCTTATTTAACAAAGTCATGTAAAGCAATTAGTAACAATTTAGACACACACATACCTCTGAAGGGTTAGAAAAGTCATCGGGACTTGGTACCGCATTGCTTGAAAGACGCAAGGTGGATTTGTCGTCAACAAGGCCGAAGTCCAACATTCTCCAGTTCGCGAAGCTCTCTCGAGAAAAATGTTTGCTGCATATATATAAATTAGATGTGTCCGTTGTGGATGGCCAACCAGCCGCACGGAGCCAGACTCTAGCCCTGGCAGCATCGCGGGGAAAGCTATGCAATGCGCTTGAACTTTTGCACCACGCATACAAACACTTGCGTCCCATGATCGCCTCTCTCATCGACTACGCAATATCACAGTTTGTTTGACAGGTCTATCATTGGAAAGATCCACGTGGTATCATGATTAATTCAGTGAAATGTCTTCTCATTGGATATGAAGGCTCAGCCTCATTAATAATTATGAGAGAACGATGAGTCATCACTGTACGATCCGTACAGAAAAACGTCACATCCTGTGACGTGGACTTGATGAAGATTTCAAACCCGGAAGACGAAAATAGCCGATACAAACTCAAATTTAACCATTTATATCCTATTATTAAATTTTACAGATTATAACATTGTCTTCTATGGTGTTAAACACACCTACCTCTGTTAAAATCTCAGAAAAATTGGTTTAGGGTTTCATGACCCTTTAACTAAATCAGAGTGTTTTATGAAATCTCTCTCTCTCTTTCTCTCTCTCAGGTTGGCTATTGGATCAGACAGGCTCCTACACATCTACATTCTTCCTCAGTGGAGTCTCTCTGATCTGCAGTGCTGTGATTCTGGCTGCTGTGAGAGTGATCATCCGCTGCACTAGAGGGAGCTCTTGCTTAAACTGACTCACAACCAGGTACAGGAGATTTCTAAAGCAGGAGAAAAGTACAGCAATATTGCTGTCAAGAAACATGAAAGTGCCTCCTCTGGAATTAAACAGGGTTATATGAGAGGTTTTTTTTGTGTTTCTGATCCAAAGCTCTCATCCGTCAGATGGACTGCCACAAACACACGCTCAAACACATGGCTCTACTGTACAAAATACAGGATTTTATTAAGAATTTGGTGATTTAAAGGTGACATTTTGTGCTTGAGAGTAACTTCTGTCATTGTTCCAAATATTTTAATGAGTTTGCTAAAAAATAAAGTGTTTCATTTGGTATTGTAATGTGTCTCTCAAGCTGATATCTGATTGGCTGGTCAGACAAATGAAACAATGTCCTTTGCTCAGTAGTTACATGTATACTGCTTTATTCACAGTTCAAAGTATTTATAATGTACACTACCATTCAAATGTTTGGGGTCTTTAATATTTTAATGTTTTTAAAAGAAGCCTCTAATGCTCACCTATTTGTTGAAAACAGTTGTGCTGCCTTTTTTTTTTTTGGAAACTGTGAAACAGTTTTTTTAGGATTCTTTAATGAATAGGAAGTTTAAAAGAACATCATTGGTTTAGAAATATAAATCATTTGTAACATTAGAAATGCCTTCACTGTCATTTTTTAATCAATTTAATGTTCCTGTGCTGAATAAAAGTGATCCCAACCTTTTGAATAGTAGTGTATACAGCTACAAGCACTACTGTTTTCAAACAGTCAAGCTCATTGGCCTTAAAACACTCAAATCAAATGTCACCATATTCAGTGTCATAAAAGTGTTATTCATTTTAGTGCTGCTATCAATATGATAGCTCGTGGCCCAGATGAAATCAAATCTGCTTCTTTTATTTCCACATTTTCTATGTTGATTTTTTGGGGAATGTTTTGAATTCTGCTGAATGTTGTAATGATTTAAATATGCCAAATGTGTTAAATAGAGCTTTCCTAATTCTGCATCAATCAGCAGAGCTTTCTTTGGACTTTAGACTCTCTTGAAAAATATGGCTAAATCATTACCAAGGAAACAAGAATAATATTAGATACTATATGTAAGCAGTATCAGATAGCCTGTATTTCAGATACAGGTCATGAACAATACTGTGCCTTTGATAGGAATTATGGGTTTTTGACAAGAAGGGAAACAATTTTAAATACCTTGTGATTCTCAACAATACACATTTATTTGAAAGTGACTTGTAACTGTGCTGTTTGCAGTAAATAACATTCAAATTGTTACAATGTATCTTCAGCCTTACTCTGGCAAGCTACAAAGTTCCCTTAAGAAAATAGAAAACAGAAAAATCATGTTTAAAATGCATTTAACTTGTGAGACACTGTAAGAAAAATGTTTTAATTTGTATGTTACTGCACACTGAAAACAAAGTTGCAAAATCAACTGAGCAGGTCAAGTAAATCTTATCAACAAACTAAAAAACTAATCAGAAATGAAAGAGAGACATGTTTTTTCTTGTATTTGAAACATGAAGCTACTTTAAGCAACACATCTGTATATCCACATTTCAGAAATGAAAGTCTCAAAGGAAAGCAGTTGCGAAAGTGTTTTTTGTGAACAATAGTTATAACTAGATGCAATAAGCATATGATCCAAGAAGGTTTTTTTACATCAATTGAAACAATGAACCGGTATTGGAATCTACAGTCCATTAACACAACAAATATAACACTGAATACAGTATATTGACTAGAGATTGAGAATTAAGATAGTTGTCCCATTTATTCATTATGGTTTCTGCATTGAGTGAAATTTAAAGATCCTCCATAATGATTTTTGAGGATTGATGTATGACGTTGGGACATTGTTCATACCTTGTCTGATGCGTTAGAGCACATTTTAATCAGAAGCTTTAATTCCCTCGAGAAAATGCTGAATTTCCATACAGCGAGGGTCTCTGCCCCTCCTCATAATGCTTTTAAGGACTTTTATACTCTTTTGTTTGCATTCTGTCATTACTGGGATTTCTGCTGCTTTCATGTAAAAGGAGACTGAATCTCTGGATTGTGATTTATTATGATTTAGATGTTGGGCATAACTATAAAATAAGTGCTGCTGTCTATGAGGAGAAATATCATTTTCCTCTGACAGGAGATTCTTGTAAATCTCATCTGCCTTCTCAATTTCATGTATGTAACAATGCAGTGATGCAAGGTCTATCTTTACTTTGTATGAGTGAGGGTAATATCTAAGATCCTCCTCAAAGAGCTTAATGGATTTCCTAGCCAAAGTCTCCCTTTCCTCGCTGTCGTTCATGTTGTAAACCTTCCATTTGTAGCAGTCTGCCAATTGTTTCAATGCTTTCACTGAAGAGGGGAACTTTTCATGAGCCTTCTCTGCTATTCGAATAGCTTTATCTAAATAACCTTGTTCACTATAATACCTGAGAATAACATGAAAACTCTCCAGGTTTTCAGTTTCAAGAGATCTTTCTAGTAAACCTTGCATCTCCCTTTCAATGCACACCTTTTTCTGTTTGTACAGTTTTAGTAAATAATGAGAATAAAGGAACAAACTATTTGGTTCTTTTTCATGTGCAATTTTCAGTTGCTCTACAATCTCATCTAGAGTGAATTCAGACTGTGCAAATTCCGTATTCATGGCTATGGCAAGTCCTTTGTGCCATTCCTTCCTATCTGGTTCTGCATTTAGAGCCATCTTAAAGTAATCAATCGCCTGGCGCTTCTTGGACTTGTCAAACTTCACCAGCGTCCAGGCCTTTTCTCCACTGACTTCAGGGTGTAAAGTGCATCCAGATGGAGCAGGATGCATTCGCTGAAGCCTCTCCACCTCTTCTAGATATCCTTTGCTCTTATCCATCTCTCCCAAATGGAAGTAGACCCAAGCCAGGTTTGCTTTATTGACCTGAAGCTGGACTCCTGCCTCTTCTGTTCCCTGCTCCTGGATCACACTTTCTGCTTTGTGCAGGTGCTTCACTGCCTCTGTGTTGGAGCCAAGAGTCTGATGGATGTAGCCCAGCAGGTTGTAATAGTGAACCGGCCAAGTGCATGTTTCCTGGTCCACATAATTCAGCCTGCTCAGTAAATCCTTGAGTTCATTTGTACTGCACTCCGGATCCCAGGTGAAGTGGCACTCCAGCCTCTCAAGACGTTGTTTTAGACTAGAGTTACTGACACATTCAGAAAAAAAGATCTATTAATGAAGATTTACAAATGCTGTGTTTTGGTTTACATACAAATATGTCATAGCAGTCATGACAGATAATCAACAATTTCAACTAAGCCACAACATTTTTACACAATCTTGAGTTTAGTCTGGTAAATCACTTTAAATTCCTACATTAGACTAGATTTTTTCACATTTGTATTGGAAAAGTACTTACTCCATAATAATAGTTAGAGGTGGTCTGGTTTGAGATGTTCCTTCTAGCAATGCTGATTTGATCTTCGTGCGAGTTGCTGAGAGATTGTTCTGTATTTATAATGATCACACTCATAAAACCATCTTCTAATCTACCGGAACAGTCATTAAACACGTCAGCTCATGATTGTTCTCTAGTTTCTATTCTGTCTAAGGTTTCGTTGTTTACTTCAGTGAAGTGTAGTTTACATAATGACAGTGACAAAGTCTAGAGCCTGCCTTCTTCCTCAAGCATAAACTCTTTAGATGCAGGTTTTAAGTGTCATGGATTATTATTAGATCATATATTCCAGACATTTTTTAATCATTTGATATTAATGATATAATGTGGGCGTGCCCTACTGTATTTCTACCTGGCTGTTGTTCAGATGGTGGAATTGATTTACATATTTACCATATTATATTAAAAATTTGGTAACACTTTACAATAAACATGAACTAACATGAACAATGAGCAATATACATTTGTTACAGTATTTATTAAGATTTGTTAATGTTAGTGTGGTGGATTTTTAATAGTTAAGAAAGTAAACTATCTTTTAAACTAACCGTGATTCTAACATCTAAACTTTACTTCCCTTTTAGGCCTAACACTCTAACATTTGAACAAAATGTACTGAAATGTTCTCTGAATATTGTGTCCATTGAAAATTCTGAAGTGCTGACCATGACAATATAAAAAATATACTGTCTTGAATTGTTTCATGACATATTGAGTAATCAACTGAACTCTTAACCCTTTTCTTTATTTTTTCTGATGATTCAAGATCATTTTGCTCAGGCCAGTAACAGAGGGTGAAAGAGGGGGGCTTGCTTTTACAAATTGAACCAATCATATTGAAAGAAGGTGACATGAGTTAGTCACGTTGATCTTATTGTTGTGTCTGTCTTTATCCTATAAAACCTGATGTATTCCTTTGCGGGGGATTCTCTCTGAAATTTGTCTGAGATCCGTGATTAAAGCATGTTCGAAGGCATTGTCTGAAGTTTGTCGGTTATTATTGCTGTGCAGCAAGTTAGTCAGGGGAGCAAGTTAGGGCTAGAAAACTCGAAGCCAGTTGTCAACTGTAGACGCAGCGCTAGAGTAAAAAGATTATTAAGTGTCGACTGTAGACGCTTGGGTGTCGATTGGAGACGCCACAGGTATTTAGGTTCCAGGTACAAAATAAAAATCTACCACATTAGTCAAAATAAATCTGCTCATTTTTAGTTCATGTTAGCTCAGTTCCATTCAATAATATTAACAAATTATACAACTTTTGATTTAAATAATGTATTAATAAATGTTGATATTCACTAAGAGTAATGAATGCTTTATTGTTAGTTCATGTCAACTAATGAAGTTAACTAATGATAACAAATTCAATCTTATTGTAAAGTGTTACCAACAAATTTATATTTGGTTTCACTCTCAATATGTGCTGCTGTTTACAAAGTTAATTTCACTGTTTTTAAAACATTTTATTATTTCCAGCTGATTCTGCAGCTATTTCTCTCTTCATCAGATTCAGTGTGTATTTAAAGTCAGTTTACGCTTACCTTGATGAACAGAAACAGGAAATGAAGTCATAAGGAATAAACAGATTTATTGAATAACTTTGTCACAAGGTCCATTTAACAAGTGCTTTTATTACAGGCAATATGATGGAAAATTGCGACAGTTTTACAGTGAGACATGATAGAGAGAACTCCTTTATCAGCTGATACAATTTTTCTGGCAATTAGACATATAGGGGAATCTATTTATATCTAGTACAGTGTGCTACTTAAATGTCTTAAATATACAGGGGGTGAATAAAGGTGAAGTGTGACACTTTTTGATAATTTGTCATTGCCCTTGTTATAAAATATGATAAGTCCCCTATAAAATGCCATTTTAAAATGTTGTTAAAAAAGACCTTTATTACACTACAGAAAAAAGAAAGAATTATTAAATATAAATTGTTTCAGATAAAATTGTACATGGGCTACTACTGTCAAAATACTCTTAATGAGAAATGTAAAGCCACAACATTAATATACCTGTGAAAAAAAAAAAAAAAATGTTACCTTGTTTCTTGCTATATGAATAGCTGTTATAAGTCATGCAAAAATGAATACAGAAAAAATGTAGAACATATTAAGAAATCATATTTATGATGCATGTACAATACACAAATACATTTCCACCTTTATTTAAGCTGTGTTCACATTTGGTGAAATTTCACAGTCAAAAGTCTATTTCCAATAATGTAGAGATGTATGAAGCACAGTTCGTACAGAAGTCTCATTCAAACCAAGTAGCTTTCTCTTGATCAACACGGTGAATCCACATGACCAACTTGAACCCAATGTGAAATCTGACCAAATTAAACCTATTGCAAATTCTTTTGAACACATGGATTCTTTTTGAAATTACTGGATTTCCCCCATGAAAATTCACCACACAATGGTAAATGTGACACATCTTTACACTTGATGCTTAACACCTATTGAGACATTGGATCTAGGTTGAGTGATTTTTCTAGTTATTGCTATGCTATTCATGTTGCATAAATGAAGTGAAATAAAGAGAATATTTACTCATCTTTGAGAACAATCTTTAGAAATTTTGAAATCTCCTCACAGCGAGAGTTTCTGCCATTCTTAACAGTTTTTTTAAGAAGCATTATGCTCTTCTGTCTGTCTTGTGAAATGTTTTGGATTGCTGCTGCTTTCATGTGATAGTCGATTGATTGGTCTCTGGGCCATCTACGCTGATATAGATCTCTGGACTCTTTATTATAATATAGATGGCACGCATAACTATGGTAAAGAAACTGTTGGGTATGAGGAGGGAGATCATCTTCCTCTGATAGAAGCTGCTGGTAAATCTCATCGGCTCTCTCAGTGTTGTGTGCGTAACAGTGTAGTGTTGCAAGAGAAATCCATCCTCTGATATTATCTGGGTAATCTCTGACAACCTCCTCAAAAAGCCCAATGCCTTTCTGAGCCCAAGCCTGCCTTTCCTGACTGTCTTCCCTCATGGAGTACACTTTACGTTTGTATACATCTGCCAGGATTTTCAAAACTGTAGTGGAAGTGGGGAACTTTTCCCGAAACCTTTGTCCCTCTTGAATAGCTCTCTCAAAGGAAATTAGTCTAAAGTATTCGAAAATAAAACCCAAACCATCCAAGTTTCCGGTACTAAGGGTTCTCTCTAGAATACTTTGTACCTCCTCCTCATTGATTTCGACCTGCGCCTTAGACTTTCTTAGTATATAGAGGGATTGAAGGAACAAATCATTTGGGTCTATCTCTGATGCGGTTTTCACCTGCTCTAGAATATCAGCGTCCAGCTCTGGAGTGAATTCAGACCATATATATGCCCTGCTCATGGCAATGGCATGTCCTTTGTGCCATTCCTTCCTATCTGGTTCTGCATTTAAAGCCATCCTAAAGTAATCAATCGCCTGGCGCTTCTTGGACTTGTCAAACTTCACCAGCGTCCAGGCCTTTTCTCCACTGACTTCAGGGTGTAAAGTGCATCCAGATGGAGCAGGATGCATTCGCTGAAGCCTCTCCACCTCTTCTAGATATCCTTTGCTCTTATCCATCTCTCCCAAATGGAAGTAGAGCCAAGCCAGGTTTGCTTTATTGACCTGAAGCTGGACTCCTGCCTCTTCTGTTCCCTGCTCCTGGATCACACTTTCTGCTTTGTGCAGGTGCTTCACTGCCTCTGTGTTGGAGCCAAGAGTCTGATGGATGTAGCCCAGCAGGTTGTAATATTGAACCGGCCAAGTGCATGTTTCCTGGTCCACATTCTGCATTTTCCTCTTCATCCCCTGGAGCTCATTTCGATGTTGCCCCAGATCCCAGGTGAAGTGGCACTCCAGCCTCTCAAGACGTTGTTTTAGACTAGAGTTACTGACACATTCAGAAATAAAGATCTATTAATGAAGAGTTACAAATGCTGTGTTTTGGTTTACATACAAATATGTCATAGCAGTCATGACAGATAATCAACAATTTCAACTAAGCCACAACATTTTTACACAATCTTGAGTTTAGTCTGGTAAATCAATTTAAATTCCTACATTATACTAGATATTTGCATATTTGTATTGGAAAAGTACTTACTCCATAATAATGGTTAGAGGTGGTCTGGTTTGAGATGTTCCTTCTAGCAATGCTGATTTGATCTTTGTGTGAGTTGCTGAGAGATTGTTCTGTATTTATAATGATCACACTCATAAAACCATCTTCTAATCTACCGGAACAGTCATTAAACACGTCAGCTCATGATTGTTCTCTAGTTTCTATTCTGTCTAAGGTTTCGTTGTTTATTTCAATGAAGTGTATGTAATGACATCTCTTTAGATTCAGGTTTTAAGTGTCATGGATAATTATTAGATCATATATTCCAGACATTTTTTAATCATTTGATATTAATGATATAATGTGGGCGTGCCCTACTGTATTTCTACCTGGCTGTTGTTCAGATGGTTGAATTGATTTACATATTTACCATATTATATTAAAAATTTGGTAACACTTTACAATAAATATGAACTAACATGAACAATGAGCAATATACATTTGTTACAGTATTTATTAAGATTTGTTAATGTTAGTGTGGTGGATTTTTAATAGTTAAGAAAGTAAACTATCTTTTAAACTAACCGTGATTCTAACATCTAAACCTTACTTCCCTTTTAGGCCTAACACTCTAACATTTGAACAAAATGTACTGAAATGTTCTCTGAATATTGTGTCCATTGAAAATTCTGAAGTGCTGACCATGACAATATCAAAAATATACTGTCTTGAATTGTTTCATGACATATTGAGTAATCAACTGAACTCTTATCCCTTTTCTTAATTTTTTCTGATGATTCAAGATAATTTTGCTCACGCCAGTAACAGAGGGTGAAAGAGGGGGGCTTGCTTTTACAAACTGAACCAATCATATTGAAAGAAGGTGACATGAGTTAGTCTCGTTGATCTTATTGTTGTGTCTGTCTTTATCCTATAAAACCTGATGTATTCCTTTTGCGGGGGATTCTCTCTGAAATTTGTCTGAGATCCGTGATTAAAGCATGTTCGAAGGCATTGTCTGAAGTCTGTCGGTTATTATTGCTGTGCAGCAAGTTAGTCAGGGGAGCAAGTTAGGGCTAGAAAACTCGAAGCCAGTTGTCAACTGTAGACGCAGCGCTAGAGTAAAAAGATTATTAAGTGTCGACTGTAGACGCTTGGGTGTCGATTGGAGACGCCACAGGTATTTAGGTTCCAGGTAGGCTAGAAAAATCTACCACATTAGTCAAAATAAATCTGCTCATTTTTAGTTCATGTTAGCTCAGTTCCATTAAATAATATTAACAAATACAACTTTTGATTTAAATAATGTTGTAATGAGGTTCAATGTTCGTATGGGTAAGGAAGGAAGAAGACAGGGGTCGGCGTGACTGAAACACTCACACTTTATTGTAAATCAAAAGTAAATAAACAAAAAGGGCGCACGTAGCGCATTCACCGTGCCACGCACAGCTCACACAAAAATACAAAACAAAAGACAACTTTCACTCCAAAAAGGCAATAACGTCCCGTGAGGTTTCAGTCCAACTCTCTCTCCCTCCTCCTCCCAAATGCTGGCTTATATCCGGTCTCTCCACGCCAATCACTGCAATCAGACACAGGTGTTCATCATTTTGCACTTGACCTACTTACTCACCGATCGGCCCCCTCCTTTCTCTCCTGCTACAGACTTCGCAAAACCACGCCCCCCTCGCCACATACCCCCACCGCCCGACTCAGGCCGGGGAGCCATCCGGCCTGCAGCCTCCCCCCCCCTCCTCCTGGAGAGGAAGTCAGCCACAACCATCTGTACACCCGGCCTGTGGATCACCTTGAACTTAAAAGGCTGTAAAGCGAGATACCAACGAGTGATCCGCGCGTTGGTATCCTTCATGCGGTGGAGCCACTGCAGGGGAGCGTGGTCCGAACAGAGGGTGAACTCCCGTCCCAAGAGGTAGTAGCGGAGGGTGAGAACGGCCCATCTGATGGCCAAACACTCCTTTTCTATGGTGCTGTACACCGTCTCTCTCTTAGAGAGCTTCCGACTGATGTACAGCACCGGCCGCTCCTCACCCTCCACCTCCTGGGACAGGACCGCGCCCATCCCTCTGTCCGACGCGTCGGTCTGTAGGATGAAAGGGAGAGAAAAGTCAGGGGCATGTAAGAGCGGTCCGCCACATAAAGCAGCCTTTATCTGGGTAAAAGCCCGCTGACACTGCTCCGTCCAATGGACCGTATCTGGTACCTCCTTTTTAGTTAGATCAGTCAGCGGGCTGGCGAGGTCCGAATAATTAGGCACAAACCTTCTGTAATAACCCGCCAGCCCCAGGAACTGTCTAACCTCCTTTTTGGTCTTGGGTCTCGGACAAGTCGCAACCGCTGCTGTCTTATCAATTTGGGGACGCACTTGTCCATGACCCAAGTGGAAGCCCAGATATCTTACTTCCACCCGCCCAATTGCACACTTCTTCGGGTTGGCCGTGAGCCCAGCTCGTCTCAGCGTCTTCAGGACAGCCCGCACCTGCTGCATATGACGCTGCCAGTCACCACTATAGATGATGATATCATCCAAGTAGGCAGCGGCATATGCAGCGTGCGGTCGGAGAATCCTGTCCATCAGACGCTGAAACGTTGCCGGAGCCCCGAACAACCCGAAAGGAAGAGTGACAAATTGGTGTAACCCAAACGGCGTGGTGAAAGCTGTTTTTTCTTTGGATAATGGAGATAAGGGGATCTGCCAATATCCCTTGGTTAAGTCCAATGTCGAATAAAATCGAGCAGTACCCAGCCGATCAAGCAATTCGTCCACCCTTGGCATTGGATAAGCGTCGAACTTCGACACAGCATTCACCTTCCTGTAATCTACACAGAACCGGATCGAGCCGTCCGTTTTAGGAACTAAAACTATCGGGCTCGCCCAGTCACTGTTAGATTCTTCTATTACTCCCAACTCTAGCATCGACTCTAATTCGCTTTGCACAACTTTCTTTTTGTGCTCTGGCAGTCGATACGGCCGGCTGCGAACCACCACGCCCGGCTCTGTCTCAACGTGGTGCTGAATGAGGTCCGTCCGACCAGGCAGGGGCGAGAACACATCAGCAAAATCTGCTTGTAAATTATGCACATCAGTGAGCTGGGATGGTGAGAGGTGGTCTCCCCCAGCGGCCAGGGCGAGAGATTTCGTTTTGACATTCGCCTCTGGACCGAGATCCTCCTCTCCGCTCACCACCATCGCCAGCATCACTGATTCCACCTCAAACCATTTTTTAAGCAGGTTGAGGTGGTAAATTTGATGTGCCCCGCCCCTATCTGTTCGTATTACCTCATAGTTGAGATCTCCAATTCGCCGTGTAACCTCAAACGGTCCTTGCCACTTTGCGAGTAATTTTGAGCTAGAGGTAGGAAGTAATACAAGCACTTTCTCTCCCGGTGTGAATTGACGCAGTCTAGCCCCCCTGTTGTACAGCCGACTTTGCTTGTCCTGAGCCTGTAACAAATTCTCCCGTGACAGCCGCCCTAAAGTGTGGAGTTTTGTTCTCAGGTCCAGGACATACTGAATTTCATTTTTACTAGCTGAAGGTCCGTCCTCCCAAGTCTCCCTAAGGACATCTAACACCCCGCGGGGCTGACGCCCATAGAGAAGCTCGAAGGGGGAAAACCCCGTGGAGGCTTGCGGGACCTCCCGTACAGCGAACAAGAGGGGTTCTAACCACCGATCCCAATTTTTGGCGTCTTCTTGTACGAACTTTCGAATCATGGATTTCAAAGTGCGGTTAAATCGTTCGACCAGCCCGTCTGTTTGTGGGTGATAGACACTGGTCCGGATCGATTTAATGCCCAATAATCCGTAAAGTTCGCGTATCGTTCGTGACATAAACGCCGTGCCTTGATCGGTGAGAATCTCTTTCGGGATTCCCACCCGGGAGATTAGTTGAAACAGAGCGCTCGCCACACTATTTGCGGAAATATTGCGAAGCGGAACTGCTTCAGGATATCGCGTTGCGTAGTCCACCAGGACTAAAGCAAAGCGATGTCCCCGTGCTGACCGTTCTAATGGCCCGATGAGGTCCATACCAATTCGTTCGAAGGGGACCTGCATCAACGGAATAGGGCACAATGGTGCTTTTGGGTTGGCCGGTGGATTCACCAACTGACATTCACGACAAGACGCACACCACTTGCGTACATTCTCGTGAATGCCCGGCCAAAAGAAACGGGCCATGAGACGGTTAAGTGTCGCTGTTTGTCCTAAATGCCCTGCCATTGGATTAGAATGAGCCGTCTGGAAAAGCATTTCCCGACGGCTTTTAGGTACCAACAACTGAGTTGTATCCTGCTTTGATTGGGCATCTTGGGTTACCCGATACAACTTATCTTTTATGATTGTAAAATACGGATAGGTGAGCGGTTGGTCTGTGTGGAGAAGCTGGCCGTCGATAGAGCGAACCTGATTAAAGGCATGTTTCAGCGTGTCATCCTGGGACTGTTCCAGGGGAAAATCATCGCGCTCTGTGAGGATGGTTCTCCCCAGTGCGCTCTGTTCCCCTGAACCAGTACCCAGAGGTTCCGGATCAGCTTCTCCCAACTGAGCAATCGCCACCTTCCTCTTATCTTTTTTTAGCCAAGAAGCATCCGCACATAAGTAACCCAATAACTCATTAAACGCTGGCCAATCTGTCCCCAAAATCAGCGGATGCCGGAGGTGCGGGTTAATCGCCACCTCCACACTATGCTTTTGTCCCCTAAATTGAATATCCACAGGCATTAACGGATAATTCACCACTTCCCCGTGCACACACCGTACCTTAACCATGCGGCCATTATCCAATGCTTTAGGTTGAATCAGGCTTTGGTGGACAGAGGTTTGGTTACAGCCTGAATCCACCAGAGCCTGAAAAGTACCCCCCTTTATACTCACAGGTATTTGGTACAGGCCAGCTTGATCAGGGGCAGCTTGCGGCGCGTCGGGGACCCGGATCAGCGTCCCCACCTCCATCACCGGACACCGGTCGATAAAATGACCCGGGTCCCCACAGCGCCAACAAGCCGGCCCGGGCTTCCCCGCCGCTCCAGTGGCAGGAAGCGGGTCAAGGGATTGGCGTGGAGAGAGAGGTAGCGCAGCCTGTGGAGGGAATCCCCCCCTCGATGGGCCCCCTCCCCGGGGAAGAGGCCTGGGGGAAGCTACCGGCTCCGCGGTTCCCCCTGTCCTCCACCTTGGAGCTGGCCTCGGCGGAAGGTTTCCCCGATACCTGGGAAGGGGAGAGGGCTTAGGAGGGGGGTTAGAAAGAGAGAGAGAGAGAGAGAAGCGGATGGTAGGGGTTCGCCGACCCCCGGGCACGCCACCATTTGGTCCTCCGCCAGCTGGATGGCCTGGTTCAGCGACGTCGGGCGGTGGCACTGGACCCACTGCGCGGTCTCTCGTGGCAACCGCGCCACGAACTGCTCCAGTACCACACGGTCGATGATTTCCTCGACGTCGCTTCCGTCGGCCATCAGCCACTTGCGGCATGAGTCCCGGAGCTGTTGGGCCATGATGAAGGGTCGGCCAGACTCCTCGAGGTTCAGTGTCCTGAACCTCTGCCGATGTTGTTCTGGAGTCCGGCCAACCCGCTGAAGAATGGCCCGCTTGAGGTCCTGATAGACCAGGAGATTCTGGACTGGCAGTTGGTGAGCGGCCACCTGCGCCTCTCCTGACAGCAGGGGTATCAGCCGCATTGGCCAGTCCGTCGAGGGCCATCCCCGGTCCTCAGCCGACCTCTCAAATAGCTCCAGGAATGCCTCCGGATCATCCTGGGGACCCATTTTATTGAGAGGTATCGGCGAGGACGAGTCTTTGTATGTTGGGGGGACGGCCCTAACCTCCCGGTCTATCCAGCTCCGGAACAGCTCGCGGTCTTCATGCTGGCCACGGAGGAGCGCCTCGAACCGTTTGTCCTGCTCCTCTTTTATGGCCAGCAGATGTTGGTGATGTTCCTGGTGAAGACCCGCGAGCGATTGAATGATGTCCGCAAATGGCGTACCTGGCGGAGTCTGCATAGCGGCGGCGATCTTCTTCCCTCCCGGTTTTCGGCACCAGTGTAATGAGGTTCAATGTTCGTATGGGTAAGGAAGGAAGAAGACAGGGGTCGGCGTGACTGAAACACTCACACTTTATTGTAAATCAAAAGTAAATAAACAAAAAGGGCGCACGTAGCGCATTCACCGTGCCACGCACAGCTCACACAAAAATACAAAACAAAAGACAACTTTCACTCCAAAAAGGCAATAACGTCCCGTGAGGTTTCAGTCCAACTCTCTCTCCCTCCTCCTCCCAAATGCTGGCTTATATCCGGTCTCTCCACGCCAATCACTGCAATCAGACACAGGTGTTCATCATTTTGCACTTGACCTACTTACTCACCGATCGGCCCCCTCCTTTCTCTCCTGCTACAGACTTCGCAAAACCACGCCCCCCTCGCCACAAATGTATTAATAAATGTTGATATTCACTAAGAATAGTGAATGCTTTATTGTTAGTTCATGTCAACTAATGAAGTTAACTAATGATAACAAATGCAATCTTATTGTAAAGTGTTACCAACAAATTTATATTCGGTTTCACTCTCAATATGTGCTGCTGTTTACAAAGTTAATTTCACTGTTTTTAAAACATTTTATTATTTCCAGCTGATTCTGCAGCTATTTCTCTCTTCATCAGATTCAGTGTGTATTTAAAGTCAGTTTACGCTTTCCTTGATGAACAGAAACCGGAAATGAAGTCATAAGGAATAAACAGATTTATTGAATAACTTTGTCACAAGGTCCATTTAACAAGTGCTTTTATTACAGGCAATAGGATGGAAAATTGCGACAGTTTTACAGTGAGACATGATAGAGAGAACTCCTTTATCAGCTGATACAATTTTTCTGGCAATTAGACATATAGGGGAATCTATTTATATCTAGTACAGTGTGCTACTTAAATGTCTTAAATACAGGGGGTGAATAAAGGTGAAGTGTGACACTTTTTGATAATTTGTCATTGCCCTTGTTATAAAATATGATAAGTCCCCTATAAAATGCCATTTTAAAATGTTGTTAAAAAAGACCTTTATTTCACTACAGAAAAAAAGAAAGAATTATTAAATATAAATTGTTTCAGATAAAATTGTACATGGGCTACTACTGTCAAAATACTCTTAATGAGAAATGTAAAGCCACAACATTAATATACCTGTGAAAAAAAACAAAACAATGTTACCTTGTTTCTTGCTATTGGTATTATATGAATAGCTGTTATAAGTCATGCAAAAATGAATGCATAAAAAATGTAGAACATATTAAGAAATCATATTTATGATACATGTACAATACACAAATACATTTCCACTTTTATTTAAGCTGTGTTCACATTTGGTGAAATTTCACAGTCAAAAGTCTATTTCCAATAATGTAGAGATGTATGAAGCACAGTTCGTACAGAAGTCTCATTCAAACCAAGTAGCTTTCTCTTGATCAACACGGTGAATCCACATGACCAACTTGAACCCATTGTGAAATCTTACCAAATTAAACCTATTGCAAATTCTTTTGAACACATGGATTCTTTTTGAAATTACTGGATTTCCCCCATGAAAATTCACCGCACAATGGTAAATGTGACACATCTTTACACTTAATGCTTAACACCTATTGAGATATTGGATCTAGGTTGAGTGATTTTTCTAGTTATTGCTATGCTATTCATGTTGCATAAATAAAGTGAAATAAAGAGAATATTTACTCATCTTTGAGAACAATCTTTAGAAATTTTGAAATCTCCTCACAGCGAGAGTTTCTGCCATTCTTAACAGTTTTTTTAAGAAGCATTATGCTCTTCTGTCTGTCTTGTGAAATGTTTTGGATTGCTGCTGCTTTCATGTGATAGTCGATTGATTGGTCTCTGGGCCATCTACGCTGATATAGATCTCTGGACTGTTTATTATAATATAGATGGCACGCATAACTATGGTAAAGTAACTGTTGGGTATGAGGAGGGAGATCATCTTCCTCTGATAGAAGCTGCTGGTAAATCTCATCGGCTCTCTCAGTGTTGTGTGCGTAACAGTGTAGTGATGCAAGAGAAATCCATCCTCTGACACAATCTGGGTAATCTCTGACAACCTCCTCAAAGAGCCCAACGCCTTTCTGAGCCCAAGCCTGCCTTTCCTGACTGTCTTCCTTCATGGAGTACACTTTACATTTGTATACATCTGCCAGGATTTTCAAAACTGTAGTGGAAGTGGGGAACTTTTTCCGAATCCTTTGTCCCTCTTGAATAGCTCTCTCAAAGGAAATGAGTCTAAAGTATTCGAAAATAAAACCCAAACCATCCAAGTTTCCGGTACTAAGGGTTCTCTCTAGAATACTTTGTACCTCCTCCTCATTGATTTCGACCTGCGCCTTAGACTTTCTTAGTATATAGAGGGATTGAAGGAACAAATCATTTGGGTCTATCTCTGATGCGGTTTTCACCTGCTCTAGAATATCAGCGTCCAGCTCTGGAGTGAATTCAGACCATATATATGCCGTGTTCATGGCTATGGCAAGTCCTTTGTGCCATTCCTTCCTATCTGGTTCTGCATTTAAAGCCATCTTAAAGTAATCAATCGCCTGGCGCTTCTTGGACTTGTTAAACTTCACCAGCGTCCAGCCCTTTTCTCCACTGACTTCAGGGTGTAAAGTGCATCCAGATGGAGCAGGATGCATTCGCTGAAGCCTCTCCACCTCTTCTAGATATCCTTTGCTCTTATCCATCTCTCCCAAATGGAAGTAGACCCAAGCCAGGTTTGCTTTATTGACCTGAAGCTGGACTCCTGCCTCTTCTGTTTCCTGCTCCTGGATCACACTTTCTGCTTTGTGCAGGTGCTTCACTGCCTCTGTGTTGGAGCCAAGAGTCTGATGGATGTAGCCCAGCAGGTTGTAATAGTGAACCGGCCAAGTGCATGTTTCCTGGTCCACATTCTGCATTTTCCTCTTCATCCCCTGGAGCCCATTTCGATGTTGCCCCAGATCCCAGGTGAAGTGGCACTCCAGCCTCTCAAGATGTTGTTTTAGACTAAAGTTACTGACACATTCAGAAATAAAGATCTATTAATAAAGAGTTACAAATGCTGTGTTTTGGTTTACATACAAATATATCATAGTAGTCATGACAGATAATCAACAATTTCAACTAAGCCACAACATTTTTACACAATATTGAGTTTAGTCTGGTAAATCACTTTAAATTCCTACATTAGACTAGATATTTGCATATTTGTATTGGAAAAGTACTTACTCCATAATAATGGTTAGAGGTGGTCTGGTTTGAGATGTTCCTTCTAGCAATGCTGATTTGATCTTTGTGTGAGTTGCTGAGAGATTGTTCTGTATTTATAATGATCACACTCATAAAACCATCTTCTAATCTACCGTAACAGTCATTAAACAGGTCAGCTCATGATTGTTCTCTAGTTTCTATTCTGTCTAAGGTTTCGTTATTTATTTCAATGAATAATGACATCTAATCTCTTTAGATGCAGGTTTTAAGTGTCATGGATAATTATTAGATCATATATTCCAGACATTTTTTAATCATTTGATATTAATGATATAATGTGGGCGTGACCTACTTTATTTCTAACTGGCTGTTGTTCAGATGGTTGAATTGATTTACATATTTACCATATTATATTAAAAATTTGGTAACACTTTACAATAAACATGAAATAACATGAACAATGAGCAATATACATTTGTTACAGTATTTATTAAGATTTGTTAATGTTAGTGTGGTGGATTTTTAATAGTTAAGAAAGTAAACTATCTTTTAAACTAACCGTGATTCTAACATCTAAACCTTACTCACCTTTTAGGCCTAACACTCTAACATTTGAACAAAATGTACCGAAATGTTCTCTGAATATTGTGTCCATTGAAAATTCTGAAGTGCTGACCATGACAATATCAAAAATATACTGTCTTGAATTGTTTCATGTCATATTGAGTAATCAACTGAACTCTTAACCATTTTCTTTATTTTTTCTGATGATTCGAGATAATTTTGCTCACGCCAGTAACAGAGGGTGAAAGAGGGGGGCTTGCTTTTACAAACTGAACCAATCATATTGAAAGAAGGTGTCAAGGTGACATGAGTTAGTCACGTTGATCTTATTGTTGTGTCTGTCTTTATCCTATAAAACCTGATGTATTCATTTTGTGAGTGGGATTCTCTCTGAAATTTGTCTGAGATCCTCCGGCTGTGATTAAAGCATGTTCGAAGGCATTGTCTGAAGTCTGTCGGTTATTATTGCTGCGCAGCAAGTTAGTCAGAGGAGCAAGTTAGGGCTACGAAACTCGAAGCCAGTTGTCAACTGTAGACGCAGCGCTAGAGTAAAAAGATTATTAAGTGTCGACTGATTTAAATAATGTATTAATAAATGTTGATATTCACTAAGAGTAATGAATGCTTTATTGTTAGTTCATGTCAACTAATGAAGTTAACTAATGATAACAAATGCAATCTTATTGTAAAGTGTTACCAACATATTTATATTCAGTTTCACTCTCAATATGTGCTGCTGTTTACAAAGTTAATTTCACTGTTTTTAAAACATTGTATTATTTCCAGCTGATTCTGCAGCTATTTCTCTCTTCATCAGATTCAGTGTGTTTTTAAAGTCAGTTTACGCTTTCCTTGATGAACAGAAACCTGAAATGAAGTCATAAGGAATAAACAGATTTATTGAATAACTTTGTCACAAGGTCCATTTAACAAGTGCTTTTATTACAGGCAATAGGATGGAAAATTGCTACAGTTTTACAGTGAGACATATGCTTGGATAGAGATAACTCCTTTATCAGCTGATACAATTATTCTGGCAATTAGACATATAGGGGAATCTATTTATATCTAGTACTTCATAGTGTAATGTCTTAAATACAGGGGGTGAATAAAGGTGAAGTGTGACACTTTTTGATAATTTGTCATTGCCCTTGTTATAAAATATGCATGTCCCCTATAAAATGCCATTTTAAAATGTTGTTAAAAAAAAGACCTTTACTACACTATACAGAAAAAAAGAAAGAATTATTAAATATAAATTGTTTCAGATAAAATTGTACATGGGCTACTACTGTCAAAATACTCTAAATGAGAAATATAAAGCCACAACATTAATATACCTGTGAAAAAAAAAAAAATGTTACCTTGAATAGCTGTTGTAAGTCATGCAAAAATGAATACATAAAAAATGTAGAACATATTAAGAAATCATATTTCATGATCCATGTACAATACACAAATACATTTCCACTTTTATTTAAGCTGTGTTCACATTTGGTGAAATTTCACAGTCAAAAGTCTATTTCCAATAATGTAGAGATGTATGAAGCACAGTTCGTACAGAAGTCTCATTCAAACCAAGTAGCTTTCTCTTGATCAACACGGTGAATCCACATGACCAACTTGAACCCATTGTGAAATCTTACCAAATTAAACCTATTGCAAATTCTTTTGATCACATGGATTCTTTTTTAAATTACTGGATTTCACCCACGAAAATTCACCACACAATGGTAAATGTGACGCATCTTTACACTTAATGCTTAACACCTATTGAGATATTGGATCTAGGTTGAGTGATTTTTCTAGTTATTGCTATGCTATTCATCTTGCATAAATGAAGTGAAATAAAGAGAATATTTATTCATCTTTGAGAACAATCTTTAGAAATTTTGAAATCTCCTCACAGCGAGGGCTTCTGCCAATCTTAACAGTTTTTTCAAGAAGCATTATGCTCTTCTGTCTGTCTTGTGAAATGCTTTGGATTGCTGCTGCTTTCATGAGAAAGTCGATTGATTGGTCTCTGGACCATCTACGCTGATATAGATCTCTGGACTGTTTATTATAATATAGATGGCACGAGTAACTATAGTAAAGAAACTGTTGGGTATGAGGAGGGAAATCATCTTTCTCTGATAGAAGCTGCTGGTAAATCTCATCGGCTCTCTCAGTGTTGTGTGCGTAACAGTGTAGTGATGCAAGAGAAATCCATCCTCTGATACTATCTGGGTAATCTCTGACAACCTCCTCAAAAAGCTCAATGCCTTTCTGAGCCCAAGCCTGCCTTTCCTGACTGTCTTCCCTCATGGAGTACACTTTACGTTTGTATACATCTGCCAGGATTTTCAAAACTGTAGTGGAAGTGGGGAACTTTTCCCGAACCCTTTGTCCCTCTTGAATAGCTCTCTCAAAGGAAATTAGTCTAAAGTATTCGAAAATAAAACCCAAACCACCCAAGTTTCCAGTAGTAAGGGTTCTCTCTAGAATACTTTGTACCTCCTCCTCATTGTTTTCGACCTGCGCCTCTGACTTTCTTAGTATATAGAGGGATTGAAGGAACAAATCATTTGGGTCTATCTCTGATGCGGTTTTCACCTGCTCTAGAATATCAGCCACCAGCTTTGGAGTGAAATCAGACTTTATATATGCCGTGTTCATGGCTATGGCAAGTCCTTTGTGCCATTCCTTCCTATCTGGTTCTGCATTTAAAGCCATCTTAAAGTAATCAATCGCCTGGCGCTTCTTGGACTTGTAAAACTTCACCAGCGTCCAGCCCTTTTCTCCACTGACTTCAGGGTGTAAAGTGCATCCAGATGGAGCAGGATGCATTCGCTGAAGCCTCTCCACCTCTTCTAGATATCCTTTGCTCTTATCCATCTCTCCCAAATGGAAGTAGACCCAAGCCAGGTTTGCTTTATTGACCTGAAGCTGGACTCCTGCCTCTTCTGTTCCCTGCTCCTGGATCACACTTTCTGCTTTGTGCAGGTGCTTCACTGCCTCTGTGTTGGAGCCAAGAGTCTGATGGATGTAGCCCAGCAGGTTGTAATAGTGAACCGGCCAAGTGCATGTTTCCTGGTCCACATTCTGCATTTTCCTCTTCATCCCCTGGAGCTCATTTCGATGTTGCCCCAGATCCCAGGTGAAGTGGCACTCCAGCCTCTCAAGACGTTGTTTTAGACTAGAGTTACTGACACATTCAGAAATAAAGATCTATTAATGAAGAGTTACAAATGCTGTGTTTTGGTTTACATACAAATATGTTGCAGCAGTCATGACAGATAATCAACAATTTCAACTAAGCCACCACATTTTTACACAATCTTGAGTTTAGTCCTACATTAAAACTACATGAAGTTTAAATTCCTACATTAGACTAGATATTTGCATATTTGTATTGGAAAAGTACTTACTCCATAATAATGGTTAGAGGTGGTCTGGTTTGAGATGTTCCTTAGCAATGCTGATTTGATCTTTGTGCGAGTTGCTGAGAGATTGTTCTGTATTTATAATGATCACACTCATAAAACCATCTTCTAATCTACCAGAACAGTCATTAAACACGTCAGCTCATGATTGTTCTCTAGTTTCTATTCTGTCTAAGGTTTCGTTGTTTACTTCAATGAAGTGTAGTTTACGTAATGACAGTGACAAAGTCTAGAGCCTGCCTTCTTCCTCAAGCATAAACTCTTTAGATGCAGATTTTAAGTGTCATGGATTATTATTAGATCATATATTCCAGACATTTTTTAATCATTTGATATTAATGATATAATGTGGGCGTGACCTACTTTATTTCTAGCTGGCTGTTCAGATGGTTGAATTGATTTGCATATTTACCATATTATATTAAAAAGTTGGTAACACTTTACAATAAACATGAACTAACATGAACAATGAGCAATACATTTGTTACAGTATTTAATAAGATTTGTTAATGTTAGTGTGATGGATTTTTAGTAGATAAGATAGTAAATTATCTTTTAAACTAACCGTGATTCTAACATCTAAACCTTACTCACCTTTTAGGCCTAACACTCTAACATTTAAACAAAATGTACCAAAATGTTCTCTGAATATTCTCAGCAAGTTAGTTAGGGGAGCAAGTTAGGGTTAGAAAACTCGAAGCCAGTTGTCGATGTTGTGGCAAATTCAAAGTCTTTTTGGTTCGGGTCTCAAAGAAATCTTTCAGAGTCGAAGTTCCAGGCCTCAGAAGAATTAACTTTATTGACAAGCAACAAAGTGAGATGCCAGCTGGCCATCTGGACATCTAAAGTTACCATTCCCAGTCCTCATATCTTATACCTTTTTCTTATCGCTTGGGCACCCTCATATCTATCTCTTCTTTTTTGCCACTCCTTGTATCCTTGCCACCATTAAAACATCTTCCCCTAGACCTTCTTCTATTGGTGGAACATCTCAAAACATCTTATATAACACATTTTTCTTCCAGTGCCTCCCAACACCTGCATCCCTCCTACAGGTTTTTGGGTACTTTTCCATTCTCTTATCCTTGTGACCTATTTTCTGCTTGGTATTACTACATTCAGACTTTTACATGAGACAAGGGAAATTCTCCAGCACATCCCCCTTTTGGGACTAACTGTAGTCCCACCTTCACTTTTGTCCCAGAATGTATCTTCATGAATGAACCTCTCTCTGTTATCTATCAATCATGGCCAATATAGACCATCCATCTTTCTTATCAATAGGCTTTCATCACAAAGGTACACTCTGGAGGAATAATGAGACCAAACATCTCCACCCCCCTTTGACTGGAGTGGAGTAAAAGATCTCACCTTCCTGTTGGATCATCACTTTGAAGGGATAGATTACTTCAAACATTTGATTTCCAGTGTTCCAACATATCTCAGTATACAGACTTGAAGTTAGGATTGTCCCACAGTGCCAGAGGAACTGCACAGGCGCTTCTGGTGGCCTGGAGTGCTGGTCCGGCAATTGGCGACCGCGCTTGTAATTAATTTCTCTTTTTACCCCGTGGAAACATTTTCCAGTAGTCTAATGCATGTACTAAACATTTAATTCATAAAAATATTTAAAATATTAAAAGAACTCTTTAATAGCGAGTAAAGTGATTAATAAGTGATAAAAAGTAGTAAAAACATTCTTATCTTTTCCCTTTATATCTGGTTGCCTTACCTCGTACCACAGGCAATGACCTGCTTCAAACCTTGTATCGTCCCCTCTCATTCACATAAACAGTTTGTGTGATTATATAAAATATACTCAGTAGGATTATATGTAAAAAGATTATATGGCTCTGGAAGGAGCCCTTGTACCAAATCAAAAAACAAAAATAACCCCTCTAACTAACTCCCTACTCTACCCATGTTCTAATGGTCTATCTAATTTTACCCCCAAAATTGTGGTTACCTCCCTCTCTATCAAAAACAGTGTCAAATTGTTAAACCCAATAAAGGTAAAGTAAAAAACAAAAATAACAAGGCACCCTCTTCCTTACTCCTTCATCAGGACTTCTTACAGGAAGTCATCTAGCTCGTCCAGTCCTGGCCCAATTGGGTACATTCCTGAGTTTGTGCACCCGATGTCAACTCCTGATGGTTTGACTGACACATTAATCATCTGTTTGGCGGCCACATAGGCTAGCATGGATCTGAGAAAAGGCACAACACAGCAGAACAACAAAAGAAAAATGACAACAGCCACAGCAATTATTATTCCCACCTTAATGAACCATTCTTTCCAGGACCCAAATATAGAGTCAAACCAGTATCCAACGTGTCTGTCTCTCCCCGCATTTTCAGCAACCTCTTGTCTTAGATCCTTCAACTTCTTCATGGCCCTAGTAAAAGCTCCATCAGGGGCTGTATTATTTGGAATAAAGGTACAACAGTCAGTTCCAAACATCACACACACCCCTCCTTTCTCTGCCAGTAGCCAATTCAGAGCTTGTCTATTTTGCCATGTCATTTTGCTGGTGTGTTTCAGCTAATGGCCTAAGGCATCCATTGCTTGATCCGTGTAGTTAATAAATCTCTGCTGGGTATAATAAATATAGCACTCTTGGTTCTTATTTGGTAATATCCATACAAGTATGGATTCCCAACCTGCTGATATCTCATTTCTAGCTTTAAATTCATGGGGTATTCCCCTTGGTTGTCCAATTGAATCTATCGTTACTTTAGGGTCTGGGACATAAGCTCTCTTAACTCTGCGTTTTTGTCTATTAAGTTTCTCCAGTGTTCCCATATCATTATGATCCCAGTCTACAATTCCCAATTCCTGAGCCAATCTTACTCTGACAGAGGTGGCTCTTAGTCGCTTACCTCCTCACAACCAAAAATAGTCAGCTATTGCTTCATTTTGATTTTCTTGGGGTTCTATCAAAGGAAAAGTCAATGTGGCGTTTTCACAATTCTCTTGAACATTCATTATTGTCATGTTATTGTTTACTGTTGCTGTGGCATATATTATGCTGAAAGATTTATACACATTTGGGTCATAATACATTTCTTTGTCTAGGTGCCATATTATGGCTCACTTGTCTTGGAATGTCCCCATTTCCTGTCGACCATTAGTTTTGTTAAAGCATTCATACTCTAATGATGTGTCTAGGTTGGGTCTATTCTTACATCAAGATTTTTGCATTCACTTCCCCACCCTTTCTAATTGTAAAATCTTTGGTAATAGTGACTCCCCAACATTGCTAAACCTTCCGCTGGGCAGTATGGAATTATTTGACCAGTTTGATTGTCTTAATTGTTCCGTTGACGCGTTAGCAGCCCAGTTTTTGTTGTATCCTTAGTTGTTGTATTACTGTCTTTACTGCTCTTTGGATAAGTGCTGATCCATTGTCAGAGCTAATCTGAGATGGTATGCTGAACCTTGGGATGACTTCTCTGGTTAAAAATTTGATCACAGTTTGTGCTCCTTGGTCTGCTGAGGGTTTTGCTTCGACCCATCTGCTAAATCTGTCTACAATAACTGTCTATGTATCTTTTTCCTCTTACTGATTTTATCATGTCCACATAATCCAACACTAAATGCTTGAAAGGTCCTTTTGGAACTGGGATAGAGCCTATTGGAGTTGCTGTTCCTTTTCTGACATTATTTTGTGCACAAATTTCACATTCACTTAGAAATTCATCAACACTTGTTTGTAAGTATAGTGACCAGAATCCTTGACTTCTTATCTTTATCAGAATCTCCCCCCTTGCCTAATGGTCAAAACCATGCGCATCTGGAATTAAAATGTTAAGCAATGGGGTGGGGGCTATCATATGGCCTTCAGTGATCTCCATATATTGTTAGCGTCCCTTTGCTGCCATAAATGTATTTCAGATGGAGAGGCTCTGGATTGCATTTGAGCAATGCTGTCTACAGTAGGTAGGGGCTGGATCAGAACGGACAGTGCCATAACTGCTAATTGACATCATGAGGCTTGCTTAGCCTGTATATCGGCCGCATTATTGCCTTTAATCACAAAGTCATTGCCTTTTTTATGAGCCTGACACTTGATAATGGCCAATTTGGTGGGGAACATCATAGCTGTGATTAGTTTAGTAATTTGGTACCCATGTTGGATTGGGGTTCATCACTCTTTTTGAATCCTCTTTGTTTCCATACTGCACCAAAGAGATGACATGTCATGGGCATATGCAGAATAGGTATAGATGTTGGCTACTTTGTTTTTAGCCAACATGCAAGCTTCAGTAAGTGCTTTTAGTTCGGCCAGTTGTGCTGAGCAAGGATGTTCACAATGCTGCATCACAACAGAATTTAAATTGTCTCCATCTCTTTGTACAACAGCAAAACCAGCACGATTGCCTAAGTGGTCTCTGAGGCACGAGCCATCTACAAAATAGTCCACGTCTGCATCAACAATTGGTGTTGATTCCAAATCTGGTCTCAGACGAGTAAAGGCCAGAGAGGCAGAAACATATTCATGAGGTGCTCCCTCCCCCTCTAGTGGGACAAAATCAGCTGGGTTTGATGCAGCACATCTCTTTATTGTAATATCAGGATAGGTTGGTAAAGTGGAGTATTAACCCTAGCTTGGGTTAAAACAAAACGTCCTTGTTCTATTAAATCAGCAACTTTATGATGAGTATATATTATGACTGGATAACTCATGGCGACAGCAGAAGCTTTATCAAGAAAAATATACAGCTAAGCCTTGTTGATAGCATGATGGGTAGCCTTGAGCAACATTATCCAATTTGGTGCTATAATATGCCATATGTTTTATCCAGTCTTAGATCTTCCAAATCAAGCTTCAGGACTTGGTTCAAGACATGTGGTGAGTGTCCTTGGGGCATCCTAGTGTATGTATATTGTTTACTTTGGTAAGTGAAGGAAAAAAGAGGTGCCACATCAATTACTTTGGACTTATTGGCCTTTTCAACTGGTAGAATGGGAGTGTTACAATAACTAGTAGTTTTAACCAGCACTTCAGCCTTTACCAATCCTTCAATTGTTTTTCTTATTCCTTCCACTGCTTCACGTCTTAATGGGTATTGTTGTTTTCTTGGCAGCTGAACTCCTGGTTTTACTCTAATTCTAACAGGATTTGCTGACTTCACCAGGCCCACATCTGTGTCATGTTTAGACCACAACTGCATTGGTACCTTTTGTTCCATCTCCAATATCAGCTCCTCCATTTTTGACTTCAATTCATGCTTCTTTTCTGTCTCTATTATTAATTTAGGGATCCCTATCATGGTGGTTGCGCATAAAAATGTAAGATGTGTCATATCTGGTGTTTGAAAAATTAAAGGGTTTTCAGTGGCTTCCCATTGTTTTTCTGTGGCTTTCAACATCATTGGGCCTAAGTCTTTCGCTTGACACCCTTCATTCAGGTATAGAGTAACGTGGGACTGAATCATCTACCCTAAACCATCTTTTAGTAAAGTCACATTCTTCTATTTGCAATGCTGCCCCTGCTGGTCCTACAATTATATAATTTGAGTTCAAATATACATCCTGTCCCTTGGTTTTTTCTAACCAGTCCTTTTCCAATCATGAGTTTCTAAGGGGGTCATTTATCATGGTACAATGATTAGCTTCGTCAGTCTCGAGAATCCTACTGTCTTTACGTATTTTCCAGATCTAGGGAGTTGAGAGGCATAATTTGGGCTTAAGCACGTAAACGTCGTCCCTGTATCAAGCATAGTGGGTGTTATTTAGTCCTCTAAACCCGCAGCATAGGTTCTTGGTCAGCATTAGATGATATCATTGGAAGCTGACCCCTCCCTGTAGGATTCTCAGTTGGTTCGTCCTTAAAGTCCACCTTTCCTTGTACTGTCGGAGTTGCATTCACCAGTGGCAGCTGTTTACCAGTTACATCATAGGGTGGTGCATAAGGGTTGCTATTATGTTACTTTTCTGTTTTCTCTCTATAATTCCCTTAATCAATTTTACTCCCTGGCTTTTAAAGAGATTCAACACATCCTGCTCTTTTCCTCTTTTCTCATCCCTTTTTTTTACTTTTATCATGGACTTTGTAATTTTTTATCAGTGCTCCCATTTCCCTGCACATAGCCAAATCTGGCCACTTAGTGTTTAGCTTTCTAGTCCTTTTTTCCCACTTCTTTGATAGGTTTTTAATAGCATCTCTACATATCGGATATTTTGATAAAAGCTGCTCTGCGGGGGTCTCTTGTGGTGACGTCGAAGCCATTGTTTTAACCTCAATTGTTCTGTATTCCCAACCAATTAGTCAAATTATAATCTGTTTTCTCAATTTTCTGTCAAGTTGAGGAATTCAGGTACCTGTTTGGTTTTTTGAAGATATCTCAAGATGGTTCGGATTTGTACCTCAGACAATGGCTTCGGTGTCTCTTCTCCTAGTCAATGTGTATATTTCGTTTCCAAATGATGTCCTCTCCCAGGCACATCAGTTCGTAACTTCAGACTATGTTCTTCTCAAACCACCGGCCTCGTGCAGTTATATCTCCTGCCCTATTTAGATAAGTAAGAGATGGGGTCAATTCCACTTCATGGCCTTTCCACATGGTAACTGAAATATTTAATTCCTCTTTATTGCAAGTTTCTAATTTTAATGCCAAATAAATCAGTTAAAGTTTTTCTCCTTTTTTAAAAAAAAGATTTTTCTTAGTTTTCTTAAATAATATTTTTTTCTTTTGGTCTGTTAATTCTTGTCTCTGTCCTTCATTATCTACGAATTCCTTTTCCTGCCAAAAAATTATTCTTGATGCCTTTGGTTTGTTCTAATGCCTATTTTAAGGCATCTTCTTCCTTTTTTCTTCTTCTCTCAGTTCCCTCCTATACTCTGCCTCATAATGATCTCTCACTCTGGTCCACGTGTGTTCTTATCTTAAGGCTTAAAAAAAATAAAAATAAAAAGCTCTCTATCACTGTCACCTCTCTCCCTCCTTATTCTCCTTATTTCTTTATCTCAATACAAATGTATTTAATCTGTCACTGCTCATTCACACACCCGGGATTTCATTCACACACACACACACAAACACACACATACACTCACTCGTTATTTTATTTATTTATTTATTTATTTTTCTTGTAACAAATGGAAAGACAAAGTTAATTAATCAAACTTGTGTTCAATATGGGCTGTGTTTCCCAATATGGATCACAATGCTTGCAATCAGGAAAATGGCCAAACAGCCGACAAAACCAATTTCGAGGAATATTCTTTGTTCTTTGATATGTTTGATTTCTTATTTTCCTTTCATGAATTTGTTTTTGTTATCCATTAAACTTTTAATAGCATTAAAATAGAAGATATATTTATTAAGTGTCGACTGTAGACGCTTGGGTGTCGATTGGAGACGCCACAGGTATTTAGGTTCCAAGTACAAAAGAAAAATCTACCACATTAGGCAAAATAAATCTGCTAATTTTTAGTTCATGTTAGCTTGGGTCCATTAAATAATATTAACAAATACAACTTTTGATTTAAATAATGTATTAATAAATGTTGCTATTCACTAAGACTAATGAATGCTTTATTGTTAGTTCATGTCAACTAATGAAGTTAACTAATGATAACAAACACAATCTTATTGTAAAGTGTTACCAACAAATTTATATTCGGTTTCACTCTCAATATGTGCTGCTGTTTACAAAGTTAATTTCACTGTTTTTAAAACATTTTATTATTTCCAGCTGATTCTGCAGCTATTTCTCTCTTCATCAGATTCAGTGTGTATTTAAAGTCAGTTTACGCTTTCCTTGATGAACAGAAACAGGAAATGAAGTCATAAGGAATAAACAGATTTATTGAATAACTTTGTCACAAGTTCCATTTAACAAGTGCTTTTATTACAGGCAATATGATGGAAAATTGCTACAGTTTTACAGTGAGACATATGAGAACTCCTTTATCAGCTGATACAATTTTTCTGACAATTAGACATATAGGGGAATCTATCTAGTACTGCATAGTGTGCTAATAAAGGTGAAGTGTGATACTTTTTGATAATTTGTCATTGCCCTTATTATAAAATATAAGTCCCCTATAAAATGCCATTTTAAAATGTTAAAAAAGATCTTCACTACACTATACAGAAAAAATAAAGAATTATTAAATATAAATTGTTTCAGATAAAATTGTACTGTCAAAATACTCTTAATGAGAAATGTAAAGCCACAACATTAATATACCTATGAAAAAAAAAAAAATGTTATACCTTGTTTCTTGCTATTGGTATTATATGAATAGCTGTTATATATTATGCAAAAATGAATACATGAAAAATGTATAACATATTAAGAAATCATATTTTATGATGCATGTACAATACACAAATACATTTACACCTTTATTTAAGCTGTGGTCACATTTGGTGAAATTTCACGGTCAAAAGTCTATTTCCAATAATGTAGAGATGTATGAAGCACAGTTCGTACAGAAGTCTCATTCAAACCAAGTAGCTTTCTCTTGATCAACACGGTGAATCCACATGACCAACTTGAACCCATTGTGAAATCTGACCAAATTAAACCTATTGCAAATTCTTTTGAACACATGGATTCTTATTGAAATGACTGGATTTTACCCACGAAAATTCACCCCACAATGGTAAATGTGACGCATCTTTACACTTAATGCTTAACACCTATTGAGATATTGGATCTAGATTGAGTGATTTTTCTAGCTATTGCTATGCTATGCTATTCATGCTGCATAAATGAGGTGAAATAAAGAGAATATTTACGCATCTTTGAGAACAATCTTTAGAAATTTTGAAATCTCCTCACAGCGAGAGTTTCTGCCATTCTCCACAGTTTTTTTAAGAAGCATTATGCTCTTCTGTCTGTCTTGTGAAATGTTTTGGATTGCTGCTGCTTTCATGTGATAGTCGATTGATTGGTCTCTGGGCCATCTACGCTGATATAGATCTCTGGACTCTTTATTATGATATAGATGGCACGCGTAACTATAGTAAAGTAACTGTTGGGTATGAGGAGGGAGATCATCTTCCTCTGATAGAAGCTGCTGGTAAATCTCATCGGCTCTCTTAGTATTGTGTGCGTAACAGTGTAGTGTTGCAAGGGAAAGCCTTCCTGTCCAATCTGGGTAATCTCTGACAACCTCCTCAAAGAGCCCAATGCCTTTCTGAGCCCAAGCCTGCCTTTCCTGACTGTCTTCCTTCATGGAGTACACTTTACATTTGTATACATCTGCCAGGATTTTCAAAACTTTAGTGGAAGTGGGGAACTTTTCCTGAACCCTCTGTCCCTCTTGAATAGCTCTCTCAAAGGAAATTAGTTTGAAGTATTCGAAAATAAAACCCAAACCATCCAAGTTTCCGGTACTAAGGGTTCTCTCTAGAATACTTTGTACCTCCTCCTCAATGTTTTCGACCTGAGCCTTAGACTTTCTTAGTATATAGAGGGATTGAAGGAACAAATCATTTGGGTCTATCTCTGATGCGGTTTTCACCTGCTCTAGAATATCAGCGTCCAGCTCTGGAGTGAATTCAGACCATATATATGCCCTGCTCATGGCATTGGCAAGTCCTTTGTGCCATTCCTTCCTATCTGGTTCTGCTTTTAAAGCCATCTTAAAGTAATCAATCGCCTGGCGCTTCTTGGACTTGTCAAACTTCACCAGCGTCCAGCCCTTTTCTCCACTGACTTCAGGGTGTAAAGTGCATCCAGATGGAGCAGGATGCATTCGCTGAAGCCTCTCCACATCTTCTAGATATCCTTTGCTCTTATCCATTTCTCCCAAATGGAAGTAGACCCAAGCCAGGTTTGCTTTATTGACCTGAAGCTGGACTCCTGCCTCTTCTGTTCCCTGCTCCTGGATCACACTTTCTGCTTTGTGCAGGTGCTTCACTGCCTCTGTGTTGGAGCCAAGAGTCTGATGGATGTAGCCCAGCAGGTTGTAATAGTGAACCGGCCAAGTGCATGTTTCCTGGTCCACATTCTGCATTTTCCTCTTCATCCCCTGGAGCTCATTTCGATGTTGCCCCAGATCCCAGGTGAAGTGGCACTCCAGCCTCTCAAGACGTTGTTTTAGACTAGAGTTACTGACACATTCAGAAATAAAGATCTATTAATGAAGAGTTACAAATGCTGTGTTTTGGTTTACATACAAATATGTCGCAGCAGTCATGACAGATAATCAACAATTTCAACTAAGCCACAACATTTTTACACAATCTTAAGTTTAGTCTGGTAAATCACTTTAAATTCCTACATTAGACTAGATATTTGCATATTTGTATTGGAAAAGTACTTACTCCATAATAATAGTTAGAGGTGGTCTGGTTTGAGATGTTCCTTCTAGCAATGCTGATTTGAGCTTTGTGTGAGTTGCTGAGAGATTGTTCTGTATTTATAATGATCACACTCATAAAACAACCCTCTTCTCTAGAACAGTCATTAAACACGTCAGCTCACGATTGTTCTCTAGTTTATATTCTGGCTAAGGTTTCGTTTACGTCAATGAAGTGTATTTTGAATGTAGTGAAGCCTTGTTCCTCAAGCATGAACTCTTTAAATGCAGGTTTTAAGTGTCATGGACAATTATTAGCTCATATATTGCAGAAACTTTTTTAGTCATTTGATATTGATAACATGGGGGAGTGACCTGCTGTATTTCTAGCTGGCTGTTCAGATGGTTGAATTGATTTGCATATTTACCATATTACCAACGCATTCTCATCCTAGGGCGTCATATACTGACGCTTTTGAAATTTCTTCAATATCCGACGCAAAGGGCACCCTTTAGCGTCAATATGAGACGCCGGTTATGGGTAGGTTTAGGTCTGGGGTAGGTTTAGGTCTGGGGTAGGTTTAGGGTTAGACCGCTAGGAGGCGCCTCCTAGACTCATATTTATCTGCGTCTCATATTGACGCCTAAGGGTGCCCTCTGCGTCGGATATTTAAGAAATTTCAAAAGCGTCAGTATATGACGCCTTGGGATGAGAACGGGCTGATATTACATAAAAAATTTGGTAACATTTAACAATAAGCATTTACTTAAATTAACAATGACCAATACATTTGTTACAGTTTTTATTAAGATTTGTTAATGTTAGTCAAACATTTTGAGTTCATGTTAACTGATAATGCTTTTGAAGTATTCTTATTGTTAGTTCATGTAAACTAATGATAACAAATGCAACCTTATTGTACGGAAGCATATTGCATTCACTTGAGGAAAAATAATCTACTCTGTTTTTCTGAATTAACGAGTTAATTATCTCAGAATTACGAGATAATTTTTCATGAAAAAGTTTTTGCTCTTTTTTTCTGAATTAATGACTTAATTATCTCAGAATTACGATAATTTTTCATGAATAAAACGTTTTTGCTGTTTTTCTGAATTAATGACTTAATTATCTCAAAATTATGAGATAATTTTCCATACAAAATATTTGCTCTGTTTTTCTGAATTAATGACTTAATTATCTCGTAATTCTGAGATAATTAAGTCATTAATTCAGAAAAACAGAGCAAAAACTTTTTATTCATGAAAAATTATCTCGTAATTCTGAGATAATTAACTTGTTAATTCAGAAAAACAGAGTAGATTATTTTTCCTCAAGTGAATGCAATACGCTTCCGTATTATTGTAAATTGTTACCAACAAATTTTTATTCAGTTTCACTCTCAATATGTGCTGCTGTTTACAAAGTACTAGACCCAAGCCAGGTTTGATTGGTTGACCTGCAGCTGGACTCCAGCCTCTTCTGTTCCTTGCTCTCGGATCACACTTTGTTTTATACAGTAGATGTCCTCGGCAAACAAGGCTGCAATTACTTGAAACATGCCTTTCCACGTTTCAAGGGAAGTTACCCAGCATATACAGACTGTAGCATTGTAAACAAAGACATTATTCTAAAAAGCATACCTATGATAAACATAATAAAACAGTAACCTTACAAGTTAATAAAGTCAGGGTGGAGGTTTACTGAAAGAAAAAGAAATGACACTGAAATAAGATTTAATTTTTCTGATTGTTTGACACTCTGTTTTGCAAATCGACCTATCAAATTGACCTATTTTGGGGCATCCTGAATAAACCAGGTATTTTCAAATTATTTCTCAATATGAAACTTAAAACTAACAATATGGCTGTTATTTATAACTCTTAAATTTGACATGGTAAAGTGCAATACACAATGTTAAAAATAAAGTACATCTCTTGTTCAGTCTATGGCTGAGCTTTAGCCTGTCCTTTCGCAATGATTTTCTTGATCTCATCTGCTGTTCTTCTTTCCTTTATGGCATGAAGAGATTTGATGAGAGCTGGGTAGGCTTCATATAAACCTTGTGTCTGGGACCAACCCTGCAGAAGTTCATAGGTCCGTTCTTTCGCATCATTAGGGTGGTTTATCTCATGATTGTCAATAGAAGCTTGATTCATGCCACTGTGCAGAGCAACATGTTTCATCACTCTCCAGCTCAGATGATCGGCAATTTCGAACAGGTAAGGGTTCAGGTCCAGTTCTAAACAGAAAAAGACACCACTGATTTAGGTTTCTTACTCAGCTATTTTTTAAACCAGTGGTTCCCAAACTTTTTCTGCCAGGCCCCCCTTTTGTGGAGAAAAATATTTTCAAGAGCAGAACACGCATCATTCATTTATAACTTTCTACGGCTTCCTGCAATACTCAATTATGATTCTTCAATCGCGCAATATAGCGGGTATTGTGTCATCTAGAGGTAATAAAATTTCAAATTAATATTTTGTGTTCAATTAATAACTTATGTGGCAAGTCGCTGCACAAGCGGGATCATTTAGCAATGAAGTCTTGTATCACCCTGAAGAAGTTTCTTTTGCATAAGAATCTGCTGACTGCACCCTTAGCTTTGCTGGACCCCCGTTTTTATCATTTCGAGCCCCCCAGTTTTGGAACCACTGACTTAAATTTCTTTTTCTTTTTTTGCCCTCCATGCACTTTCCAGGAACAGAGTACAAAATACTGTTTTTTACTGTTTTTTTTCCACACACACAAAAAAAAGCCAAAATAAGTGCTTAATCTTAAGAAAAAAGACATTACCCTCACATGGCTAAACCAAATATTAAATTCTGCTTTTTCTTCATTTAAAGGGGTCATGACATGGGATTATTTTATTATTTAATATGTTCCTTCAGGTTCACTTATAATGTTAATGAAGTGTTTTTGCGCACACACACATACTGTTATGATTGGCTTATGTCATTGCATAGGAAGAAGTATTACTCGTTATTGTACGCGAGTAGATAAGCGAGTAAACAAACAAAATCCTCCGATGTGATCCGGGACCCCACGCAGATGTCCTTCTGACATCTGTACAGAGACGCAAACAAGCTGTTTAAACAGGACGTGTTGTTTACGCTTCCAATTGACCTGTTGTCAGCAGACTCAGGAGTGGAGTATGTCAGAGATTGAACAGGCATCTGTATACTGTATTTAGTGTATACAGTGCAGTGATTATAATGGACGATTATAATTGATGCAACACTCGTGTCTGGAGTAGAAAGCAGTCAGCCGTTAAGCGACTGAATGGCAGTGGGCGTGGCTTGTGGTGCGATGATATCGATGATTCGTCAATATCTTGCTCTAGAGGCAGTCATATGCAAAATGTATTTGCCCGTATGATATGATGTCACAGATCCCACAGCTTGGTAAAATAAATGCTTAGTTTAAAAAGAGGGGGCATTTGAAACTTGCAGGATATTTTAATGGTACAAAGAGCAAATTTGATTTCTCATGCCATGACTCCTGTTACCATAATTTGGGACAGTATAGTTTAAATGCTAAAATTGATTTGTGTGATTTTGTCATTTTCAAAGATAAACATTGAATAAACAACAATTAAATAGTTAAAAATGTTCTAGAACTTAAAATCCAGTGCAAGTAGCTTGAATTAATTAATTAAACTTGAATTAACCACTCAGAAGGGGCAAGTTTAGGACCACATGATAATTAGAAGATATACACATACATATATACATACATACACATACATACATATATAGATATACATATATAGATATATATATATATATATACACACACACATACACATATATATATATATATATATATATATATATATATATATATATATATATATATATATATATATATATATATATATACAGTGAGGAAAATAAGTATTTGAACACCCTGCTATTTTGCAAGTTCTCCCACTTAGAAATCACGGAGGGGTCTGAAATTGTCATCGTAGGTGCATGTCCACTGTGAGAGACATAATCTAAAAAAAAATCCAGAAATCATAATGTTTGATTTTTTAACTATTTATTTGTATGATACAGCTGCAAATAAGTATTTGAACACCTGTCTATCAGCTAGAATTCTGACCCACAAAGACCTGTTAGTCTGCCTTTAAAATGTCCACCTCCACTCCATTTATTATCCTAAATTAGATGCACCTGTTTGAGGTTGTTAGCTGCATAAAGACACCTGTCCACCCCATACAATCAGTAAGAATCCAACTACTAACATGGCCAAGACCAAAGAGCTGTCCAAAGACACTAGAGACAAAATTGTACACCTCCACAAGGCTGGAAAGGGCTACGGGGAAATTGCCAAGCAGCTTGGTGAAAAAAGGTCCACTGTTGGAGCAATCATTAGAAAATGGAAGAAGCTAAACATGACTGTCAATCTCCCTCGGACTGGGGCTCCATGCAAGATCTCACCTCGTGGGTCTCAATGATCCTAAGAAAGGTGAGAAATCAGCCCAGAACTACACGGGAGGAGCTGGTCAATGACCTGAAAAGAGCTGGGACCACCGTTTCCAAGGTTACTGTTGGTAATACACTAAGACGTCATGGTTTGAAATCATGCATGGCACGGAAGGTTCCCCTGCCCTGCTTAAACCAGCACATGTCAAGGCCCGTCTTAAGTTTGCCAATGACCATTTGGATGATCCAGAGGAGTCATGGGAGAAAGTCATGTGGTCAGATGAGACCAAAATAGAACTTTTTGGTCATAATTCCACTAAACGTGTTTGGAGGAAGAAGAATGATGAGTACCATCCCAAGAACACCATCCCTACTGTGAAGCATGGGGGTGGTAGCATCATGCTTTGGGGGTGTTTTTCTGCACATGGGACAGGGCGACTGCACTGTATTAAGGAGAGGATGACCGGGGCCGAGATTTTGGGGAACAACCTCTTTCCCTCAGTTAGAGCATTGAAGATGGGTCGAGGCTGGGTCTTCCAACATGACAATGACCCGAAGCACACAGCCAGGATAACCAAGGAGTGGCTCTGTAAGAAGCATATCAAGGTTCTGGCGTGGCCTAGCCAGTCTCCAGACCTAAACCCAATAGAGAATCTTTGGAGGGAGCTCAAACTCTGTGTTTCTCAGCGACAGCCCAGAAACCTGACTGATCTAGAGAAGATCTGTGTGGAGGAGTGGGCCAAAATCCCTCCTGCAGTGTGTGCAAACCTGGTGAAAAACTACAGGAAACGTTTGACCTCTGTAATTGCAAACAAAGGCTACTGTACCAAATATTAACATTGATTTTCTCAGGTGTTCAAATACTTATTTGCAGCTGTATCCTACAAATAAATAGTTAAAAAATCATACATTGTGATTTCTGGATTTTTTTTTTTTGATTATGTCTCTCACAGTGGACATGCACCTACGATGACAATTTCAGACCCCTCCATGATTTCTAAGTGGGAGAACTTGCAAAATAGCAGGGTGTTCAAATACTTATTTTCCTCACTGTATATATATATATATATATATATATATATATATATATATATATATATATATACACATACATTTGATGTAGATGAAAAGTACAAGCACACTTGCCTTTCAGCTGTTCTGCCTGTATGAAACAAAGGAAGACACAATCAGACACAAATGTTTTGAAATACACACACAAACTAATATGCAGTTCCACAGTAACACCACAAGGGTGCCATGAACACTTAAAAAAAGATAACTTACCTCAGGGCCTGTGTCTATGCTCTTTTTGTCCTTTTTTTGTTTCCATAAATAAAAGAGAACCAGGCAGATTGTGAGTAACGGAACCAAAACAGCAGCTGCAATGGCCCCTGGAACAGAGGCAACCATAGGGGTTATTTCTCCATAACCAGTTTACCACCCCCCTGTACTGTACTTTGTGTTTATACTGCATAAGCTTCAAAGTACATTTCCAGTCACATCTTATACTGTGTGTGTGTTTGTGTGTATAGAGAAGAGCACTTGGAACAGAAGCATTTTAACAAATTATCCCTTGGCTATGCCTGTGGATGTGTGTAGCTTGTGGATATACATGCCTTTTGAAATCGTTGTGTCTTTGGCATCTTTGCACACTGTGTTGCTGGTTTCTGTGCATTTTGTTTCCACTTCATCACATCTGTTGGATAAACATGAACACAACAAAGACTGAATACTGAGCTGAAAACCATTTTTCTAAATATAAAGCTTATGAAATACTGAACGCTAAAACAAAAATTCAGATTTTGAAGGAACTGGGTCTTCAATGTTCCCTCTAATTTTTGCTCTTGCTTAGCAAACCTTTTATAAATTAAAGAACAATTTATCAAATAAATTTATACTGGGCATATCACTTCAGGAATCTGAGCAGAAACACCCTGCGTATCAGAAATGTGAAGCCGACTCCCTCTTTAAGCATGATTAATTTTACACAGAAACTAAAAACAAACTAATATTTATTATTCAAATATGAAGGACAATATTGCCAGGATTTAATTGGTTTATTTTTTTATCTTGTCTATTTAAGTTTTTTTTTTTTTTTTTAATGCTGAGATCATGAGGGAAAATTAAAAGACAGGGCTTTTTGTTTTGGACACAGTCACTGAAATCCAGATGGATGCAGCCATTATCTGGGGAATTAGCACACACAGCTTCAGTTTTGCAGTGAAAATCAAATGGACATGCTTTTCCCCCCGCACATTTCGGAATCTGACTTCTGCATGGATTTTGTGTGGGAGCAAAATAAGTGTGCATCTGCACACAACTTTTTAGAAGGAACTTTGATCTCCATTAAAACTAACATAACTTTCTTCACACACACATCTGTCATTCTGTCCTGAGAGAAAAGGGTCTTTGGCTGACTACATACTTGTCACAAGGCTTACACGTCCTGCAGTGTTCACCCTGGTCACAGTAATGATCCTCCTTACACCTGCAGACAGTGTTGGAGTATAGTGAACATCTCTCTTTCACCACCATGTTTGCTAAAGCAGGGAGACAAAGCACAAGTTAGACTTTTTGCCTGTCCTTCAATTTGAGCTTCAAGATGCACCATACTACCCTTTGACAACAATCCCACCTCTGGCATTAGAAACTTTGAGTAATATTTTCTTGTGGTTTGTGGTTGACTGTCTACTGTTCATTTGTTAGATTTGCATGTTTGTTATACAGTATAGAAAAATGGCCACTCTGAACGGGCTTTTCCTCAGTGCATCATCAAATAAGCAATCACAAACATTTGCACAAAATAACCATTAACCTGACTAAACTAACAAGGATAAGATGTTAACACCTACCTTCGGTTTCGCATATTTTACAAGGCTGGCAATTGTGCTCATTGTTCGGGTGGTCCAAATAGGTGTTAGACTCACACCGATCACAAGGTCTGTCATTTATATCAGTGCAGTCACGTGAGACCCGGTAACCTGTAACACACACAAATACATACATTTGTGTGCATATACCCCTTGAGAACATCATATTGTCTTTATTCCTTTTAAATAAAGATAATTACATGGCTCTCTGAAATACTTGATTCTGATTGGTCAATGAGAGTAAAATATCTACTGGCTGCTAAACTTTTTATTTCTCCGTTGCCAATGACAACGCTACTTTCAGGTCTCTCATATCACTCCACAGTCTGTGGAAACAAAAATCACTGAAAAAAAAAGAAAAAAAGAACCCTTTCCAGACCCTAACGCTACACTTTTGATATGGAATAAGACACAAAGTCTACCTCGCTAACCAAAATATAACGTTTAGATCTTACCAGCTGGACAGAGGCAGCAGGTTTTCCCCTCAACCGTGTAGTTCCCGTCAGGGCATGTTTCGCGTCTCGTGCGCCTGATCCTGCCTTCCGTCAAGCCTACAGGGAACATCTGACACACGAAAAAATACATTTCACAGATAAAATAAGAAATTAAAGTTACGTTTTCTTATTGAAACATTCTTTTAAAAAGATCTTTTGTTAACCATTCTAAACCAGTGACGACCTCAAATAGCTTCAGTAGGCTAGCCTACAAATCGAAAGTGAAACTATTTACAACTTATGTTTAGTATACAATTTATAATATTTTCAATCAAAATGGCATTAAATTGGCTTTTTTTAACTGATTAGAATACAATCAACAAATATTGGACAAACCAAGTCCATACATTTCCGTATTCCCCTAGTAAATAGTCGATGAAGGGCGTTGGCTATATTTTTTCAGCTAACGTTAGGACTAAATTATACAGTATAAATTGAATTAGGTTTAAAAGGCATGACTTACCACACAACACAGACATGCGATGAGATTGTAAACATACATGTCTGAAGAGTAACAGGCTCCCTATGGTGCTCTCAGATTGCTTGAACGCAGAAACTTAACTGAGTACAGGAAGTGTTGTAGAGGTATCCGATTCAAATTGTTATTTTGAAACAGATCTTCTCAATCGGTTGAAGCAAAACCAATTTAAACCTGCTGTGCTCGTGCTCGTACTCTACTCTAAAGGAGCGCGGGGTTTTTCCAAAATACGACGTGACGTAAATGAATCACTAGAAGGTTTTTTTTTAATCGGTTCATTGAAACAAACTGTACGAAAGATTCAGCTGTGGTTTTCTTAGAAAATGTGTAAATGTTTTAAGTGCCTGTAGTGAAAGTTATCTTTAGGGTACTTCACAGAACTCAGTGTTCACTTCACTAATATGTGCAATGATTGATTTGCAGGTTTAATTTGACTTAAAGGTAGGGTAGGTAGGATTTTTATAAAAAACTTTTTTTCAAATTTGTTTAAACTGTCTTTATATACCAATACATAATTAAAATGTAAGTGCTCTGAAAAAGAGTTTAAAAATCGAGTGACTGTAGACCTTTTAATCTGCAATAAACACAGCTCATTTCCATCCGGGACGAAACAATTGATTGGTTTGGGCGACTGTCACTCACTCTCGCAACCATGGCTACCACCACTGTTGCTAGATCTGCCCATATGCGCGCGCACCCGTTTGATTTGAAGGGAGTGCAAGAGAGGCGCGGAACCTACGAAGAGTAAAATTATGGCAGAGAGAAAGAGCATTCAAAATTCAAAGCAACTGCATATGCAGTCAGCGAAGGCAAACAAGGCAAAAACTACTTCCTCGGACCCTGGTTGCCCGCACTCTTGAACGACCTCCTCAGCTTCGCCCTCGACCCCGGACCTGTCCTTGAACCGACGATGTACTTGTCACCGGAGTGTTAGTCCTCATCAGAGTCAACAATGTTTTCATCATGTAAACTCTTACATGCAAAACACCATATATGTTATGACTCTTACACGAAATTCACCTTCGTCACAGTTTAACTGATGGTAATGGAAAACGTGTATCAATGCAACCTGTTTTTAGCTTTGCCTTATAAATATAGCTTGTTACCTATATCCTAAATATAGCTCGTTACCGAATCAAAAAAAAAATATTTTAAACTTTACCAGTATCGATATGCTAGCTTGATAGTGAGTACTAAAATCCATCTTATTTGTTTATATTTATAGTGATAAAGTTAGGTATTTTATTACATGTGATTCTGACATGATGTCACTGCATGCACTGCGCTCCTTCCTCTGCACTTGTCTCAGGTAAATAAATGCGTCTTCCTGAGCCTGAGCATTTGGCGTCGCGCGTTCATGTGTTTTGGGGGCGTGGCTTTGGAAGGAGCCCAGAAGGAAGGGGGTGGAGTGAATGGAAATAATTAGCTGCGTTTACAACAGTCGTGAGAGGTCTACAGACACTCGATTTTTATACTCTTTCTTTCAGAGTACTTATATTTTAATTATGTATTGGTATATAAAGACAGTTTAAACAAATTTTGAATGTTTTTTTTTTTTTAGAAAAATCCTACCTACCCTACCTTTAAATCGAAAATGCACTGGCATCACACATCTGAGGCCTAATCCTGGCTTAATCTAAGTCAATGAAACCAGGCCTTAGTGAATAATGTCTCGTATTCAAACCTAAAATATAATTTGAGATGCCATTACTTTCCCTACATTCCTCCACCTGCCTTTAAACCTAACCGTGACAGGAAAAATGTGGGGTACCTGATACTACCCAACCTTTATATGCATGACCTGCAGTTGTTATGCGCAGAAACCGCACGCGAGTGAGCGCTCTTCTTTGTTTGGGTGTTACCACAATGTTGCATCATCTTTTTTTTCTGAGACACACAGAGGAAGGTGACACTTATCTGGGGTTAGGTGGGGGGAGGAAGGCGAGATGGCCATTTCAGATCAACCCTTTCATACCTGAACAACAGTTTCTCAGCAGCCAGGAAGTCTAACTCTGAGACATTATGTGTTCGCGTATTCTTAAACAACAGTGGCCATGCGCATTCTTTCATAGACAGACTCTCAGCTGTGCGACCCAGTTTCTGCCATTTTCTTATTGGTTGAGCCCCTGCTGTGAATTATGGGATGTTTTACTTCTGCTTTGTTACTGGCAGATGGCACCAGAGGACAATATACACATACAGTACTTCTCATTCTGACAAATATCCATGCGGCTCACACAGTATGAATATGAAAATTAGTCAATTTAAATTATGATTTGCCATCTAGACTATGGTCACATAAAGAACTTCAATGGAACCTTTCCATTGCACAAAAGGTTCTTTATAGTGGAAAAACTGTTCTATAGATTATTAAATGTTCTTTACACTAAGAAAAAAATGGTTATTTTAATAACTGTTCACTGTAAGGTTCTATGGTGAACCCAAAATGGTAGTTCATTGTCATCACTGCAAAAAAACACCTTTAGGAAACTTTATTTTTAAGAGTGCAGGAGAGAAATATTTTGATATGAACAAACAACAACTATTATGTCAACACTTTCCTCTTTCACAATACCAACTAGCACCTCTGTCTGCCATAAATCTGACACATTCATTGATGCACCAACCTGTTACTCAAAAGTGACACTGGTGACATGGAAACCACAAAACTTACTATAAGCGTCAACTCAGCTGTTGGAGTGGAGAACATGTCGGATGAAACTTTTTCCTGCATGACAAGTATTACAAGTTATAGAAGACCAAACAAGTTTTTACATTAGAAATCTTAATTTGTGCTTGCTTAAAGACAACCTGTTTCCTCTTTTATGAAAATCCTTTAATACTAAGCAGCCATAATAACCAAATAAATTCCTGTTCTTATGCTTGTTTGTCTTCATAAATTCTCTTTAGCTAGCAGCACCAACAGATGTTTTTTGATGTTTTAAAACCATATAACAAAGCTTCATGGGAACGACTGCATGTGCACGTATTCAAGTCTAGTGCAGCGTTGGTGTTATCTTTATCCTTGTGTGTGTCGTTGGGTATTAGTGCGTGTGTGTGTTTATATCATGACGTGTTAATGTGTCACATCAACAAAGACTGAGATAGTTTCTGCGGTTTTCATAATCTAGGGTCGACTCGAAGCCATTTCAGACCTCTTTATGATCGCCTTTGTGCTCGTATGAGATGTGTGACAGTAAGCCGGGTTCATGGAGAGGACACACTCCTCTGTGCTGATAGGAGAAGTGTTGGTGCCTGTTATCTGAGCCCCATATTAATTTGGCGGTGACGGATGTTAGCCTGGTCTAGCGTGGCCGATCGTCTCTAGGGAAAACACGCCATAATCCTCTAATCCTTTCCCTTTCGGATTCTGTCTAATCAAGCGCCCTTTAAAATGAAAGAGCGAACACACTCTGAATACAAACATCTATACATTGCAAATTCTTGTCCCTCAGAATCTGCCACAGCTCTTCTCCAAGTAAAGATTTTCCTTCAGAGACTTAAAGGAATATTAGTTTAGTGTCTATGTTTATATTGTTTATAGACATTTTCAGGTAACCTATTTGATTTAATCTTAGAAACCTGAAGAGGCAGTGTTTATGTATTGATACTGGAGCTAGTGTGCTGTCCACAAACACAACCATAATGTTTGAGCTTGACAGAACTTAAAGGATTATTCCTGGCTCAACAGAGTTAAGCTCAAATCAAACGCACTTGTGGCGTAATGTTGATTATTTGTCCCTACTTTCATAAAAAAATAAAATCTAGGTTAAAAATTCAAGTGAATGAGGCCAATCCATCAAGGTTAAAAATGTTATACTGTTTCAACAGTATAGCCACAAGATGTAAACAATAAGTTAAGAGTTAAGTTATGATGAAACAGAAGTAGCGGAATTTTTTCTTCTGCATTGTACGTATACATGCAAATGTGTAACGGACTATGGAAAAAGAAAAGAAAGTAGGGCAGTGACTTTGTTCTACCCATCAATTGTTGAAATTCTGAGATATTGGTGTTGCACTCAAAAATGAATGTGAGCTTGCAGTCAATTGTGGAGGGGTGGGGTTTAAGTGGACTAAATGATTGGAGAAGTCTGGTTGGTGTATATCAGCAAAGAGAAGTCTGATGTTTTCACTGGAAGATTTCACTGGAAAAAATAAACGTATATAAATTGTTCACAATAAGGTCATTAAGATGCATTTAAAAGACAAGGTGAATTTTCATTCATGCTGACTTTGAAATAATAATAAAAAAAATGGCTTATTTAGCCTTTTCTGGGTAATTGAATCCAATACAATTTTGTTTCCCTGACAATTTGACACCTAAAATGGCTGTAAAAATGCCATTTTAGGTGTCACATGGTCAGCTCAAAAGTACACAAGTTTTAACAATCAAATTAAGTGCTTCTATAAAATAAGCATCACATTTCTGCTTTTGAATCCTCTAAACACTGGCCCCTTCACTCTTCCATCTAAAGTGACTCACTGTAACCTCGACTTACTGCGGGACTTATTTTTGTAACAACAGTATGCCACAAATGCTGTTGATTGGGCTTAATTTTATTAAACCCAGAATATTAATTTAAGGTCTAAATTGAGGTCATTAGGTTAATTCTAAAACAAGCCTACACTTTCTGATTTCATCTATGACCACAGGTATATTTTCTAAAAATAAAATAAAATATAGTACAGCACAACTTCTCTTAGCTCTTAAATAAATGCAGAACTTGCCACCCAGGCCAGTTAATCCCCACTTTCTGTTTTATTCTGGGCCTAATCCAAACATAGCACAGCTGTGCTCTAACAGCAAGTTTTCGCTAGATTAGTTTAATACTGTCCCACAGTGTAGATGAAGGGTTGACTTGCAAGATTGAGCGAATACTTTCCAAACCAAAACCAAAAAAAAAAGACACGAACATGCTAATGCTGCAATTAGATGAAGCTTGAGTCAAAGCAAAGAGAATTTCCAAACTTTAATCAATTCATATTGCTGTATAAAGCAGCTCTTAAAATCTCCTAAAAATATGCATAGCAGGGTACAGCGGTTGCCATATTGTCGTGGCATTGCATCAGCGGCAAGTTCTAAGATGTAAACTGGAGGCGTAGCCGTTCTTGGTGACTGAACATCTTCCTAATGAAAGAAACCGTGCTTGCCGACAGAGGACAAGCACCTCATTGGTCATTCAGGGCTCATTTCTATGACTCCCCAATGGCCAACCAATTACGGTGTAGTGGAACAGTTCCCGTCTCCATCATTAGCGGCTGTGGGTCTAGTTTGATGTTTTTATCAAAATCAGAAAAAGATAAACGACAGCATCGAGCGAACGGACAAAGGGGAATAAAACCGACCAAGAGGAGAATTAAAAGGAAGAAGGAAGACAGAGCGAGAAGAGGAGAGGGGTGGACATATAGCCTATCTATGTCCTTTTCTCTTTGTTATGAGATTTATATTTCCCTCCATGTCTACATGCTCTAATCTAATGACTGCAGAAAGCTACAGATATGCAGAGACAGCATTACGGCTGGACAATTATATACAGGATAGACTAGTCAGATTACTGATTCCCACAGTAACTATCAAGATTCTTTTATAATCGTAATTATAAGAGTCAATTTTCACTGCTTATATCAAGCACTAAGCCCTAAATAGCTGCCTGAACCAACATCTGCTTCAGAGCACTAAAGTGCTGTGCCTAAACCCATCACAGGGATTTGCATCATTTATGTCAAGCTAAAAATATCCTCATCAACCTGGAAACCGACAGAAGACCCCAATTTCAAAAATGTATAATACTGCATTATAGTAGAGAAACACATTCTCCATTCACAATATAGAAAGTTCAACCCTCAAAGACCCAAATATAGAAAGAAAAAAAAAACTAAAATTTTTTGTTTCACCTTTAAAATGTTGTAGGAGGCCTCTAACGCAGAAATAAATGGGTTTTTATATATTTTACATTTTAGTAAGTTTTTAGGGAAATGTTTGGTAGCAGAATTTCAGATTTCAGGGTTCATTTGCAGGGTGTACTGCTTATGTAGCCCCATAACAGTAGCCTATATACACAATAATAATCACACAATAATAATAATTGGACAAGTAATATTTGTATGAAAATTATTTATTGTAAAAATATGTTCAGATTGTATTTACAAGTCCTGATGAACTGAATGAAAACTTTGGCATTTACGTGATTTAGCTCTGTTCATAGCCATGCTCAATTATGATAATCACAAAGCATCAGCATCTTTTCTCTCTCTCAAAATGCACAAATGGCTTCACAACGATTGTATCCACACCGATTTTGTTTTTCAAGCGAACTGCACTTTAGCGCACATCGTTTTATATCATGACAATTTATAGGCTACATTCAAGCGATTTTAAACTATAAAGTACTCGCACGCTCTCTTAGAGACGGTCTTCAGTCAGTACGTGCTACCAAATCTAACACACAGAGTCCATTTTAGCCGCTTATTACACTTAAACGTTCAAATACACACAGTTATGTCAAAATGCCTGTCTTGGCAAATATTCACGTCGGTTATGTAACTGTGAACAGCATATTGTCTCCGTCCATTAGGTCTTAGTGACAGCAGCCATTAAAACCTGCTACTGTCTACTATTGGCTGTCTGTATTAATGATAATCAAACAACAAAAGAAAAGCTTTAAGAAGGATTTATCTATATTTAACTTATACAGTTATGACTATGCAGAGTTATTTTATACTTGATTATTCAATTTCTGTGGTATTTTTACTGAATTCTACTGTTAGATCTACCTGAAAAAATATATAGCATTGTTTAATTAATATCTTTATTCCATTGTATTTAATTATGCTACTGCTTCTAATGTGTTTATTCATTCTTATTTACTGACTATTGCAACAAAATACCTCATAAAAACACAAATACATTGAGTGAGCAAACATTTCGGCAAGATAACTAATTTCTTTTTAAAAAATAAAGTAACCCCATAAGAGTAACCTAAGGGGAGAATACCCCCCATTTTCCAAAATGAATTTTTTCTTAACCGTGGTATCGACTTTGGTATTGAGTATTGTGTACTTTTGGCTACTATCGATTTTTGGTATCATAACATCTCTAGTTGGGACTGATAAAATCCTTTTTCAGCCAGCGATACCTGTCATGGGACATGGTCTGTGTTCTTGAATGACTTGATTTTCATCATCAGATGGGTGATCACTGGGTTATTTATTTTTCCGGTTCACAGGCATCTCCGCATTCCTCTTCATCACTTGTATCAGAATCCATTTCAAAATCACTGTACCCATTTTGGATGGCATCAATGACGACATAGACTTTGTAGATAATATGGACTTTCCTGGCTGGTGGCATTCTGAAATGGAAAAAAACACTGGTTATTTTCCATATTCCAATCATACACATTTTAAAGAATTCACACATTCCACAGAATTCACACAATACTGTCTGGCTAGCTTATCAGCCCCCACATTACAGAACGTTATCACCTGTCCCTCACGCAGCAAGCATAATATTTGGTTAAAAATAATTTGATTCAAAATCAAAATTGTAACAAAGACGACATTTAAAACTTGTGAATGATCAAAAACATATTTCTATTAGTATTTATTTCACATGGAACAGGTGAGAAGTAAAATTCATCCATGTAATGTGCAAGGTGCACAGGCAAATTTTGCTACCCCTTTCACCCATGTTGTAAAAATAACAAAATTGACATTACAAGCTCAAAAATCTAACATGATTAAAGCATTCAACAGTACCTTAATATCTGCATGATCTAGACATATTATTAATCAAATAAAACATATTTGGGCATTTTACTTACTTGAATGTTGATTTATTCAGTCCAGTAAAACAAGATGAGGTGTTAAGACAATTTCGCAGGTTGTGTGAGTTCATGGCTACGTGAACGGGCCTATTCACAAAACATTCCATCCAATAGCATTGCAATGTTGAACAATAGGACCTATTAGATGTGTAAATGTGGAAAAATCTGCTAAAATTGATGTAATATTACAACAGTGGGCCTTACAGGGTTAAGAGCAAGATTACAGAGGGAATGAGCATCCACCAAGGACAAAAAAACAACAACTTCTACTTAAGGAGAGACTTTCAAAAATGTGAACCTAGAAAACCTCATAAAATGACAAAAACATGTGTTCAAAGAAAAAGAGAAAAAAAGAGGGATATGTTGATATTAATATTCATATTAACTAATAAATAGCCAATACTAAGTGTATTCTATAATTTACACTGTTCAAAAGTTTGGGATCTTATTCAGCAAGGATGCATTAAATTCACAGTAGACATTTATATTGTTACAAAAAAATATATATTTTTCAAATCAATGCCGTTTTTTTTTTAAACTTTCTATTCATTAAAAAGACTCCATATAAAATGTATCACAGTTTCCACAAAAATATTAAGCAACAATTGTTTTAACTGAAAATAATATGAATATAATAAGAAAATGCTTCTTAAGCACCAAAGATTTCTGAAGGATCATGTGACACTGAAGACTGGAATAATGATGCTAAAAAAAACAGCTTTGCATCACAAGAAGAAATTACATTTTAAATACAGTTTTACTGTATTTTTGATCAAATAAATGCAGCCTTGGCGAGCATAAGAGACTTTTCAAAAACAATAAAAATTCTTACCGACTCCAAACTTTTGAACTGTAGTGAAACATTTGGTAAATAATTGAAAATAACAAAAAAACAAAACAAAAAAAACCTCATTTTAAATGAAAGTGAATTTAGGCATGACCACATTATAATGTACAGTATGAAGAAAATAGACATTCATTTTGTGATTTGCTGAAGATTAAATTTAAGTGTTGTTAAATAATTAGTGTTTTTAAAAAAATGAACTAAGTGAGAATTAGATGTAAATGTAAAATACGGGCATGTACTAAAAATACTGATAAATAAAAATAAATAAAAAACACTTGCAAACATAGTACTTGTATATTGTGTTTCACTAAAAGTGCTTTAAAAAAAAACAATTACAGCTTAAGGTCTTAAAACCAATTTACCTTTGTGAATTGATCTCAGACGACCGTTTAAGAGAGTTCTGACACTTCTGTTTTAATAAAAACACATCATATAGCATTTATTAAACATGGACACTGACTCCAATGACATGCACACCAATTTATCCTTTAAATGTTGTGTTAACATTATTGCAAACACTGGTTCCCTGCGCTTTCATGTATTATATTTTTTTATTATCTTAGGATAAAAAAGAAAAAATAAAGAAAAAAACCGACAATTACATGGGATGTCGTGTTTTTCTGCATAATTTATCGTTATACACAGTGGGGGTGGGGAGGGGAGTGGGGCGGGACGGGTCGGGTCGTGAGACTAGGAAAAAGGAATGCTGGCACGTCGTAGCCTTTGTACAACAGCCTGAAGGACTACGTACACCAGCACACACTGCGCAGGAAGGGGTCAAAGGTCTTAGCGCCTGCGGACAGCACGAGAAGCATTCACAGTAAGGAGGGGAAGAGCGAGGGAGAGGGGGAGAGGGTGATTGCAGCACTGGCCTGGGTGAAGACAGGGAGAAGGAGAGATGTGTGGTCTGCTCTACCTCTCCTCCTCTCCCCTCCCCTCTCCTCGCCTGATTGCCTAGATTTTTATTGTCTTTGACACAAAAAAGGGATTTTATATACACAGAATAGCTACAGGACCTTCCCTCCCACCTCAGGCAACGGTGTCGTTATCCACACACCAAAATCAATCAAAATGAAGTAAAACAATATATTGGTCAGGATATTTTCTTCGTTATGATCAATGGCGTCCGACACGACTGTCCTCGAGCTGTTGGAGGGGTGGGGAGGAAGGGTCCTTTTTCTCTTCAGTTTATTTTCAAGTTTTCTCCTTTTTTTTTTATTTCACTGGTGTTGGTTGGTTTTTCTTGTTTTTGTCCGGCATGTATTTGTGTGTGTGTGCGTGTGTGTGTGTGTGTGTGTGTGTGTGTGCAGTTGCCAAAAAGTGTTCAGACTTTTGTAATCTGTGCGTGCTGTTCCTCATCAAAAGGTTCGTTTTCCGGGTCGGAATCAGTGGTGTCTGAATACCGGTAGTGATCTGGTTCATTATCACTCACATCCGGAGTGACAGAAGTTGAAGTGCTCGCTTCTGAGTTTGAGGGCTCCTCCACTGTCTTGGTAAAGTACAACTTCACCTGAGAGAGAGAGAGACAAAAGACAGGGTACAATAAATAAGAGTCATCTGGAGTACACGAGAAAAATAAAATCAATTCTAAATGTATAATTCAACTTATTTTCTTTTTATGTACACCATCATTCAAAAGTTTGTGTCAGTAAGAATTTTGGATGTTCTTGAAAGAATACTCATATGCTCTTCAAGGGTGTATTTATTGAATCAAAAATACTGTAAAATTAATAATATTAATTATAATAATAACTTCTCTATTTAAATATATTTTAAAATGTATTTTATTCCTGTGATGGAATTTTCAGCATCATTACTCCAGTCTTCAGTGTCACATGATCCTTCAGAAATTCTAATATGCTCATTTGCTGCTCAACAAATATTTCTTATTATTATCAATGTTGAAAACAGTTGTGTTGCTTATTTTTGCGCAAACCATGATCCGGGCTCAAGACTAACATTTGAGAGCAGTAGCACTGGTGCCATCAAGCTCTACGGATGGTGGCACCCGCACCTAATTTGGCAACTCAGAGGGGGGAGGGGGGGTTGTTAATCATAAAAGCAATTTAATCATAAAAAATGACTATTGTTTTGCATGAAGTGCAGTTACTAATAATATTTCATGTTTATTTCTTGGAAATGCACATTGGACAGTAAAGCTCTGAGCTTGAGTTGAGATGCTGATAAAATTAACTTTTAAAAAGTAGGTTGTTTATAAAAGGAACATTTTTAATAATCTTCTCTTATTAAATGTACCACTGTTCTTGTATAGTGTCTTACTGAACTGACAGCTTCAGTGATTTTAAAGGAGCACTCTTAACTTGCAGAAGTTTTGTTTCGCCAGCGCTGTTTGATCTGATATCTGCGGTTTGTAAGAGTAAATTTTGTGCTGAATTGACATGCTTCCCACTAGATCTCGCTGCAGAATTAACAACATTGCAGCGAGATCTAGTGGGAAGCATGTCAATTCAGCACAGAATTTACTCTTACAAACCGCAGATATCAGATCAAACAGCGCTGGCGTGGAAACCAGGAGAAACGTTGTAACGAACAAGTTATAGAAGGCTTTTCAAATGCTTTCTCAGTGCATCTTCAAGCCTGTGTAGTAACAGTGTCACGTGATCAAAGACTGGCCCGCAAATACCTGTTCTGAGCTCACGCTGCGCAAATGTTGGTCCAAGCTGATAAGCGGTCCGCGATACGCAGCTCAAATGAGTAGCATGGTTTCGTTCCACTTTTGTTTCGTTGCCACTTGATGTTTCTCATGTGCTAAAGAAATGGCCACTTTTGTCAGTTAACAAACTAACAAATTTAGTCTCACGGGCAGGAAAAGAAAAGTTGCACAGTGTGGAGCCCTGTGCGATACATTTTTGAGTCTTTGATAAAAAAAATAAATGTTCAACATTCAATTAAAATAGAAATAACATGAAATGTCTTAACTGTTACTTTTGATCAATTTAATGTGTCCTTGCTCAATAAAAATTCTACTGACCCCAAACTTTTGAATGGTAGGGTTTGCATGTATATGAATATAATTTGCAGTCATCCATGATTCACTTAACGAAAGATAAGACAGTGAGATAAAGAGTAATATTTGGCCAGTCATGTGATCAACACTCTAAACCCAAGAAGATAAATAAAACATGACTGTAAGTGTACATCATTTTAAACTAAATTACTAAAGTTGCACTATAGGCATCTGGGGAGGTTGCTCCACCAGAGTTTCATTGTACATCTACAGTGACAATAAAAATCTTATCTTAGTCAAACAAATTAATATTTTGAATTGTGATTTAAACAT